>NC_056734.1:530540314-530800314 GCF_019279795.1 Protopterus annectens
GACTCACAGCAGTTGTTATGTTTCTTTACAAGGGTAGTCTCCCAGCATGGACCCCAGAAATTACAGAAGCCATCAGCCTGACAAGTCTGATCTGCAAGGCCAATGATTGGGTTATAACAAACGTGATAAACTATGATGTAAACAATTTTTATAAGATATGACTCCCAGCAGTTTGATTTTGAAAAGGATAGATCCTGTGTAATAACTCTGGTCATTTTTTTCAGAGGAAAATGCAAGCTGTGGACAGTGGTCACACTGTCCATACAGCATACCTTGACCATGCCAAGGCATTAGATACTATACCACATGCCAATAGTATAAATGAGCTAAACACAATCCAAACTGAACTCTAGGCAGAAACCATGAAAGTAACCAGTGGGGTACCAAAGGGTTTCAGGCCAGGATGCCTTCTATTCGATATATATTTCTCTGATATTCAAATTAAAAAGTGAAATTCTGGTTAACTACGTTTGCTGACAATTGTAAACTGGGTTGTTGTTGTTGTCTTTCAGCTTTTCCCAGTTAGGGGTCGCCACAGCGGAACTCCGGTCTGCTAATGATTGGCAGTAGATTTTCACGAACGCCGAGGTGCCAGCTCAACGTTCAACCTTCAACAAAGGCAGGCCCATTTACGCATGTCCTTCAAATGCCAACTCAACCACGGGGAGGACATGCAGACACCACACAGAAGGCACTCCCCACACTCCAGCCGAGAATCGAACGTGAGAACCTCTTGCTGTGAGGCAACAACGGGTGATATATTTAAATTCCCTTCTGAAATGCAGACACTACAGTGTGAATGTGCACATTTTAATTAGCTGGTGTCCTGAAAATGGGCTAAATCTAAACGGTAAAAATTTAATATTTTTAAGCACCTTTATTAAATTGTCACTTAAGATGTAGGCAAAAATACATTAACAGAAAAGAAAACAAACCATTATAACATTTTTTCATTTAAATACAATATACATCACATACATTTTCTTTGCTACTATCATCAGTTCAGCATTACAAAAATTGCTGAATTCCTGCCTTCCCTTAAACCTCACTTCTCCTCTTCCTGAACATTATTATGCACGCATTTTTCTCATAATTTCCATTTACTTCTATGCAATTTGCTCCTCTGCTTTTCTAAAGACCCCTTTTCCAGTTATTTTATCTCTCTTACAATATTTGATACCTCAAATGCAGTTTTGTAGACTTTGTTTTCCATTTTCTAGTAATTGTCTTTTTGGCAACCAACAGAATTAAACTTAATAAGACCTTAGTATGGCTAGGCAATTTGATCCAGCATTCTAACTCAAAAGAATCATTTCCTTACTTAGAGACATTTGGTTACCCAATATTTTTGATACACTACTCTGTAGGGAATTTTTAAAATCTGCCAACTCAATACACTCCCAAAATATATGTTCCCAGTTACCTCTTTCTTCTTCATGACACCTCCAGCATTTTCTATCTAACTGAGGAAAAAATATTTGAAGTCTGCTTGTTGTATAAAAAATACCCATGCAAACACTTCCAAGCAAAGTTTCTAAACCTTCCAGACTTGACTGCTTACTTGGGAGCCATACATACCTAAAGGTACTGATGCTCACTGCTAGGAGTTTAAATAAAAAACTGCACAACTGCACTCCCTGGAAACACTCCTCACCCTGGAGAATGTAGACATATATGCAGTCATGGAAACATGGTTCAGAACCATGGAAAGTAAACTGGCTATCAAAGGCTACAGTGCTTTTCCTACATTTCTATCCCCCTCAGCTTAGGATAAAACAAAGCAAGGAGGTGTCTCAGTGCTTATAAAGGCAGAGTACACTGCTAGACTATTCTAGCAACATTACTTACTTGAGCTGCTCCATGCCAAACTAACCATAGGTGTGATTTTCTATCATATCCTTTCTAGCTACAGATCCCCTCACATGAGTCTGGAAAACCATACCTCCTACCTAAACATACTGGAATATCTTAATATTCAGCCCAACACCATACTTGTAGGTGACTTCAACTATTCATCCATGAACTGGGAGACTTATATGACCCACAATTCACTTCCTCAGAGGTTTTTGGACTTTGTCAACACCCTAGAGCAACTAGTTAGCTCTATAACTAGAGGTACAAATATCCTAGACCTAGTACTCACAAACATGGGGAGATGCTGTTCCTTCCTGTGTATTAACTCCTCCCTCGTGAGATCTGACCACAAAATGATCTTTAGTATTAAAACTAACTTAGAACCCCCATCAAACTCCATACCTGTTAAGAACTTTGCTAGGGCCAATTACCTCAAACTAAATGACAGCTTATTAAACTTCCAGGCCATTCAGAACCTGGATGACAGTGAGGCCTACTCAGAGCTATAGACAGAAACACTGTACAACACATTCATAGCATAGAGGCGGTAGTACTTGTCTGGGCCAAACTTATGAATACTGGCAAAAATAAACCACCCTGGTGGACCCCTAGCGTAAATAAGCTTTTCAACAAAAGGAAAAAATCCTCTCCAAAGCAAAGAAGGAACAGACAAAACAGTGCAAAAAAGACACACACTCCAGTCTAAACAAATTAGAGAACTGGACAAATATGTCAAAGCAAACTATGAGGCAAAGATAGGCTTCCAGGTGAAAGATAACCATAAGGCTTTTTTTAATTATGTTTGTAACCTCAGGGATAATGCTCAGCAATGTCTCAAGTTAATCATGAATGGCAACACTTACACTCAGCCCAAAACTATAGCAAACCTGCTGGCTGAAAAGTTCAGTTCAAACCCCCCCCCAATCACCTCCTACCACACCCAAAGAAATACCCACAATTATCCCCCTACCGGTCATTATGAGAAAACAGGTTCACATTGCGCTCACTAAAGCCAAAACACAGCCTCTATGGGTCCCAACAACATTTCAAGATACTTCTTAAACAGCTTAAAACAGAATCTATCAGGGCCACTAAAAACTGTCTTTAACCACAGCCTCCAGATGACCCTTGTCCCAGAGGAATGGAGGACTGCAATAGTCATACCTCTGAATAAGGGGGGGGGGTCCATCAACAGACCCAGGGAACTACAGACCCATAAGCTTGACTAGCCTTATCTCTAGGCTATGGAGAGAATTATCCTGGACCTGATCAATAATGACAGGGAAAACTCCAAACACTGGACCAGACCCAATTTGGCTTTGTCACAAGGAGGTCTTGCTTGCTCAGTCTAGTGGAATTCTTTGAGAAAAGCACCAAGGTCATGGATGAGGATAAAGCAGTGCACACCACTTATCTAGACCTGGCCAAAGCTTTCAACACAATGCCAGACTTGGGGATCATAGGTAAACTTACCGGGTTAAGCATAAACCCCTACATTGTTAGATGGATAGCAACCTGGATCACAGACAGGACACATGCTGTCCAGATAGGTGAATCTACTTCTGTTAAGAAACCTGTTACTAGTGGTGTCCAATGGGGCTCAGTGTTGGGACCCCTCATATTTGGTATATACCTTTCTGGAAGAGAAAGCTAATTTTGGGGGTCTCTGGCTAACCAAGTTAGCCAATGACTGTAAGCTGGGAGCAATCACTGAATCCACAACCTATGTTGACATCCTACAAACAGGCCTATAAATGACAAATGACTGGTGCCAAAACCATGGCCTGAGACTAAATGCTAAAAAATGTGTAATCATACCCTTCTATAAATCAGATATCCCTGCAAATTATAATATTGCTAACACAACCTTAAAAGTAGATCCAATGGAGAGGGACCTAGGAACACAGATAGGTAGTAACCTAAACTTTGACCACTAAGTAGCTAAGGTAGTGAGGAAATCCTTCTGTGTGGCTCAACTTTTAAGTAAAGGCATGGCATCAAGATCAAAGGAAGTCACAGTGCCATTGTACTTGGCCCTCATCAGGCCCATAATCAAGTACAATGTTCCCTTCTGCATGTACCTAACCAGGCACTTACACCAATTGTAGCAGCTCCAGAGGTTTCTCACTAAAACAATGCAAAGAATAAGACACGTGGCTCACTCATGCAGACCGACTAAAGGCCTTATCCCTTTACTCCATATCATATTGTTTATTGAGGCTTATGCCTGACCTACAAGGCACTCTGATCCAGGCTAGCCCTAATGAAAATGTTACATATTTGCAAGAAAAATTATACGAGGGTTATGCGTTCCATGGACTTGAACCTTATTTGTGACTTTAATAGAACTTGCTGGAGAGACAGATTCGTATCTCAAAAGCTACCTCATCCATGGAATAAACCTCCCATCTTCGTAAAACAAAGCCTGTCCCTCTCTCTCTTCATAAAATATTTATATAAGTGGATGGGGAACCGTAAATTCACCTACGGGGTACTGCCAATGTCCTTTATGAACACAGGCAGTCTGTAAAATGACTCAAGGCTCCGACACCCAAAGACCCACTACCGTGATACTTACCCATCCTATATATGGGGAATGAAGATATAATGCTGTCATATCCTGGGAATTATTGGCTTTGCTAGGTTTGTAAAGACTCTTGTGCCATTAGCCCAGTAATAACCTATGAACCTATATGTCTTCCCATTGTTTTCTTGTAAATTGCTTTTCCGTGTCTCTACCCAATCTTTTCTAGCATCTTCTGATTGATTCTTATAGTTATCATACGATATTTTATATGCCATACTAATTACTACTTTTAACAGGTGATTTTGTTCTAGATTCAACTAATAACCCTACAAGAGCAGGTCGTTCACATAAAATCCCACTACCCTTTTTTTTTTTCCTGTACTCTGAGATCAAGCCCTGGTAGGGAAGGCAGTCTGTAGCCTGCAATCCAAATGTCTTCTTGGCTTCACCCCACTCTATTACCTTTTCTGCTTGAGTTATTTGCTCCCAATATATTGGTTCCTTTGCCAGGTTTCTCCAGTAAATTCCAGCCCCCTCTTGCCTATTGTCTCTCTCTGATTGTAATCTTCCCTGTCAGCAGAATCTCCTTTCTCCATTTCTGTGTTGGCTTAGTTTTTAGAATACTTTCTGCTACTTTATGAATATAATATTCTGAATGGTTATTGTTATTCTCCTTAAGGATTTCCATCCAAGATCCCACTCTCTTTCTATTTCTTGAACTTCCCCCCTTGCTTTATCATCATCCCTTTCTACTTTGAATGATAACCTTCTGCTTGTGTTACGTATATGAGCCTTAATTGTGTAGCTCTAAAATATCCCTTCAGATTAGGTAAACCTAAATCACCTTGTTCTACCGGAAGGATCAGCTTATCCCACTTGACTCTTGCTCTCTTTCACTCCCAGATAAATTCTTTCAATTCTTTATTAATTATTGACTACAACTTTTACTCAGGTTGATTTGAAAAATGTAATATTGTTACATATGGCAAATCTTCCATCTAGCTTATCATATAGAAAACACCCCACTCCAAAATTAAAACATTGTGAGTGACCTTGGAGCAGGGGTAAATGGGTAGATAACTCCCTTTCCTTTGAGCATGATGTTGCAGCAGTGGCTAGGAAATCCTTCTGTCTTGCACAGCTGATCACAAAGGGCGTGTCCTCCAGATCCAATAAAGTCCTGACCCCTCTGTATTTTGCACTGGTCAGGCCCAGCATAAAATACAATTCCCTGTTTGGGATGTATCTTACTAGACATATTAATCAGTTGTAGAGACACCAAATGTTCCAGACAACAAAGATCATGGACCTAAAGGATGTGAGCTATCAAGACAGGCAGGAGACCTTGTCCTATGTTCAGTGTCCTACAGACACTTTTAAGGGTGATCTGTATCTTGCCTTATGGGACATTAGGGACCCCATAGTAGACCACCTCCACTAAGACACCGGTCACCAGCAGAGTACCCTAGAGCTCTGTGTTGGGCCTGCCCTTGTTTAGCATCTACTTTTTGGAAATCAAGGCTAATGTCAAAGGCCTCTGGCTCACCAAGTTTGCAGATGATTGTAAACTAGGAGCTATCAAAGATTCCCCCAACAACACCAACATCTACAAGAGGGTTTAACAAAAAAAAAAATGATTGGTGTGAAAGCCATGAATTAAAACTCAATGCAAAGAAATGTATTGTAGTGCCCTTTGGGAAATCATCCACGTAACCTATTTACTTCAAAGATAAAACACCCTTAGGAGTTGACCTGATAGTTAGAGATATAGGAACATATGTGCAGTAATCTGGAATTTGACCAATATATAGCCAAGATAGTAAGAAAATGATTCTGTGTTGCCCAACTCATAAACAAGGGTATGGCATCATGTCCAAGGAAGGTATAGTACCACTCTACTCGGTCTTTATCAGACCCATCAATGAGTACAATGCTCCTTTCGGCATGTCCCTAACCAGGCACTTGCAACAGTTGGACTGCCCTCAAAGGTTTTTCACCATGAAAATCCAGTGTATGAATACCCTGTCCTACACAGATCACCTTAAGGTTCTATCTGTGTACTCAGTCTCCGAAGGGTACTGAAAGGTGATGTATACCTAGCATATAAGGTGTTCTCAGATCCCGCTTGGATGGATCTCTTGCACATCTGCAAGACAAACAGCACCAGAAACACTGGATCCAAGGATCTGAACTTTGTCTGTGACATAAATAGAACCTGCTGGAGGGACTGATGTGTGTCTCAAAGGATCCAAACACTATGGAATAAGCTCCCCATCTATGTGAAGCGGAGTTCATCCCTGACCCTGTTCAAAAGAAATCTTGATCATTGGATGCGAAATCACAAATTCACCCTAGTCTGGCCCCCATATCTCTAATAGACAGAGGTCAACAGTAGGAAATGAATCCCCAACTAACATACCTTCCAACATAACCCTTAGCTACCTTTCTACTAATATACCCCACCATCTAGATGTCCAAGAAGCTCTGGGACAAAACTGGGTCAAAGTGGAAATGGATGATGACGAAATGGGGGTTCTGTTCAAGAACTGAGGAGAGTGTAGACTTTTTGATGCAGATCCTTAATGTGAATAACTACAACCAAAAGGAATATTATATTCTTAAAGTATTGAAAAATAAAAGGCAGCTGTTGAAAGACAAAAGCGACGCTTGGTAGGTGGTAAATCCTTTATAAGCAGAAAACTCCAAATCCAGGAAAATACAGACAATATTCATCCAAGATAAAACAGTGCAAGCAAACACAGCAGTATTAAGCGCTTTTGTCTGGTAGATGACTTCCTCAGAATACAAAATACTGAAATTAGCACCTGTTTAAATACATTGCTTACCCAATCACAAATAAGCTGACATCATTTCCCCCATTAACAAGGCTGCAAATACTTAATGCAAGCCAAATATAAAACAATAATACATATAAAAAGTTTAAAACATCCCTAAACAATATATATAACTAAATAAAAAACATAGATTTTAATTTCAACAGAGAAGATAAAGACATTCTATCATTTAACCCAGGAGCATGATAAGCATCAAGCATAATTTGCCATTTGAGTTCTGCAAATTCCAAATACTCATTCAAGGGTCCCCCACGAGGTCCCAGATCTACCTGTTCCAAAATAAAGAACAGGAAGGAATGGGTAGGTTCACTAACCAAATGTTTATATAGTACATTCTTTTCATTTTTGTTTCTGATATCATATAAATGTTGATAAATCCTTAACCTTAGGGCATTCTTAGTTTTACCTACATAGAAACTTGCACAGAATCTAGGGTCGAATGACATTACTAATTCACAAGGCTAAGAGACTAGTGATTTGCTTATTACACCAGCCCAAAGAACGGGCCTTCACAGCAACCAGGAAATTGACTTAGTTTGTGGTAACACCAATGGTTTTAGCTGTAACACACAGGCTCAGAATGTTTCTGTCAATAGGCAGGAAGTGACTATTAATGTATCAGTTGAGCAATGGCTTAAAACCGAAACTCGTTTTAATCGAGTTTATAATTTTAGTAATATTCATGTTAACCCAGGTACATTGGACCAACAAATTTCCAGTTTTAGAGGGCTACTTCTGAAATATAAAAAATTGCAACTGGAAAATGAATACTTAACTGAGTGTACCAAAAGAGAGCAGGTGCCTAAGGGGCTCCGTTTATGGAAATTTCCCACTGGACTGGAAAAGGACTCACACCTTCATAAAGAACTTCTACAATTTTTTAACAGGCAAGGGTGTGAATTGCTTCAAATTTTGATATCTGACAATAACTGTAAAATGTCATTGTTATTAAGGGAGATTAACACTTTAGATTTAAGCATTAAAAATGACTTGTTGTTTGAAATGAAACGTAATAACTTTAACGCTGTGTTTAATCATGTTGACACCGAACTAACTGAATTAAAGACTAGGAAGGAAAGGAAATTATTAAGGGATAACGTGGACTATGAGAATGGTAGAGCATATCCAGATCCACCGTGGGGACAACAATGTTTTTCTGTTAATAACATTTCTTGTACTGAGGACAATGAAATTGAAGAGCATGCACAAGGCAATAGTGGAAATGTTTCCCCTTTAGAGCAACCTCCTTTACGGAGGTCGGAGAGGTTACAGAACCAGAGACAGGGGAGGCAGGATTACTACAGGAATGGCAACAACCCTGGGATGGGTTCCTGGAGGGGGAGATGGGGTTCATACAGGAGATAAACCCTGACAACAATTTTGACAATGATAACAATAGTGGTCTGGTACTTAATGTTATTAGCAATAATAACTGTGATTTTAACATTTATAACTACAGCCAGGTCCGAGTTGACACCAGGTGGGCCGAGTTATTATCCAAGGGCTTTAATTTTGTTCCTATTAAGGAAGGGACGCTCACTGACTCTATGATACAACTTAAATTATTTACAAGAAAACTTAATTTGGCCTTACTTTTTCATGATAACAATACTATTATTGGCCATTTGGATACACGTAGGCCTAGTATTTTTTTACCCCCATCACACCCCCAGCTGTTTGAGAATCTATGTGAAGCTGATATCAGGAACTTATTAGTGAACAAGTATAAAAACCCTGGTCAAGCTAACTTGGACTGTGATGAGAGAGAACTATTAAGTGAAATTTTAGAGCATTGTGACATAAGAATAATGAAACCTGATAAAGGCGGGGGCATGGTAATTATGAATGTGGTTGTAAGAATAATGAAACCTGATAAAGGCGGGGGCATGGTAATTATGAATGTGGTTGATTATAACAGCAGGATGATGGAACTTCTGTATAGTGATGTCTATCTTGAGGTCTCACGAAATGAGATTAATATAGCATATCGTAATATTGACCTGGAATTGGAACAGCTGTTATTAAATGGGCAAATTACCTTAGAAACCCATAATTATATGCTTATAAACCATCCTAAAATACCCACAATATTTGGCATACCAAAAATTCATAAATCCTTAGAAAACCCACCATTAAGACCAATTGTGGATGCAAAAGCCTCAAAAACTTATAGTATTGCTAAGTTCATTGACAATATGACCAAAAACATTCTAGATTCAAGTAGTCTTGTGGTTAGGGACTCATGGGACTTTCTTACTAAAGTTAATTAAACAGGACATATTTTTTTGATAGTAACATATTAGTCACTATTGATGTTTGTGTTCTCTTTTCAGTTATTCCACATCAAATTGGCCTTGAATGGTTTTATGACTATTTATGTGCCAGTTCAACACTTAATCATAACACCATTCTGACTTTACGAACATGTATGGAAATAATATTAGAGAATAATTTTGTGACCTTTGAAGGGCATCTTTTTAAGCAAAAACAGGGTGTTACAATGGGTGTGTGCTGTGCTCCAGTGTTTGCCAACATTGTCTTGGCACAATGGGAGGACTTGTTTGTTACCAACTCGGAATTTAGGACTTCATGGGTATTGTATGGGCGATACCTAGACGATATAGTCCTGTTCTGGAAAGATAGTGAGGATGACCTGAAGAGGTTCTTCACCTATGTTAATGGAACTACAAGTTTTCTTAAGTTTACTATGAATAGCAATGTAGAACTGATTAATTACTTAAATGTTACCATCAAGAAAGACTTTGAACACAATTGTTTTGTTTCACAACTATATAGGAAACCTACCTATTCAAATTCACTATTGTATTATACAAGCGCACACCCATTGCACCAGAAAAAAGCCCTAGTTAAGGGCCAATATGTAAGACTGGCCAGAATGGTGTCTGACTTTGCGGATTTTCTTAGTGAATGTGAAACATTAAAAAACATGTTTTGTAAGAGGGGGTACCCTGAAACCTTTGTCATAGATATATTTAATGAAGTTAAGACTAAAAGAATGAACGGTCATTTTCTTGCACTACTAGGGCGGGTGTCCACCAAAAGTCATAATGACTGTAAACCTTTAAATTTTGGACGGGTGCTTACTCATACTTACACATCCAATTTTTATGACATTAAAAACATTATTTCCAAATATTGGAAAATATTTGATGTTGACCCTGAATTATCAGGGAAATTTGGTATTGAACCGCAAGTGGTTTACAAAAGAGACACTTCCCTTAAAGGACTGTTTGAAAGGCAAAAATTTGACACCCACAATGGTGGTACCTTTAAGTGTGGGAGGTGTGCCCAATGCCCTTATGTTATGGACAGAGAAAAAATCAAGCTCAAAAACTTTGGATATATTTCCAGTTCAAAAAGGATGTACTGTTACACTAAAGGGGTTGTGTATTTGGTCTTGTGTAGATTATGTGCAGGTTTCTATGTAGGTAAAACTAAGAATGCCCTAAGGTTAAGGATTTATCAACATTTATATGATATCAGAAACAAAAAATGAAAAGATTGCACTATATAAACATTTGGTTAGTGAACCTACCCATTCCTTCCTGTTCTTTATTTTGGAACAGGTAGATCTGGGACCTCATGGGGGACCCTTGAATGAGTATTTGGAATTTGTAGAACTCAAATGGCAAATTAGGCTTGATGCTTATCATGCTCCTGGGTTAAATGATAGAATTTCTTTATCTTCTCTGTTGAAATTAAAATCTATGTTTTTTATTTAGTTATATATATATTGTTTAGGGATGTTTTAAACTTTTTATATGTATTATTGTTTTATATTTGGCTTGCATTAAGTATTTGCAGCCTTGTTAATGAGGGAAATGATGTCAGCTTATTTGTGATTGGGTAAGCAATGTATTTAAACAGGTGCTAATTTCAGTATTTTGTATTCTGAGGAAGTCATCTACCAGACGAAAGCGCTTAATACTGCTGTGTTTGCTTGCACTGTTTTATCTTGGATGAATATTGTCTGTATTTTCCTGGATTTGGAGATTTCTGCTTATAAAGGATTTACCACCTACCAATCGTCGCTCTTGTCTTGCAACAGCTGCCTTTTATTTTTCATTGTTTGTAAGACTCTATCTATTCTTAAAGTATTCCAAGAACTAAACCTACAAAGGAATGGAGGAAAGAAGGTTTTACCAGTAGGGATCACTGCAAGTAGCAGTATAGAAAATAGGCAAAATAGGGCTGGAATTTACTGCAGGAAATCAGCAAGGTAACGAAAGTATTTTTTTAAACGAGAAGCATCTTTATTAAATTATTACTTATGACATAGACAATCATACATTTATATAAATGAAAACAAACCATATCGACATATTTTCAGTTGCAAACATTATACATCATTATCCAGTCATTGTCAGTCAAACATTGCAAAGCGCATTCAATTCCTGCCTTCCCTTAAACCTTATTCCTCCTCCAAAGCATTATTCTGCATGTATCATTCCCACAATTCACATTTTTTTCCGTGTAATTTACTCCTCCCCTTTTCTAAAGATCCCACTTTAGATAATCAAGGTATTGGGAGCGGATAACAAGGGAGGGAAAGTTAAGAGAGTGGGATGAGCTTAAGCAGAAGTTTGGATTACAGGTAAGAGACTGCCTTGAGTACCAGTAATTTATAACAGAGTATAAATGTATGGAAATGGATATGTGGGGTACTCAGTGAAAGAGCAGCTCTGGTAGTGTTTCTTTGTGGCACTAAACTGGTGCCCAAATCAGGTGTTCATTACACATGAATCACGGTGGAAGGGATTGGGGGTGCATTTCCTTCAACGCATGTTTGCATAAAACAAATGCCTTTACATCAGTCTGTTGGAGCTGAGTGATAAGGTTAGCCTTTACAGCCTTCCAGCCTTTTATGAAATGCAGCCGTTTCAGTCATCAAGGACAGGTAGATTCCTTTTTATGCATAAGCAAACAAGGTTAGATCAAGTCACTGAGCATTTGTCAGGATGGGATGCTTTACTTTTATGGATCTGGGTGTATCAGTGTTTCTCATATGTAAAAAAAGAACAAGAAATTAGTCAGTAAATCCTCTTAGCAGATGCTTGAATCAGTTCTATAATCAGTCATCATCATCACAACTCTCATTTTTTACATGGGGTTGAGGTCTTGTGCCAACTGGCACTACTTCTTCCTACCCAGAGCCACTCTCTTTCCTTCTTCAAAAGTTGTACATGCCTGTCTCAGGTCTGCTGTCACTCAGTCCATCCACCTCTTAGCCAGACACCCTTGACTACTCTTGCCTTCTTCCTGTTTCTCCCAAATCTGCTTTACCAAATCATCTTCTGGTTTTCTGTGACTGAACCACTGTAATCTGTTTTCATTGACCTTCTCTGTAATTGGGCCTTCTTTGGCTTCTGCCCTGAATTCTCATTTCTTCATCTGTCCCACAGTCTGCAGACTATTACCTGTCTCAGACACTTCACCTTTATCATGTTATGCTCCCTCAGCTGCACTACCATCACTACCTAGGTGTCTGTGCCATACAAAAGTGCTCATTGCATCAGTGTTTTGTACATGTTACTTTTCAACTTCTTTGGTATTTTTCTCTTACGCACTTCCCCTCAACCATACCTCCCAGATACTTAAAGCTGTTACCCTATTTCACTACTTCCCCATTTTCCCTTCTGTCTCAGTATAAACTTCTGATCTCCCCAATTTGCTGCTATAACCACTGTCTTGTTAGTATTCAGTCCCATCTGACGTGCCTTCAGTTTTGCATTGTAGTCCTCTGTCATGTGCTGAAGTTCCTGCTTCTAGTATCATATTGCATATAGAAACTTCAAATCAGTCTCACAAATGGGAACAGAAACAAGGAATTCTTCAGTCTATATTCACCAGTGGGGAACCCCAGGCATAAGTCTTTTTGTATCTCCTTCCAATGTGAAAAGACAGTTTTTTTCTCTCATTTATTTATTTATTTTTTATTTGACATTTGTTAACTGGGTTGGTGAGCACAAAAGTCCATTCTCAGGGGAGACCCGAGGAGAAAAGCTCCAGTATAATAAAAATCAATTATAAAATGTACATTTAAGGTAAAAGAAATAAACAGTAATAGGCTAGTGCCATGAAGGATAACAAAGATGAGACCTCAGTTATTACCTAGCATGGCAGGTACAATGAAATACAAAACTGAGACATAACTTAAGACACTTATTGTTACATAACAAAGAAAGGAATATAGAAATTGAAAATGATAAATTTGAAGCACAGGTTACTATATCGGATACTTGAGTGAAGCCGAGAATACACTGTAGTAGAGAATACTTGAGAGTTAGAGCTGTAAAATAAAAAAAAATTGTAATAGAAGTAGAAAAAGGGGGGAGTAGGGTTTATGTAGGGTCCTGGCAGTGACAGATCCATGATTTAATTAGGAAGTTTTTTAGTTATTTTTTGAATCGACCTATGTGAGTGGTATTTCTTACATCAAAAGGGAGTTTGTTCCAGGCTTGAGATATAGAGTATTTGTATAAGAGCTTATCAGTGGTTTTATTGGGCTTGCAAATATCTAGGAAATGTTGGTCAAAGCTTTGGAGTGAACGATTTGGGATATAGAAGGATAGTAGAGAAGAGAGGGAGGGGCCGGCAGTGGGTTTGTTAAGTATGGAGTATGTTATGTGTAACTGTGAAAGTAGTGGTTGTTGGGGGAATTCTAGCCACTGTAGGTTCTTTTAGTGCAAGGCAGCAGTGAGAGGTATAAGGTTGGTTTGTGGCAAATCTGGCAATTTTGCTATAAGTGTGTTTGAGCTTGACAGTTAATGTTGATTGTAGGTTTGTAAGTATTGTAGAGGCATAGAGTAGGCTGGGAAGGAGGAATGCCTGAACCAGAGAAACTTTAGATTCTAAAGTAAGGAGTGTTTTGTTCGTATAAAGTAAACCCAATTTTTGGTGTGTTGTTTGGATACATTGTTGAATGTGTAGGTCAAATTTTAATTGGTCATCAATGATGGTACCAAGGAGCTTTGTGTGGGATTCTACTTTAATGACTGCGTTATTAAGTGATGAGATGGTAAAGGTGACTGTGGTGAGAGAGAGATTTTGGAAGGAAGAGAAGAAGTTTGGTTTTGTTTGGATTTAAGATGAGATGGTTTTCTTTAAGCCATCTTTCAACGGAAAGGAATGAGTTTTGGGAAAGTGTGTGAAGTTGAGTGATATTGTCAGAGGAGTAGATAAGAGTAGAGTCGTCTGCATATTGAATAAGAGAGGAGTGGCTGCAGGATGTGTGTAGGTTGTTAGCAACCTAGTGCCATGAAGGATAACAAAGATGAGACCTCAGTTATTACCTAGCATGGCAGGTACAATGAAATACAAAACTGAGACATAACTTAAGACACTTATTGTTACATAACAAAGAAAGGAATATAGAAATTGAAAATGATAAATTTGAAGCACAGGTTACTATATCGGATACTTGAGTGAAGCCGAGAATACACTGTAGTAGAGAATACTTGAGAGTTAGAGCTGTAAAATAAAAAAAAATTGTAATAGAAGTAGAAAAAGGGGGGAGTAGGGTTTATGTAGGGTCCTGGCAGTGACAGATCCATGATTTAATTAGGAAGTTTTTTAGTTATTTTTTGAATCGACCTATGTGAGTGGTATTTCTTACATCAAAAGGGAGTTTGTTCCAGGCTTGAGATATAGAGTATTTGTATAAGAGCTTATCAGTGGTTTTATTGGGCTTGCAAATATCTAGGAAATGTTGGTCAAAGCTTTGGAGTGAACGATTTGGGATATAGAAGGATAGTAGAGAAGAGAGGAGGGGCCGGCAGTGGGTTTGTTAAGTATGGAGTATGTTATGTGTAACTGTGAAAGTAGTGGTTGTTGGGGGAATTCTAGCCACTGTAGGTTCTTTTAGTGCAAGGCAGCAGTGAGAGGTATAAGGTTGGTTTGTGGCAAATCTGGCAATTTTGCTATAAGTGTGTTTGAGCTTGACAGTTAATGTTGATTGTAGGTTTGTAAGTATTGTAGAGGCATAGAGTAGGCTGGGAAGGAGGAATGCCTGAACCAGAGAAACTTTAGATTCTAAAGTAAGGAGTGTTTTGTTCATATAAAGTAAACCCAATTTTTGGTGTGTTGTTTGGATACATTGTTGAATGTGTAGGTCAAATTTTAATTGGTCATCAATGATGGTACCAAGGAGCTTTGTGTGGGATTCTACTTTAATGACTGCGTTATTAAGTGATGAGATGGTAAAGGTGACTGTGGTGAGAGAGAGATTTTGGAAGGAAGAGAAGAAGTTTGGTTTTGTTTGGATTTAAGATGAGATGGTTTTCTTTAAGCCATCTTTCAACGGAAAGGAATGAGTTTTGGGAAAGTGTGTGAAGTTGAGTGATATTGTCAGAGGAGTAGATAAGAGTAGAGTTGTCTGCATATTGAATAAGAGAGGAGTGGCTGCAGGATGTGTGTAGGTTGTTAGCATAAATGCTGAAAAGTAGGAGTCCAAGAATGGAGCCCTGGGGGGACTCCAGTTTGAATGGGTAGAAAGAGAGAATAGGAGGTGTGCCATCTGATGGACTGCAGCCTGTTGGTAAGGTAGCCAGAGAACCATTTAAGGGTGGAAGATGAGAGCCTGAGATCAGATAGTTTTTTTAAGAAGTTTGGCGTGTGATACCATATCGAAGGCTTTAGAGAGGTCCAGGAACAGGCAAGAAACAAGTTGGTTGTTGTCTCTAGCTTCAGCTGCAGTGTGGGTAAAACATATAAGGACAGTGGCAATGTTGTGGTTAGGCAGAAAACTGTGAAGGGTAGGAGTTAGGTTTTCTTGGATTAGAAAGTTGAGAAGCTGGGTGTGTATACATTTTTCAAGGATTTTTGAGAGTGAGGAAAGAATAGTTATGGGTCTGAAACTGGAAGGGTTTGTGGAGTTTCCTCCTTTGTATAGTGGTATAGTACAGAATGATTTTCACATGTCAGGGACTATGGATTCTTGGCCATTCTTAGACATTGGATAGGCTATTGGGTTTGTGGCAAGCTTTAGAAAGATGTGGGGGTAGATTATTGGTAGAGAGTGAACATGGTTTTACTTTATGGAGGAGTGATTTTATGTAGGTAGTGGAAACTTGTTTAAGTGAAAAGGGGGTTTTGTTGGTATGTGGAGGGGGAGTTGTAGGGGATAGGTGTTAGGGTCTATGTGGGCTAATTTGTGGATAGAGTCGATAAAGTGGCAGTTGAGAAAGGTGGTGGTTTCTTGTACTGTGTTGCTTGGGAAGGGGTTTGGGGTGAAGAATTTTGTTGATGGTGCTCCAGAATTTTTGGGGATTTGAGTAGTGGTTGGTTTGGGTTTTGTTGCAGAATTTTTTTCTTGTCATTATTAATTTGTTTTTTGTGTAGTTTTTTGAGTGCTTTGTAGTTTTTAAGGTGTGTAGGGGGATTTGGTTTTAAGCCAGGATTTCCAAGCACTATCTCTTTTATGCATAATGGAATAAGTGCCTTTTGAAAGCCAGGGGGCATAGTTTGCTTTTATCCTAATTTTCCTTAAGGGTGCTAGGGATTTGAGAATATCTAGAAAGATTTGGTTGAATTTTAGTACTGCATCATTGAGAGGAAGGTGGCAGAGGCCGGACCAGTTGAAGGATGAGCGTCTGTTATTAAATGTGACAGAATTAAAACTGGAGAGTTTGTGACAGTCTTTGTATAAGTAAGACACGTAAAGCTGGGGAGACTATCTTTGGATGTGGGTGGGCTGATGGTCACTTATGGTATTGGGTAGAGTGTGTGATAGAAATTTGGATCAGTTGTGAGGATCTAGTCAAGGACAGAGCTGTTATTAGTGTTTTTATTCATACATGTAGGGGCTGTAATTAGTTGACTGAAACCATGAAGATTTATGCTGAGGTTTAGTGAGTCTGTACTAAGTATTTTCCAGTCTATATTCACATTGCCTAGGATGACTGTTTCACAGGGTATGTGGTGTGCAATGTATGATAGTATGTATTCAAGGATGGGGATGTTTTTACCTGGTGAGATATAAATGGAAGCAATAGCAATGTTTTATGGGTGTTTAAATAACAGTTTAGTATTTATAGTTCTGCAGGGTGAAAGTTAGGGTGAGGAGTGGAAGGGGGGGAGGTTAAGTTGTTCAGAATAAAGAATAGCATTATTTGAGATATGGAGTTTTAGCAGGTTTCAGATAAGGTTAAGATGTCTGGAGTGTTGTGAGCTATCCATGAATGGAGTTCAGTGGTTTTGTTGAGAATGCTTTGTATGTTCATTGAAACACTAGTTAAAATTTTGGGGGTGGAAGAGGTCAAGGGGGAAGGATGGAGTAAGGAGGTGTGGGGGACAGATAAGGGTGGAGGGTGGTTGAGACAGGGTGGTGAGGTGGAGGGACCAGGGTTGGTATGAATGTCTCCAGAAAGCAGCAGAGTTCTTGCCAACAGGGTAAGCTGAGGAGTCTAATGGTAATAGATGTAAAATTTTAGCTTCTGTTTTGGGGAGAGAGAGGTGTAGGATAGTATATTGATTTTGAGGAGATGTGTGTAAGAGAAGTTATATAATGAGGGAGAGATTGAATATGACTGAATAGTGTCATGGTTATTGAAGGTATGGGTAAGAGTGAGAGGTGATTTTAAGTATAATAGTTTAGTGTAAATATGACTGAATAGTGTCATGGTTATTGAAGGTATGGGTAAGAGTGAGTGGTGATTTTAAGTATAATAGTTTAGTGTGATATATAGTTAAGAGGGAGAGAAGGAGAATTAATGGGGTAATTATGTAAATGAGAAACATGATATGGAATGAAGTGAGTATGAGAGTGGAGGAGCTGTAGAGAGTGGATAGATGGATAAGAGAATAAAAGAATTAGTAGTTGGGTTATTTAGGGTGGGCAGTGATGCAGGACTAAGATGTTAGACTACTGAAGGAAGCAGTGGTTGGATCGAAATGAGTGGGCTAGAGTGGAAGGAGAAGAGAGTAAAGAGTGTGATAGGGTTAGTTAGGGGAGTGGTTTAGGAAGCTCAGCAGGTAGTGGTGTGGTTAGTTAACAGAGTGTGGAAGTTGATAGGGTGTTCATTGGTTGGGTGCGGTTAGTTAACAGGGTGTATTTATTTGTTGGGGGAGGGGTTAAATCAAGGTGGATAGAGTATACATTTGGGGTATGTGAGGGGAGGTGGGAATGGGAGTAGGGCAGAGGAGTGGAGAGAGCCAGAGCAAAACGAGGGTGAATGGAGCGGGGTTGATCCTCCAGGTGGATCAGGCAGCAGGACAGAAACTATCAGCTAGCTGTGATCAGACAGGTAAGTAAGCACTAGTACATGGGAAATTACAGTTAAATAGTATAGGCTGTAGCAGTTAAATGTAGCTGAGGTTTACTTCAAAGTATGTTGAGATTACTAATTTTAATACTTGTAAGATAACTGATTGCTATGTAATGTATAAAACTAGATTGGGATGGTAGAAACTAGGACGAGGGGTACCTAGATCATAGCGTCCAAGTTAATGTGTGCACCACTGTATTCTGTTATACTAAATAGATGCCACAGGCTGGTAGATGTTTCATTCCACAATATGAGTGTGTGCATTTATCCTTTTTTGATACCGGTATTATAATGTGTTCTTTGAACAAATAGGAAAGAAAAGGTAAAATAATATCCTGATAGCTCTTTTTTACCCAGATAGCCCTGGTTTCTTCAGTTGCAGTCCATGGCATAACTTGACCTAATGGAATTGCCCATTGGCTTAAATTTCTGTTAATAAATGAGGGCAAGACCTTTCATCCCAGTCTCAAGCCTTTGCACCTCCATCTTCGTGAGTAAGTCACTGGTAGTAGCCTGCTTAACAGATATTCCAGATGATACAGTGGATATTGTGGAGGTGAATACAATGCACTCTCCTTTGAAAACCTGCCAGAAGAAATGGAAGATATTCACCCTTTGATTAAGACTAACATTCACTTTTTCAGCAATTCTTACAAAAATGTTTCACATATTTTATCTGATGAAGGCATAACTTGCTTGATGTGTAGAATTCATTGTTCTGCTCTTTTTTGTTTCTGTTAACATTGCTACCCTCTGTCAGAGCAAAACCTGTCATTATTTTTGAGAGTAGAGAATAACCTATTAAAACATACCTGAGATGTGGTATTCTACTGCAAGCTTAGAATAAAGGCACTGTTCTTTTGTGAGATTTTAGAAAGAATCTTACATAACCCCATTTTGAGACAGCAGCCACTTGTAACCTCAAATGGTTGCCACTGAAGGCTCTTTCTAAGGCTATTATGTCAGGTGGAATGATTTGCAAATTGAAACCACTGTCTTTTGTTGAACATTTTATTATATTCTATAAGAAGAAGTTCACTTTAAAAACTAATTTTAGGTTTCTTCTAAAAGAAGTTTTTTGTTATTAACCTCGGCCAACTGATTCATCTCCTGATTATGTATCCTAAAAGGACAAAGGTGAAAAACTTCAAAAGACTGCTGCACTATGTAAATTTTCACAGACAGATTAGATGATATATTTAAAAGATTAATATAAATCATAAAGACACTCGTGCGTTATTTTCATTTGGTAAAGAGAGATAGCACTAGCACTGCAAACAGCAACAACCAAGGGCTTTACAAACTGGATCCAAAAGTATTTGCATTTATAGAAAATATTCAAGCCTTTGTCTTGGGCGGCTAAGGCTCATTTCAAAGAACATGATCTATTGAATTCATACAGTGCAACACAAACAGGTCCGCATAATATTGGAAATAATTCCATCAACAATATATTTGGAAGAGCAGGTCCATCCATTGTAACATATCCACACAGCTTCTGTCTCCACACTGAAGAAGGTCTCACATTATTCTATTTCATGTCGCTAACTTCTGATCTTGAGAGGTAGACATTCTGGTCCATTAATGGATAGGGGAGTGATTCTTGTCACCATGGGGGAGTTTTATCTCTTGTGTGATCCTAACACCTGTGGCATTATTTCTGAGGTTCAGAGGATGACATGCTCTTCCAGATCTATTGTTATGGTAAGTACATAACTTTCACTTTAGTCTATTGGAAATCAAACAACAAATACACTCCATAAATAATCTTTAGCTGACATCAAGATTTGCCTTTCTTTTTTTCTAATAGCACATTAAGGTCAAATGATTGGGAAGGTACACCATGGGATTAGGAGAAGGAAGTATGGAGTAAAGTTACTTATAAGATAGTGGACAAACATGAAGGATCAAGAGGCATTGTGGAAAACAAGCCATTCAAGGAAGAGTATGATTCATAAGTAAACAACAACAAGAAGGTTGATTACTGCAAAGCAGGTGCCAATATTAACACACCTGCTGACACTCAGAACTTCCAAGAAGGGCTTGATCTTTTCAAACCCTGGTGTACTGATCATGGCTTAAGTGCAATGCCAAAAAAGTATCAGTTTCACTTGTAAAACCAGTCTATTCAGTTGGATATAGTCCCCTATTAAAACTAATACAGTCATTAGAGATCTACAAACATTCATTGGCAGTAAGCTTTCCTTTGACTACCATATATTAAGTATAGCTTGGAAATCATTCTGTCAATTAGTGTGATGGAAAGAAATTCTGATTCAGAGATGTGATAAAGCATCATTGAGAAGCACTTCATTACTGGCTGATAACCATGTCTCTGAATCAAACAATGTGCTGTTAGATGTGACCTCACAAGTATTCCCCCTAGCAACCCATGCATCAAGTTAACAAAGGCACTCCTCAACATGCAAGTGTATACACACACACACACACACACACACACACACACACACACACACACACACACACACACACACACACACGCACTCTCATCCACAACCAAGACCCTCCCACTCAATCTAGCTCATGGAAGCACTCTCTCACATATCTGCAAGTATGCTTTAATGCCCCCCCCCCACACACACAAACACACACACACACACACACACACACACACACACAGACTCAGTTTCCTCTTGTTTGTGTCTTTTGGCTTTTCCCGGTTAGGGGTCGCCACAGCGGAACTCCGGTCCGCTAACAATCGGCAGTAGATTTTTACGTACTGACTTGCCTGGCCTAACACACAACCTTCAACGAAGGAACGCCCATTCATGCATGTCGCTACACAGAAGACGCTCTAACTGAGAATCGAACAGGCAACGTCTAACTGTGAGGCAACAACGCTACTACCTAACCCAAATAGTGTGATCACCTAGACTCACACATTAATTTAGCCTCATTCATGCTCATACAGACAAATACACATATGTGTACAGTAGCAGCCCCATGGCTCTGCTGCACTTGGCTGCACTGTGACTAATCACATAGTGGTGAATTAGTAAATGCCACCCTTTAATGGCATTCAAATTTTCCACCTAGATTAAAATGTTACTAGGCAGAGCAAGTTTTTGAATTTGCAAATCAGGAGCTGTGAACATTTCCAGGGGAGAGGATATAGCTAATTTGTATCAGACATAGCTTGTGGCAATAAATATATTATCATCCTGTGCCCTTAAAGCACTTTTATTTAGCAAAACTGAAAAACCAATCAAATGGTCCTATTACCAGTTCTTAAAACATCACATACTATTGTTGTTGTTGAGGCTTTCGGCTTATCCCGGTTAGGGGTCGCCACAGTGGAACGCCAGTCCGCTAATGTTTGGTAGTGGATTTTTACATGCCGAGTTACCAGCCCTGATGCACAACCTTCAACAAAGGCACGCCCATTCACACATAGCCTCCACACAGAAGATGTTCTAGCTGAGAATCGAACGTGACAACGTTTTGCTGTGAGGCGACAATGCTACCGCAGCACCACTACCACGGGTAAAACATCACATATTATGAATAGTGGAAATACTTTTCCCATAGCTGCAATAGCAGCATTTGCAGATGTGTAAGTAACTGGTTGTATAGCTGGATGTCTGCTGCATCCATCAGTTACAACTAAGAAATGTTCAGCAGCAGACAAGGAATCATAGAAATCACAACCAACAGCAGAACAGCAGAACAGCAGGACCAGCAAAATATTCCAAAAACAACAATGGATTCAGTTCCACAATAAAATTTATTGCTTATCTTGTCTTAGCGCCTCGGCCATTACAGCCCTCAAAGAGTACAAATTTACCAAAAAACACATTCCCCTATTTATACATCACCAACAATAATTTAATTAAATAATCAGTCAATTAAGCATTCATTTTAAAACTTTAAAGCAAACTTCTCCAATTAACTTCTCTGTTCAAGCCTCTTGGTGTCAGTATATAAAGTTTCCTTATACAATAAAATATTTTTAATTAATCTTTCATCCCCTTTCCTGATAAACACTTCTTCCAAAATAGTAGCTTGTAACAGGTTAGCATCACTATTATGTTTTTCCCCAAAATGAGATGCTATAGGACTTTCTAGTCTCCCCTTCTTTATATCCCTAATGTGTTCCTGGAACCTAATTCTAAAGGAATTTAGTTTAAGGAACCATAGAAACCTGCATGGAGTTTTTTTCCATGGTTCTGTAGGCAAGTCTGTCATCTACTGGCACTTCTATCCTATTCTGTATATTTTATTAGCATGTCTCACACCTTTCAACCATAAGTTGCACCCACCTGCCAATATCTGGAAACCATATCTCCTTTCTGTCTAAAGGTTTTGTTTTCAATATTCCTTGGTGAGAATTGTGAGCAAACTGCAGAGCTCCAACTTGTAATGACTAGGGGTATGGCTAATGATATTGCCATCACTGGAAACAGTAAGTTTATGTTGATAATTATTATACTTCTTAATGATTTTCATTCTGATTTTATGCCATAGATTTATCTGACATAACTCCTTTATTTGCTGAAGTATTTTTTCATTACTGGCTTATGCCTGTATGTCTTTTAAGATGAGAACTTTTGGGATTGCATTTAGTATGATAAAATGAATACATTCTGCTGTTCTTTAGCTTATTTGCTAGATAATGTTCATAGGTGACTTGATGTCATGGCATGCAATATACTATCCTTATAATTCAGATACATCCTAACTAGTTGTGTCACAGGTACATTAATTAGTACAATGCTGATAACATGAGCTCCAGAGACAGCTATGGTCTCAATAAGAAATACCTCCTTATCAGCTCATTAGAACATACCTCTACATTGGCAAAGGCACTCTTCCCACACTCACATACATAAGCACACATTTTCAGATGCCCATGCAAACATACACATACTGCCAGACACCCATGCACATATATTTGCCCATCATTCGAAAAGCCCCCTCACATTTAATCACAGTCATTTAAAAACTCATGGATGATCCAACATACACACAGACATTCAAATTCTTGAATTCCTAACTCCTCTACTGCAACCATCCAGGCAGATACACACACACACACACACACACACACACACACACACACACACACACACACACACACACACACACACACACACACACACACACAGACACACCTTGCAGCTTCATCCATACCTGTACAGATACATGTACACGTTAACATCTCTCCATCCAATGGTCTAAGCTAGCTTACCTACACTGTAATTGTTTCCATAAGAATTAAGGGGTAAAGACCATCTTTTAACAGATTTCACTGTTTTTTTCCAGCAGTGAAACTATAGGCTGCTGAGCAATTCTCTGGCAGCTGCTAGCATTTGCAAGGGGAGGTACTTGGCTAATTTGCATTAGCTGCTCTCCCAGCTTACCGCATTAGCATGCAGCTCTACCACTGAGTACCACTGAGACCACCTTACATATGAGTCCTCCACTAGTGAGAACCTCAGAAGCAGAATGGTCTGTGAATTGGAGAAGCTTACTGATACTGGCAAATGACTATGTTAAGGCTTCCTGTTATATTTTTTTCCTTTTTCATAGGCTTAGGATCTATCCTTCTACTCTCTTGTAGTATAATTTTCCAAAACCAACAAACTGGAATTTCTGTTGGATGTTTATGTGGCAGCACATTCTTTATAACATGAAGTTTCTTAATAGTAAGATAATTAATCTTCTCTTAGAAAATAAACCCACATAATTCAAGTTTGTGCTTGATAAAATCTTTTTTTTATTTGTTCATAGTGAAACCATAGTGAAACCACTGTCTCTAAGATTCTGAAATACTTTGATCAGATTTGTGTCACACATTTTTTTTTTCAAATATTATCATATGATTACTGAAAAGTATTTTATAAACTCTCTAAGCTATTCTAATATGACCATTTTCAGTGCCAGGGTTCACTCCATTGATTAAGCATTTGCATATTCTCAGGTCTATGTATGTAGCTAAAGAAAATATATATTTGGTGGACGTCCAAGATGGCTGCATGCTCATCAACAGCTTGACTTCAGCTCCCCCAGTGAGAAAAAGAAACTGAGAGATAAGGCCTAGTAATTATGACAGTTTTAGTAAACTCAATTACTAGCTAGTAAATACACTGCCTGTATGCTAAGAAACACAGAGTTTGAGCAGCTGTTCAAAAAAAAAAACAAAAACAAAAAAAAAAACACTCCAGACTACAATAGTTGGCTTCCAGTAATTTAGAGGAAAAAAAAATAATTCAAATGTACTTATAGCTGATTAAAATAAATGAAACATCGAAGGTGTGTATCAACTTAAATAACAAAAAGCTGGAAAAAAAATGAAAGAAGCTTTAACAGCTATTCAGACAAGCTGATAAAACTGCGAAAAAACAGAGGCTGAAATGAAGAAAAGGTTGGCTAAGTATGAGACTGCTGAAGAAGTGCTGTTTCAAAAAATGGTAGAGTTAGAGGACAGAGCATGAAGAGAACACCTGAGATTTTCTGCTGTACCAGAGAAACTGGAAGGAACAGACTGCATTAATTTTATGAAAGCACAAATAAGCAAATGGCCTGGTATTCCATAGCAAGATACATTAATTGAAAGATCACATTTTGTGTATAGCCATGAGAAAGCAGCCAAGACCTGTATTAGTAAAGATGCAATCATACTAGCAGAAAGATTTGATCCTGACAAAACTGAGGCAGAAGGGCAAAGTATTAAAAATTGGAGACAGTAGAATGTTTTGGGGAAATTATTAGTCATTGTACCACCAGGCAGAAGAGAAGTAAATTTATCCCGGCAATCAGGGAATGTCAGGACGCAGGCATGAAATTCAAGCTGTTGTATTAATTTGTCTTCAGAATATTTTTTTTTTCCTGGAGGATCAACGTCATTATCTGATGCAGAACAGGCTAAGGAGGAAATACAAAATCTTGTACATCAAAAAGTGAGCCATCAAACAGAAGAGGACTTTGCTTCTCATTCTTCTGATAATAAAGCCTATAGAGAGACTTTTCCAATGAAACCCTTTCCAATGTTTCAAAGAAAAATGCTCGAGTGACAGAAAAAAAGCACAGGAGTTAAGTAGAAGAATTGGGAGTATCTTGGACTTGAACCAGAGTCTGGGGTTGGGAGATGGAGATGAACAGGAAGAAGATCAGCAACACAGAAATTAGTGAATAAATGTAATACTATAAAACATCAATCACATTTGTAAAGTATGGCTTTACAAGAAAAAGTAGCTGAGAAAGACTGGACTTTTGTTGACTTTATTAAACTTATGGTACCCCACGTCATGTCATTGATATCTGGAAAGACAGTATAAGGGAAAAAAGAATGAAAAAAGAGTATCTGTAAGTAAAACAATTTTTGCTCTTTACAGTATTTGTACAAAACATTTTATGATACAAATTGCATATTATATAGTAAAGCATTTTCAGTGATTGTTGCATGTACTAAAAACACTAAAGCAGACAATTACTTTTTTTCATTTTTTAAATGCAAAAAGAGATGAGAGGCTGGACAAAAGCATGTTCAAGCCAATAAGCTGTAATCTTGCTTTTGCATGAGTGGATGTCTGGATAAATGCCCTTGGCTTAATCTAGTAACACACTTCTTGTTTAGGCATGTATGAGTAGAAATGAGAGAAAACTGTGGATGTGTGAAAAGTTTTTCCTTAGCAAATAAATGTTCAGTGTGAGGTGAGAAGTCTGAAGATAGGGGCAACTGTATTCTGTACCCTCCCCCCGTTCTTTTCTTATTTTCAAACTGTAAAATTTTCCATATCAGGACTCCTTTGCCTGTATTTGTCTTTAAGTATCTTTGGTGCTGCTTATTTGTATTGATTAGATTTGGTTTCTTGTCTGCATAAATATTGCACCATATTAAATCTCTTTTTCTTTCCCATGTCCACATTTCTTTTTCAATGTCTTTTGTTCCACCTGTTTTTCCTTACTTTGGAAACTCACTGTTCCATCATACTGTGACATAATTTTGTTAGACTTTCTACACTAAACCTTTCACTTAACATTTATTTTTATAAATTCAGTTTCTGTTTGTTTAACTTCTACTTTAATAATCTTCTGTTCTATGTTTCCTGTTTGTGATCTTATTTTTTGTATTGAGAAATGTTCCATATCTGGGTGTCTTTGCCTGTATTTCTCTTCAAATATCTTTGGAGCTGCTTGTTTGTTTTGATTAGTTTAGCTTTCTGCTTTGCATAAATATTGTACCATATCAGATCTCTCTCTCTCATTCCTATGTCCATGTTTATTTTTTATACCATTCAAAAATCTATAGATTTTGTTCTTTATATTTTTGTATTTCCTCAGTTGCTTCTTTATCCAAACATTTGCATTTGAAGCTTTTGGCAGTTTTTCTTGTGCAAGTATTGTTCTTTCCTCTAATTTCTCTCTTAATATTTTTGATTATCTTCTATCTGGAAATTCTGGGATTCCTGCATAATAGTAACAATACATAACTTCTTTCTTATCATCAGTAGTCCACTCTATCACATTGGCCTATCAGTTTTTGTGATTTTTGTGGACTGCTACCGCCTTCTACAATGGGGGGGGGGGGGTCCTCCACTGAGCCTGGCCTAGCACCATTGTAGGAATCTTTTCATGTCTTAAGAATTCTTCACTGTCATTTTTTCCCAGTCCTGGCACCAGTGCACCTACCAAAATTGGGCAATTTTTATCCTGGGATTGATGCACCCAGCTGTTTTTTGCACAATCCCCAATGCTACAGTCTTGCGACATTATTATGGCTTTCAGTATACAGTCCTTCTGCCATTAGTATGTCACAACCAGCAACAAGGTGTGCGACTGTTTCAAATTTGGTTTTACAAAACCTACATTTGTCTGTTAATCCCACATGTTCAATCGACTTTGTAAACCAGTGTGTACGTAGTCCACCATCTTGGGCTGCCAATATTAACCTTTCATCTTTTGGTTTAAATTCACCTCTACGTAACCATTCCTGCTCTTATTCCTGATCAACATGAGGTCCTTCCAGAAGTTTTCTATACTTGTAATTATATTTATGCATTTTCCACATTTCTTGCCTTCCCATCTGATCCTTCACTTTATAATCTTTCTTTTGTTTTTTGGCACATGCAGTTGCTGCCTGATTTTTGTCTACTTCTGGTTTGATTTCCATTCCTGCTTGATGCCAATATGCTTCTGCTAAATTAAGCAGAGAAGTCATCTTAGATTTATTCTCCTCATGTTTCAAAACTTTCACTATATTTGGGTCTTGTGAGGTCAGCAAATATGTGTGGAGTCCCACAATTGCAGATCTATACATGTAATCAATTTCAAGGAGGCCCATCCCTCCTTTGGAATGGGGAATATTTTATTTATTTATTTATTTAGCATTTGTCTGCCAGGATCGTCCAACTGGACAACTAGTGTCCATTTTCAGCAGAGTCCTGGGGAGAAAAACTCTGTAAGTCTACAGAGAGAAGAAAAATTTACAAAAGAGACATCATAGAGTAGTAGCATACAGATTGTAGACTTTGCAGTTACTATACAATAAGAGGATATTACTACTTTTGGTTGAAAATACAAGTGTACAAAATATACAATGAGAGTAGATAAGAACCTGGTAGAGCATTGCAAGATATTTCACAATTGAATAAGAGCATATAAATGTTTAAGTTTCCATATATACATTCAAGCAAATATACATGCAAGACCATATTTGTGTATATATATATATATATATATATATATATATATATATATATATATATGATTTCACTTCATATTACCGAAATGCTGAACTATCGAATTTCAGCATTTTGACAGTATAAAGCTGAAACCATCACAACACTGACACTTCACAATCACGAAACCAAAACACTTCCCCTCATAATCTCTATGAGAGTTTCATTGGACAATTATTTCATCCTTCTCCTCTGAGCCTATAATCTTATACCTCAATACGGTCTAGTGCAGCCCAATTTCACTTTCCTTTACATCACTTGACTATTTTACCCATGCTCTGTTTAAATTGTCACCTCTTACTATCATGTTATCAAGTAATTAATTTAATTTAGAAAGATTGTATCTATATATGCACAACAAAGTCTTGATTTTTTAATGTGGAGCTTTTCTCCCCGGGTCTCTAACCTGCAATGGGTATGTTTATTTCTGTGTCTCTAACTAATAGCATTATCATGAATTTATCTGTATGTAAGTCAAAGTCCTGTTTTTACTGTGGAGCTTTTCTCCCCGGGTCTCCACTGAAAATGGATATGTATCCAGTTGGACTAACCCGGTAAACAAATGTAAAATAAATAAATAAATAAATAAATAAATCGAACATACACAATGCAGCACACAACACACAAACCATAATGCCCACACCACAAAACAATTAAATACAACAAAACACCACACAGACACACACCTACACTACACGAATGAAGGGGCGCAAGCCTTCCTGCACCCCCCTACTTATATATACTAATTCCGAGATCACACAAATAGTAAAGAAAAAATAATCATACACAGCCAACACACACAATCATACCTCCACCTCCCTACCCTAACCCAGTCGTACAAGTTAGAAAAACAGTCACGCACACTAAGTCACCTGAAACTGCAGACACCATCCTGGCCAATCACTTCCGTAACATAACGTACATGCATAAGCGCGAATTTGACATAGTCCTATTCTCGCTTATGAACTTTCGTTATTTTGAAGTTTCGACTTCATGGACATGAATTTCTGAAATTTGATATTTCAGCAATTCGTGTTTATGAAGTGAAACCTATATATATATATATATATATATATATATATATATATATATATATATATATATATATATATACACATACATACACACACACACACACACACACACACACACACATACACACACACACACGTACATACACTCATATAAAAGTTATTGCTCACACACGGATAGATAGAGTGTGTTGTATGTGTTGTCCAGGACAGATGGGTTGTAGAAATAGTGAGTGGATAAGGCTTCAGGGGGTCAGTTAGAGTTGCATAGATGGTTGGTGAAGAGGTATGTTTTAAGTAGGCTTTTGAAAGAGGGTATGGAGTTTTGTAGTCTGAGGTCAGGTGGAAGGTTGTTCTATATTTTTGCTATTTCATGGGCAAATAGTGACTCCCCGGAGTAGTTTTTGCATGTGATGGTTTTGATTAAGGCTTTGTTGGAGGACTGAAGTTTTCTATTTGAATTGTAGAAGTTCAGCATGCCAGTCAGGTCAGGTGTTTTCTCGGTATAGTACAGAATTAGATGAGCTAGGCTGAGTTGATGGTACCTTAGTAGGTTCGGAAATTCAAGCCAGTGCAAGGCTTGTAGGGAAAGGCAGTGGTGGGATCGTGATTTGGCATTGGTAGCGAATCTAGCGATTTTGTTGTAACAGATGGAAAGTTTATTAAGGTCAGTTTTGTAAAGCTTAGTTAGAATTGGGAATGCATAAAGTAGAGTAGATAGGAGGTGGGTCCTGGCTATTGTAATTCGAGATTCGGTGGTTAGATAACTTTTACAGCGATAGACGGAACCTAGCTTATTGTGGACTTTAGTGATGGTTGTTGATATGTGCTTTGTGAATTTGAGTTGCTGGTCAATGGTAACTCCTAGGGGTTTAGCCTCAGTGACGGGTGATTTGGGTTTTGTTGGCGGAGAGTATAGAGAAGGTAAGGCTGCTTGTTTTAGGAGAGTGGAATGGCATTAGTTGTGTTTCTTGGGATTTAGTATGAACTGTGAGTTGTTAAGCCAGTTCTCTATTTCAGAGAAGGCTTCTTGGGTGTTTTGATGGAGAAGTTGGATGTTGGGTGCAGAGCATATGAGAGGTGTGTCGTCAGTGTATTGGACTATGTCAGCTTTAGAGGTAGCTGAGTGGAGTTGGTTTGTGGAGATATATATATATAATATAGATATATAATCTTGGAATCCACTGATTTTTATAAATCATTTGGTGAACATGAAGCATCATTCTTATTTTCCTATCTAATCTATCCAACACGTTTTGGGGCCAGTCAATCACTTCAAAACTGTAAGTTAGGACAGGAAGAGCAAACGGGTTTATAGCTAGATGTCAACGCTGTTTTGAGAATTAATTATTCTAAAGTATTCCTTACTAAGTTTTATTCACATTTGTTCATGTTTTATTGTTGATCCTTCATCAATTCTCAAATATTTATACACTACCGCAGTCTTGCTCCAGTTCTTTTAAATCACATTCTTGTCCCAAACTGATGTTTTCCTGGTGCTACAGTTTTTCTGCTTTTAAGGTTGCTTTTGCACACTTATCAAGACCAAATGATATTCTTATATCATCTGAAAAAATTTTGACAATCTGCAGCTGTGCTTTTAATTCCTCATCTAATGAGCTATACAGTTTTAAATCATCAACAAAGAGAAGATGAGAAGTCTTCACACGTTGTTGTTTTCTAGGAGCCAAATTGTAGCCATGGCCTAAGCGGTTAAGAAAACAGCTTAATGAGTTAACGGCAAGGCAGAATAGTAACTGTGATAGAGAGTCATCCTGGAATGTCCCCCTTTGAATTTTTATCCCTGGGATAATAATCTATCCTTTATCATGGCTTAATTGCAAATTGGTATGCCACTGTGTCATGATCACTGTAATGAAGTCAATCAATGTAGGGTGCATCTTATACATTTTTAAGCACTCTTTTATCCATGAATGTGGGATACTATCAAATGCTTTTTAATAGTCAATCCAACTTTATAGTCTGCACATAATGATGACACAGATGATGTTGCAGATCATGGATGAGTAGACAATTCTGGTTTTATTGAAGTGGCTTGAAAGTTATGAAACTGAAGATTTGCATTCTATTGACCACTGCTGCAGCAGTCTTAGCTACATGGGCTATATCCTGCCAATTAGATTCCAAAGTTTCATTATACTGTCCACATGCCCAAACCATCAGCTTGAGATAATCTGACTAAAATTACAGCTCTGAGCACCAAGACCTTCAGAGCTTTCCTGCCAGACAGTTAAGAAGAAATGGCAAAGGGGTTCCAAAAATAATTCTGTAACCTCCCAAAAATAAGGACTGTCCCACAAGTTAGAATGATGATTTAAGTGACCTTGCCACCCCCCCATGGCAGCCCCATTTCCCTTCCAGACTTCCATTTTCTTCTTTGGCAACAGGTAATTTCAGGCAAATGGGTTCTGACAATCATTCATCAAGATTACAGATGTACAGTGTGAGGAAATTCCTCCTTTCCAGTGGGTAATCCCTCAACTGACTGCCTGGATGATACGGTCTTAATTCCCTTTAGGAACCTGTTTATTAAGGATGTGCAGCAAGTATTAATGGAAGCAAGAAAGGCTGCTATTAAAAAAATCATATATCAGTCAATGGAAAAGATTTTCTAGTTGTTGCCAACAACACAACTAGCACCCATTCAGGGCTCGTTGTTCTTTGATTTTGCAATACTTGTGTGAGTTACCATAATATGGCCTTTTTATTCTTCCATCAAGTTTAATTTATCAGTCATTTCAGCATGTCTGCATATGGATCCTTCTCTTTCAAGGCAGTCACATGTCGAAATGTTTTTTATAAGGGGTTTGCATAAGAGGTCTCCAAGAAAACTGGTGGCCCCTCAATGGAATCCTAATTTTGTGTCAGAGAAGCTAACACATTTGAACCAGCTAACCTGGTTGACTTGAGATTCTTAACATGGAAAACAATTTTACTGACTGCTCTTATCTTTGCAAGAAGGTAGAGTTGCAAGCTATCATGGTGAGTCAACCTTATGTCATTTTCCTCAGTGATAGGGTTTCTTTGAGTAATAATTCTTTTCTTATGCTTAAAGTGGCATCCAAGTTTACTTTAAGCCAAACTATCTAGCTCCACATTTTCTTTCCTGAAGATAAAACTGAAGGAGAAAGGATATTCCATACCTTGGATCTTCACAGATAACTCAGGCATCATCTTGACAGCACTAAATCTTTCAGAACTTTGGCTTAATTGTTAATGTCTTGTGAAGGTAATAAGAAGGGAAACCCTATGTCAAAGTACACTATTTCCAAATGGTTGTCTTAGGCTTTTAGCTTTTGTTAAACTCACTACAACAAAACTATTCAAGGCAGAGTAAAGACCCACTCTACCAGGGCCTTGGCTTCATCTATTGTCTTTTAGAAAGGATTGGATTCTAGAAGTATTCTAGAAGCTGCTACTTGGTCATTTGTACATACTTTTATAAAAAACTATAAGCTTGATTCCTTCTGTAGGTTCAGAGCAAGCTTTGCAAGAAGCATTTTCCAGGGGCTCCTGGATTCTTCTCCTTCCACCTCTCAAATGTAGTTAGCTGTTGTAATTTAACTATACACCTACGGTTACTGTAATGGTGATCATTTGAACATCTACAGTTATGGTATGCTTACTTATACCATTGTACTGTGAAAAGTATTCTAATGATACAATGTCTGACAGAGATCCCTTGCAGACATATGTAACCCAAACAGGCAGTCATTAAAATACTTCAATATTACAGAAAGAATGAATTCTGAAATGTCTGAGCCTTGCATTTTGCAATATCTGAACTGACTAGATATGTAAAATATGTATATATGTACATGTAGGCATGCAGTGATCTATGTTTATAATATTTTTAGAATCCAGAATAATTGAAAACTGAAAACTTACCTATACAGAGGGGAGATGTCAAGATATCACACTTTGATGAAATTCATACACATTACTACAGAGTTGCAGTCCAAGGTGTGAAAACTCAGATTACTACAAACTGTCACAGCAGCCAAATGGTGGCAATGGTGTAAGCTTCATTCCGTTAAGCAATGATCAGCACTGTCGCTTGTCTCATGCATTCAAAAGAGACGATGAATCGGTGTATAGGTTCAGGATATTTATTGTACATAAACATTGTCAGGAACTGTAATTAGAACTTGCATTTAGGCTAATTGATTCACTCATTACTTCAAACAGACTCACGTATGTATCTCTACTCACAACTGCATTCACTCTGGCTGACTGTACAAAACAGCACCGTTCTTGCATGTGCTCAGTTTTTATATACACGTGCTATCTAGCTACAGCGGCTCAATAGAAACATTACACTCAATGATCTACATCATCCTTCTTTGATTTATTCGACATGCAATAGGAGAACAAGACAATCTACATGCCAGATAACATTTCAATGCTATCAACAAATCAGAACCCAAGTCCAAGTTGCTGTGTATTTTGGATTGGGTCTGGAAATTCTACTCAATCTGGTCACATAAAAACTTTGACTGGATTTAGCAACTGGGACAGTCTCTGGGGAATTCTTCTTAATAGAAACTTTGGGGGTTGTATCAAGAATATCTGAGGAAAATACACTGTCACACCCCCCTCTCAACTGTCCCTGATTTTCAGGGACGTCCCTGATTTTGACTCAAATTTTAGCTCTGTCCTTCTTAATCCCTCCTAAAACTAGTGACTTTTGGAGGAAAGGTGGTGAATTACACTTAATGAATAATGACAATAATTAAGAGTTATATACTTCTTTTACTTCAGAAAATGTGTATTAATTCATATGCTCTGATTCTGTCAATGTTTCAAGTTAACAGCACTAATATTTTAAAAGTGTCCCTGATTGTCCCTGATTTTTTCTTGACTTGTCCCTGATTCTGTTGAAATTTGTCCCCGATTGGTTGAGAGGTCAGAAATTGAGTCTTTGGCACAGGCAATCTGCTGCATCACTGGTTCGGAGAATGGAAGTATATGTCTTCAGGTCCTTCTGAAATCCATTCCTTCTGATTGTACAATATAAGATTTCAGTTCTTCACAAATATTTTTGATAATTACCTCTCAGTCATATCCTTTAGTTGTTTGCATTCTTATTATATCCCCTTGTCTTAATCGTCTAAGAGGTTTGCTAGATTTATCATAGTACAACTTTTGTGAATGGCGTTTTTTTCAAAAGTTGAGCCTTGACCGCTCTGTTGTTCTTAGCATTTGGAATCAATACTTGTTTACTGATTGGTAAGGTTGTTCTTGTCTGTCTAGACATTAATCTCTGAGCAGGTGAACCAAGCAAGTTATCTTGAGGAATGTTTCTGAGATTAAGTATGTCAAGAAAAACATTGGTACCCTCTCTCTTGGATTTCTCTAACAAACATTTTGCACTTTGAACTGCATACTCAGCTAATCCATTGGACTGTGGATTATCAAGACTACTAGTAACATGGACAAAGTCCAAGACTCAGCAAATTTCTAAAATTACTTACTTGTAAACGGTGTACCATTGTCAGATATGACTTTGTGTGGACTACCATGGACACAGAAATGTCTCTTCAATTTTGTGATGACAGTGCTAGATGTTAAGTTAGGGAGAAGGTCAATTTCAAACCAATTTGAATAAGGGCCTACTAACACTAAGTAATGGTGATCAGTCCATTTGAAAATATCAGTAGCAACCAATGGTAATTCAGGAATCTGGTTTACCTGAAGTTGTTCTTTTTTGTTGGTGCGATTTAATATTATTGCAAATAGAACATACTAGAGTTTCCTTCTCTATATCTTTTGACACAGAAAGGCAAATACTATGCCTCTTGCCCTTCTTTTGGCAGAATCAGTACCTGGGTGACCACAATGCAAAATTGGGATATATTCCTGTTGTAATGCTGAAGGAATTACCACTTTAGGACCTTTCATGATGATTCCATCTTCCATCATGAGCTTGCTTTGATAAGGAAAATACTACTTTATGTCTACTGGTAAAGTGGTTTGTTGCACCGGCCATCCTTGACTGATAAAATGTTTCAGCTTCTGAAGAACAGGGTCTAAAGCTATGTGATTTCTGAGATCATCAAGATGTGATGAGGAAAAATTTCTGACTTCCAGGACTTCAAAATCTGCTTTCTCATTGTCATGCTGTTCTGTTGTGTGTCTAGGTGCATCTGGAAGGTAGAGATATTTGCCTTTTGCATAAACAATATTGAGATTGTACTTTTGCAATTTTAACATCATGCATTGCAAGCATGCTGGGGCTGACTGTATTGGCTTTTTCTAGAATTGTCACTAGAGGTTGGTTATCAGTCTCTATTTGAACAGGTTTGCCATAAGTGTAATCACAGAACTTTGAACATGTGAACACTACTACCAAAAGATCTTTTTCAACTTGCTCATACCGCATTTCACTTTGGGTTAAAGTTCTGGACACATAGGCTGCTGGTATACCTTCTTCAAGACATGCTGCACCAAGACCAAACTTAGAAGCATCACATGAAAGAGTTACAAGTTTGTGAGCATCATAATATCTCAGTGTTGTTGGACTGGCAATTTTTGTTTCACAATGTCAAATGTTCCTTGGTGTTGCTCTAAACAGGACAATTTACATTTTTATGTGTCAACTCTTGTAACGGTGTTGAAAGCTCATACAGGTCTGGGTTGAACTTTCCTAATTAGTTGAACAGAAGAAAAGATGGCAGGACACTGCTGCTGTTCAATAAAACTTTTAATAAAAACTTTAAAACAAGTAAACGAAGTAATCCAAATGCAGACAAAATGAAAAAAGGTTAGCGCTTTCGGGTTACACCCTTCATCAGACAACAAACACTGCATGCACATTCTTTTTAAAAAGAGTCACAACCAATGAAAACCTTATAGGTCAATGAAACACACGCCTCTTCAGGAGTGTGGGTTTTAAAGGAATAACATCATTTAAACCTGGGGGTAGGTGTGCCATTAAGTCTATAATCCATTTAGTTTCATCCAAGGCAGTCTGCAGCCTGACATCCCCCCCCCCGATTATTCATTCTAATGTTAACTATCACTCTAAATGAAAAGCTATGTGTTGGATGTATGCATATATGCCTATACAAGGCGTTGCTGTCATCCCTATTCCTTATACTGCCTAAATGTTGTAGGATTCTCACCTTAAACATATTTGTGGTCATGCCCACATAGAAACTGGGGCATTTTGTGCATTCAGCCAAATAGACCACATTTGAGGTCCTGCAAGTGGCTCTACCCTTAAAACAACATTCTTCCCGGTGGTTCTATGTATGAAGTTAACCTCTTTATTGATAAAACTGCAAGCTTTACACGTACCACATGGAAGTGTACCTGCCCTGCTCTTAAATGGCCTGCTCTCAGAGAGACTATTCTCCTTACATAAAATGTCACTCAAGTTCTTGTTCCTTCTATATTGAAAATAAGGTCTGTTATCAATTAGCCCCTTTAAACTGGTATCACTGGTGAGGATGTTCCAGTTGTTGTTAACAATTCTACAGATGTCACTGATGTTGCTCCCATAGGTGAACAACAACTTGGTGCCTCTCTGTATGGTGGTATCCTGCACGGTCACTACGGGAGCCTGGGGCTGATTCCTATTGAGCCAAGGTCTAGATTTAGTCTGTCTATGGATCTTACCATTATCTATAACGTTCCTTACCATATTCTTCCCATAGCCTCTCTGCTCAAAGTGCCCCATTAGATTCACTAACTCTTGTTCAAATTGCTTGTCATCTGTGCTAATCCGGGAGACATGACTCACTTGCCCTCTAACAATGTTGGGGAAAATGTGGCGAGGATGCATGCTGTCGTAGGACAGCAGGGTATTTTTCCAACAGTCTTTCTTGTGTAGGCTAGATGAAAAGCCTACTTGTTGTTGTGTGACCCTCACATCTAAAAAATCTATAGAGTGGTAAGATGTGTTCGCACTAAACTTAAGGAAGGTGGTGGTAGTATGTAGGTATGACAAAAAACTATTAAACTTGTCATATTCTCCATTCCAAAGAATAAAAATATCATCTACAAATCTAACATACATCAAGATGTGATCCTTCCAAGTAGCATTTCCCAAAATATTCATCATTTCCCATTTTGAGAGGACAAGGTTCGCATAGGTATTGACACAGGGTGTGCCCATGGCTACACCCTGTGCTTGCCTATACGTGGAGCCAGCTCCCAGAAAAACATTATTGTCCAGCACTAATGTTAACAGATCCCTAATGAGTTCTATTTTGTTCTCAGTGACACCCAAACCTGTCAATAGTTCAATTATAGAGGTAATACCATAATCATTGTTGATCACTGTAAAAAGACTGTTAATGTCTAGTGTCACCATAAGAACATTATCTACACTGGCAGGTTTGATAACATTCCCCAGGATCTGTAAAAAATGCCCTGTGTCTATCAGGATATTATCCATTTGTTGGATATAAGGTTTTAATAAAAAATCTATCCATATGGAGACATTTTCGGTTACCCATCCCCTGCCCGAAACAATCGGCCTAAGGGGTGGGTCATTCAAACATTTGTGCAGTTTGGGTAGTGCCTTAAATATTGGGATTACTGGTTTCTCTATCAGTAAAAACTGATAAGTCTCTTCAGTGATATTAAAGTTGTTCTTCAGGGTATTTAACTTCTTATGTACTTTATCAACTATATGTTTTACAGATACAGGATTAATCTCTATATAAGCCATATCATCTTGTAGCAAATGTTTTATTTTATCATTGTACCATGTAGTGTCCATTAAAACAATAGCTCCCCCCTTATCCGCCTTTTTTATTGTTATGGAAGCATTGTTAGCTAATCCCTTCAAAGCTGTGGTCTGTTCTGTAGTTAAATTATAATATTTGGAAAAAAGACCTTCGGTATAATACTTGGCCATATCTTTCTCACAAGCACTCAAAAAAAGGTGTAAGGTGGGTGAAAGCTGTGGTATAAATCCACTTGCTTTTTTAGGTACATTACAGCTAGATATATCATTACCAAACATGCTCTTCAGCATCAAGTTTCTACAAAATAACATGATGTCAGTAATTACCTCATTATGCATACAAGGATTGCTAGGCACAAAAGTTAGTCCCTTGTTCAAGACGAACAACTCGTCCGTGGTTAGACAGTGTGATGATAAATTATAAACAATGTTATTACAGAAGCCAGGAGTCATTGGAGAATCCTTCTCCTCTTCCCAGCCTCCCTGTCGTCGCTCTGTGATCTTCTCCCGGCCCCTCTCTTCTTGACGGGCGCCGGTAAAAGTTCCAAAAAACGCTTACGTCCCTGCGATGCCTTGGGCCGTGCTCCAGTCCCTGCTGTAACCTCTTCCATATCTTGTGCAACAATCGACAGGACATCATTCTCAGCCATTGCAGAGGATGTTCCGGCTTCGGTGATGCACTGCTGCCCAGTGCTACGCAAGCCGGCACTGTTGGTATCGATGTCCGGGATCAAGTGAGTGGAAAAAGTCCCGTGGTCAATGTCACCTCCCTGTGTGTGGTGAACGGGGGGTGAAAGTGGATCAACTGTGTCAGCAATGGTGTTACGTCGTCCATTGATGACGTGAGCAGGCTCTGTGCATCCTGCTGTGACGCCTGCTGCCATTAGCAACCCTGCTCGTTCTCTGGAGTCCCTGGAATGCCCAGTGCATTCTGTAAAGGTGTGTATCTCTCTCAACCGTTCATCTTGTGCTCTGGAATCCCTCTGATACCGTGGATTTCTGGGCCAAACGAAGATATTTCCTTTAGAGAAATCCTCATGATCCCTCTTGATTTTATTTAACTTATCAAGACGTAATTTCTCGGCATTGTCATGAAGTGCTCCGCATATCTGTTGTAAGCGTTGCTTACTTCTAGAGTCAGTAAAGTCACCCTCTAATTTGCACAGGAGGAGCTTCACCTCCTCATTTAACTTTTCCATTTCAGGTGCAAAGAAGCTGATAAGCAGTTCCATGTACTTAAAACTGGTGTCTATGTTTAATGCCTGCCATTTAGCCAGCAATTCAGGGAAACGATCTCCTTGTGCCGGCATACACATGACTCTCATGCCTCTAGGTACAATGCCATATTCAAGGCAAGCTTCAAAATGAAATTTTTGCCACTGCAAACGTTGTAATTTATTCATTTTAAAGTTCAAATCTTTCAACAAGTCCTCAAATGTTTTATCAACAGGTGCAGGCATATCATTACTTCCTTTTCTATTTTTAGCTGTATCAAAACCCAAGTTAAGAAGCGGATTTAAAAAAGGTGTAAGAAGCTTCTTGGACCAACAACCATTTATCGGTCCAGATTCAGAAGCTCCAACAAGGGGTTATTCAACTCACCCATAGTATCAGCAGCATGCATGGCTTGTAGGAAAAGGACAGCACCAAACAAAATGAATCCACTTAGCCTTGCCAAAGTCCTGCGAATCCAAAATAAGCAAAACAGAAGAAAAGATGGCAGGACACTGCTGCTGCTCAATAAAACTTTTAATAAAAACTTTAAAACAAGTAAACGAAGTAATCCAAATGCAGACAAAATGAAAAAAGGTTAGCGCTTTCGGGTTACACCCTTCATCAGATAACAAACACTGCATGCACATTCTTTTTAAAAAGAGTCACAACCAATGAAAACCTTATAGGTCAATGAAACACACGCCTCTTCAGGAGTGTGGGTTTTAAAGGAATAACATCATTTAAACCTGGGGGTAGGTGTGCCATTAAGTCTATAATCCATTTAGTTTCATCCAAGGCAGTCTGCAGCCTGACACCCCCCCCCCGATTATTCATTCTGATGTTAACTATCACTCTAAATGAAAAGCTATGTGTTGTGCGTCACAGCAGGACGCACAGAGCCTGCTCACATCATCAACGGACGACGTAACACCATTGCTGACACAGTTGATCCACTTTCACCCCCCGTTCACCACACACAGGGAGGTGACATTGACCACAGGACTTTTTCCACTCACTTGATCCCGGACATCGATACCAACAGTGCCGGCTTGCGTAGCACTGGGCAGCAGTGCATCACCGAAGCCGGAACATCTTCTGCAACGGCTGAGAACGATGTCCTGTCGATTGTTGCACAAGATATGGAAGAGGTTACAGCAGGGACTGGAGCATGGCCCAAGGCATCGCAGGGACGTAAGCGTTTTTTGGAACTTTTACCGGCGCCCGTCAAGAAGAGAGGGGCCGGGAGAAGATCACAGAGCGACGACAGGGAGGCTGGGAAGAGGAGAAGGATTCTCCAATGACTCCTGGCTTCTGTAATAACATTGTTTATAATTTATCATCACACTGTCTAACCACGGACGAGTTGTTCGTCTTGAACAAGGGACTAACTTTTGTGCCTAGCAATCCTTGTATGCATAATGAGGTAATTACTGACATCATGTTATTTTGTAGAAACTTGATGCTGAAGAGCATGTTTGGTAATGATATATCTAACTGTAATGTACCTAAAAAAGCAAGTGGATTTATACCACAGCTTTCACCCACCTTACACCTTTTTTTGAGTGCTTGTGAGAAAGATATGGCCAAGTATTATACCGAAGGTCTTTTTTCCAAATATTATAATTTAACTACAGAGCAGACCACAGCTTTGAAGGGATTAGCTAACAATGCTTCCATAACAATAAAAAAGGTGGATAAGGGGGGAGCTATTGTTTTAATGGACACTACATGGTACAATGATAAAATAAAACATTTGCTACAAGATGATATGGCTTATATAGAGATTAATCCTGTATCTGTAAAACATATAGTTGATAAAGTACATAAGAAGTTAAATACCCTGAAGAACAACTTTAATATCACTGAAGAGACTTATCAGTTTTTACTGATAGAGAAACCAGTAATCCCAATATTTAAGGCACTACCCAAACTGCACAAATGTTTGAATGACCCACCCCTTAGGCCGATTGTTTCGGGCAGGGGATGGGTAACCGAAAATGTCTCCATATGGATAGATTTTTTATTAAAACCTTATATCCAACAAATGGATAATATCCTGATAGACACAGGGCATTTTTTACAGATCCTGGGGAATGTTATCAAACCTGCCAGTGTAGATAATGTTCTTATGGTGACACTAGACATTAACAGTCTTTTTACAGTGATCAACAATGATTATGGTATTACCTCTATAATTGAACTATTGACAGGTTTGGGTGTCACTGAGAACAAAATAGAACTCATTAGGGATCTGTTAACATTAGTGCTGGACAATAATGTTTTTCTGGGAGCTGGCTCCACGTATAGGCAAGCACAGGGTGTAGCCATGGGCACACCCTGTGCCAATACCTATGAACCTTGTCCTCTCAAAATGGGAAATGATGAATATTTTGGGAAATGCTACTTGGAAGGATCACATCTTGATGTATGTTAGATTTGTAGATGATATTTTTATTCTTTGGAATGGAGAATATGACAAGTTTAATAGTTTTTTGTCATACCTACATACTACCACCACCTTCCTTAAGTTTAGTGCGAACACATCTTACCACTCTATAGATTTTTTAGATGTGAGGGTCACACAACAACAAGTAGGCTTTTTATCTAGCCTACACAAGAAAGACTGTTGGAAAAATACCCTGCTGTCCTACGACAGCATGCATCCTCGCCACATTTTCCCCAACATTGTTAGAGGGCAAGTGAGTCGTGTCTCCTGGATTAGCACAGATGACAAGCAATTTGAACAAGAGTTAGTGAATCTAATGGGGCACTTTGAGCAGAGAGGCTATAGGAAGAATATGGTAAGGAACGTTATAGATAATGGTAAGATCCACAGACAGACTAAATCTAGACCTTGGCTCAATAGGAATCAGCCCCAGGCTCCCGTAGTGACCGTGCAGGATACCACCATACAGAGAGGCACCAAGTTGTTGTTCACCTATGGGAGCAACATCAGTGACATCTGTAGAATTGTTAACAACAACTGGAACATCCTCACCAGTGATACCAGTTTAAAGGGGCTAATTGATAACAGACCTTATTTTCAATATAGAAGGAACAAGAACTTGAGTGACATTTTATGTAAGGAGAATAGTCTCTCTGAGAGCAGGCCATTTAAGAGCAGGGCAGGTACACTTCCATGTGGTACGTGTAAAGCTTGCAGTTTTATCAATAAAGAGGTTAACTTCATACATAGAACCACCGGGAAGAATGTTGTTTTTAAGGGTAGAGCCACTTGCAGGACCTCAAATGTGGTCTATTTGGCTGAATGCACAAAATGCCCCAGTTTCTATGTGGGCATGACCACAAATATGTTTAAGGTGAGAATCCTACAACATTTAGGCAGTATAAGGAATAGGGATGACAGCAACGCCTTGTATAGGCATATATGCATACATCCAACACATAGCTTTTCATTTAGAGTGATAGTTAACATTAGAATGAATAATCGGGGGGGGGATGTCAGGCTGCAGACTGCCTTGGATGAAACTAAATGGATTATAGACTTAATGGCACACCTACCCCCAGGTTTAAATGATGTTATTCCTTTAAAACCCACACTCCTGAAGAGGCGTGTGTTTCATTGACCTATAAGGTTTTCATTGGTTGTGACTCTTTTTAAAAAGAATGTGCATGCAGTGTTTGTTGTCTGATGAAGGGTGTAACCCGAAAGCGCTAACCTTTTTTCATTTTGTCTGCATTTGGATTACTTCGTTTACTTGTTTTAAAGTTTTTATTAAAAGTTTTATTGAGCAGCAGCAGTGTCCTGCCATCTTTTCTTCTGTTTTGCTTATTTTGGATTCGCAGGACTTTGGCAAGGCTAAGTGGATTCATTTTGTTTTGTTCCTAATTAGTTGACCATACCTAGAAAATGTTGCAAATATGTGACATTTTCTGGAACTGGCATCTAAAGAATTGCAGCTTACTTAGATGGATCTGGTTGTAAGCCAGAACTAGTAAACAAATGACCCATATAAGTAACTTTGCTCAGCTTGAATTTACAGTTCTGAGGATTCAGTTTAAGATTGACTTCCTATGTGCAGTCTAGAACTTTCTTGAGGTTTCTATCATGTTCGTCTTCACCATTGCCTCCTACAATAATGTCATCAATTATGATAGCACGTGGATAACCTCAAAAAAATAGTTCCATCGAATGCTGAAATACTTCACTGGCAGAATTTATCCCAAATGGCATTCTTAAGAATCTGTATCTACCAATTGGTGTACTGAAAGTAGTTAACAATGAAGATTTGTGATCCATCAAAATTTGCCAAAATGAACTTTTGGCATCTAAGACTGAAAAAATAGTGGCATTTGGCATAAGAGCTGCTACTTCTTCTACTGTGAGCATCGGATGATGAGGACGTTTATGCGCTTTGTTTAAATCTCTGGGATCAATACACATTTGAATATCATCTGAGCTTTTCTTATGAGCTACGACCATGGAGGATGCCCATTCAATTGGTTCTTTTACTGGAATTATCACACCTAAATTCACCATATTGTCTAGTGCTGTTTTCACTTTGCTTTGCATTGCTACCAGAACCTTCCTGGCTAGTCTGACAATAGGGCTTACTTCATGGTTTAACTTCATGTGACTGGTAGTTTACCAAGCTCGTCTTTGAACATATCATCTTATACACTAAAAATATTCTGTGTAAAACTATCGTGGTCATTCAAACTTATATGGTGAAACTCTTTGATAAGTGAAATCAGTCACATTCTCAAACTATCTTTGAGGCCTAACAGTGACTGCACGTGTCTTTTGACTATGTAAAAGTGCAAATCATAGCTCTTCCCAGCAGAATGGCATGTGAGAACTACTGTGCCATCAGTCTGAATCTCTTCACCACCATAAGCAACAAGTTTCACACACTTTGCTGAATCAAGTTTCTTACCAGCTTTTACTTTGGCAAACATTTGTGCTGATATAACTTTGTACTTGGACCCACTGTCTCCTTTAAGCTCTACCGGTTTCCCATTAATCCGAACAGTACAGAATATTTCACTCTTTGTTGACAACTGATAATCTACTGTGTTAACAGTTTCATCAATCACAGAGACACCATCAACATAGAAAGTTTGCTCATGGCTTTCTATCTGATCTATTTGCTTCTTTGGATGTTCTGTTTTAACATAAGTCTGTGACACTTTGGACCTGCAAGCCTTTTAAAATGATTCCATTTTTTACATTTGTGACATTGCTGACCGAATGCTAAGCACTTTTCTTGTTTAGGATAATTTTTGCGTCGACAATTACAACAGTTAACAATAAGGTCTGGGGTAACAAACAACCTCTTCAATTTATGGTTAAGGTTGGGTGGTGCCACACCTTTTGATTTATACCTCTTTTTTTATCTTAGCATTCTATTGTACACTATCAACATTCACACTGTTAGATACTGCAAGCACATCTTCCTCATTCGTAAGCATATTTGTGTGATTTTCTGTAAGCTCATATATTTGACAAATCAATACGGCTTTGCTCATCATTAAATCACTACTTCGAAGCAAAATCTTTCTCACTGCATCATTATTAACACAACACAAGTCTGTCTTTTATCAACTCATCTCAAAAATCACCAAATCTGCACGTTTTAGCTTTATTTCTCAAGTTAGCAATATATGCTGCTATAGTTTCACCAGGCTTTTGATTTCTTGTGTAAAATATGTGCATTTCCATTGTAATATTCATTTGAGGGTTACACATTTCTCTAAATTTACAGTTTTAGCACTTAGGGTCTTTCAGCGTTTTAGCCTGTATCACAGTATTGTAGTTCTCCCTCTCCGCTGCATATATGGCCGGTACATACACAAATGAGCATTCCCTCTCAATGGCTTCTGAGCCTGCTAAATTAAATAGTATGAAGGCTTTTGTACATGCATCTTTATCAGAAAATGCAGCCTGTATGAAAATATTATATTCTTGCTCAAGCACTTGCCAGTTCTCAGCAATATTGTTATCAAACACCAGTGGTTCAGGTCTGTGAAATCCCTCTGCCATAACAACGAAATACATTTAAACACAAGCATAGACCAAGTACTTGTAATTATGTTTGAATGCACAACAATCACTTTGACACTACAAACAATTCCAGAAACCTCAGACACTTTGAATAGCTTTAATTAATGCAAAAAAGTAGTACATTGCAAAAAAATGCCATTGTTTTAGCCTCTTTGTACATTTTAAACATTTAAGAAATTGTTTCGAACACTTTTGTATTTATTTCGAATACTTTCATCAGTATGTCACAATTTTAGACATTTCATTTATCTCAGTAATTATTTTGAATGTTTTGAATACTTTCCCACACATTCGGCAACTAAAAAATCATTTAAACAAGTTCAAGTACCTTTGAATAACCGCTGACCTGTTTGCGAGTTCACTCCAATATATTTCCCCTCTTTTAATTGCATGCCTCATGGCTTGTGTGCCGCTTCATCTTTGGGTCCCATTCTGGCACCATGTCACTTGCCTCATGCATTCAAAAGAGATGATAAAGCGGTGTATGGGTTCAAGATATTTATTGTACATAAACATTGTCAGGAACTGTAATTAGAACTTGCATTTAAACTAACTGATTCACTCATCACTTCAAACATACTCGCATGTGCGTCTCCATTCATGACTGCACACACACTGGCTGACTGTACAAAATGGCACCGTTCTTACATGTGCTCAGTACTTATATGCCAGTGCTATCTAGTTACAGTGGCTCAATAGGAACATTGCACTTAATGGTACACAAGCACCAAGATGTGATTTATGCCTCAGATTTTGAACCTTAAAACTGCATTCCCATCTTTACCATCAAGTACAACAGTTAGTGCCTGTCAAATCCATGGCTTCAATCTATGGGCAGCTTGTGTTTCAAGGGTGGATTCTGTTAGATATATCAAAAGTTAAGACAAAATTCAGTAATTGAAATGCATGGATTTCAGTTAGCAGTTAAATTATAAGTGTGCAAGATAAACATTTTAGCTGTCTCACATTTAACATATTTAAATAAAATGTCTGTTAGACCTGCTGTGACAATGTGAGGTATTGCCAGGTATCCCAGGCAGTGGATGTGTAATGTATGCAGCAATCTATCTCAACTTTTGTGAAGAATTATATGTCATTTGTATATCAAACTGGTTTGTACAGATGCTTGTGGTGAAAAATGTATTTGTAAAGCCGCTTGTGTTAAAAATGTACCAACAGTGTGTCCTCCTGGTTAGAGGAAGACATGTGCATGCATTATTGTAACTGTTGAATGTATATATTGTAACAGAGGATTCTGGAAGAGAAGAGGTTAATCTCAATCCACCTGACTTTGAAAAATATTAAGAAATAAAATTACTTAATTTAGGTCATAAAGATTGTATCTTACAGTTGTTAATGCAGCCAGAGACAAAAAGTGTGTGCTAGGAAGCTTTCTGCATTGTCTTAGGGTTGAATAATTGCTACTCTGGAAGGGTCGAGGTTTGAAATTGTTTTATGACTTCCAGGAGCTGCAGCAGATCTTAGCAAGGCTGTTTGTGTGTATATTATTGACACATATGTATTTAATCCTGACAGCGTCTAGCCAAGGGGGGATAGCATGGGAAACAGAAGTCAGATGACCGGATGTATGTGATGCCATTCTGTAATCTAGGACAAAAATTATGTTTTAATACCAGATGAGACAGGAGTCTCAGAGCAATCTGTTTTTGTATCCTGACAAGGAAAGACCCCTCACCTACTTCATCTTGCCTTGCTCTAGTAAGTCAGCTAGGGAATAGTAATTCTTTAGATCAGTCAGGAAAATATAGTGAGATTAGTTAAGTACTGTTTTTCTGTATCTGTGTGAATCTATTCATCTGTGTTATTTTAATATTTCCTGTGATTGAAACTGAGATGTTGCTGTTTGTCTTTCAGCTTTTTCCCGGTAAGGGGTTGCCACAGCGGAACTCTGGTCCGCTAATGATCGGCAGTAGATTTTTATGAAATGCCGAGGTGCCAGCTCGATGCCCAACCTTCAACGAAAGCACGCCCATTTACGCACGCATGTCTTTCGAACGCTACCCAACCGTGGGGAGAACATGCAGAGACTCCACACAGAAGGCACTCCCAAGCCAAGCCGAGAATCGAATGGGAGAAACTCTTGCTGTGAGGTAACAACGCTACTGCCATACTACCGCGGAATGTGATTGAAAATATATTTAATAATAAATAATAAAAGAACACAAAAATACTAAATATCTATTTACATTAAATATCTCAGTGATTGAAACTGAGATATTTATTGTAAATAGATATTTAGTATTTTCATGTTCTTTTATTATTTATTATTAAATATATTTATGTTTTGCAATGTGTCTGGTCCTTTAGAGAATATTTTAAACTTTGAGAGGACTTATATCTATTTGGTGACACTGTGGCCACTCCTGGAACCCTTACTGCACTGGCCAAGCACTATCATTTGTATTAATATTAATTTCACTCAGTATAATTGGGTACCCTTTTAAGAGCCTTAGAGTAGCTGGATTTAGGGTGTCTGGTGGCAGTATAACTACCTTATAGTCTGGGCAGAAGGGGGCATATCTAATAAATCTGTGCCAGCCTTTACCAGTCCCAGGTGTGTGTGTGTGTGTGTGTCTGTGAAAATCAAATCTCAAAGTGCATATGTGTCTGTGTCAGCTACTTGGAGTAGGGACACGGACCACTAGCTTCACAGAGAGGGTGCTGAAGGACTTGGCTTGGACACTCAGCTGAGGTCTCAACCATACAGTTCTGCCATGGGGAGTCTTACTGAGGATCTGGACAGAGGAGGGGAAATTCAGATCCCTGATAGAGTGTGTTCTCTATGTGTCTTAATGGAAATTTTGCTTGATGCCGAGAGCTGCATCTGGAAATACTGGGTGTATCCATTTTTGTTCCAAGTGAACGTCCCTCTACAGTGCCAATGGTGAGGATTCAGGCTCCTTGATTACTGGCCCAGAGTGGGGATGTCACACCTGCATATTATTTTTCCTGTACATTTGCCAGTCTTCCTTTGTGTCTGCACAAATGAAATAGGGTATTAGGTGGTAATAGCATGATTCTTTAATGTACACTTACTCATCACTAACAGACTTCTGCTGTGCTGTTTCTACAAGTACTTGTACATGCCTAAGCTATAAGCTACTTCCTATACTGTGGTAACACTTTTTGGTGGGAATTTATACTCATCTCACTTTCAGCATGCTGAACTAAAAATGCCATGATTAACAGTTTAAAGCTGCAGCTACTAAACAAGCTGTTGAAGGTGGTATTATCCAGGTGTATCTGGTCTTCAAAAAGAGCAGGTGCAGCAGGACAAGGCAGTTGAGCAGGGGTCCATAACAGTGACCATAAATGGAGCTTTCTGACAAGTGGAGTCAGCAAATCTTAGCCAAAGGTCTTGATGAGAGTCTGGGTCTACATATGTTCTTTTAACAAGAATATGTAGCATAGTTACAAAAAGTTTCCAGAAACAAAAACAGTTAAAATATTATATAGAAAAACAAGATTTTGATGCCAGCAATGTATGGGCAGACAATTTTCTCAGCAGATTCTAGTTTATTTACAAGGAGAAGACCACAGTAGATCAGTGCCTTCCAAAGGGCACGGCCAAAAAGTTACATTATTTACTTCTTTTTGTAACTAACAGATTAGGTCCTACTGTATATCCAACAATAAAATAGAAAACATGGATTAAGTGTGTTAATACCAAGTCCAGTCCATCCATATGCTTAAATGCTTTGGCAGACCACCATAGTCTACCACCCATGACAGCCATATAAAGCAAGAAGCACCCAAAGAAACTCTCAGTGTGCAGGGGTTGTGGTGGTGTTATTTGAAAAGGATTGACCGAATCATGTCTACAAACTCTGTAACGTACAATGACCTTCAGAAACATACTGCTAATGTGAGATATCTAGAAGTACCATATTAGACCAGATATCAAAGCAACTACAAAGGAGCTTGGTACAGTGAAGGCAATTATTAGTGGGGGTTGCACCAGGTTTCTCCTGCAGCTTTTAAGAAATGGCATTTTGGTGCCAAACATGATTAACCACAGGTAACAGACACTTTGCACTTAATGGGAAACCCCAAACACCATTCAAGTAATGGGCAGGAATTGTTTGGGCATGAGGGGATTACAAAACCATACCTCTCAATTGTCCAGATTTTCACAGAGCATCCAGAGTTGTGCATCATATTTTTGGTTCCTTCCTCAAAAAAAATTATGGTTTTCTGCCAAACAATTAATGACTAAAGTTGCAAAATAATGACATTTGAGCTGCAGATTTCATATCCTTTAGAAAATGCATGCAAGCACTAAACCTGTTATTCTAGCAACTTTCTAAGTTTGTAATAGTAATTTAAAATCTTTACTTTTTTGTTCTTTGTCCCGTTATTTTTAGCTTTTTCCATATTTCTTGCATTGAGGTTGAGAGGTATGAAAATGACATTCATTTGAAATCTGTGGAATTACAGCATCAGACCCTAGCAAGATTTCATGTTTGAGGTGAAGGTTTTCCGTCTAAGCAGTGGATGAATTAATGAGGCAAATCACTATCTCTAAATGACAGACATTGATATGCCTGAGTACTGACACCGACATTGATAACAGTGACACTACACGATGAAGAAATTGACTCTAACCATGTAATGGGGCTAAATATAAAGTGATGGCTACCAGAAGCACTTTTATGTTTTTCATTGTATTTTCCATTAAACATGACTGAAAAATGATAAGACTTAACCAAAGCCAATGTAGTTTTGTCTTAGTGCCCTTTAATTAAGTTTGTTTTCTTATGTTTTGTGCTCTGAAGCTGTTACTGTGTTAGGTTTGGGAATAAATATAGAGTTATTAGAGCCAGCTTCATTATTATTAATTATGAATATTAAGAAGAACTGAAAACCGCAGGTGCCCTCTTGTGTTCATATGAAAGATTGTCACCTTGCACATCCAGACAGTCCACCCCAAGTATGGGGCACTGCATTTACTACTTCCGTAGCCTCAGCTTGTGTATAATAATGAAACAAGGAAGGAACCAGGTAGACTAACAGCCTCCGCCTGCTCTATTTTTGATAACAAGAATTCCAGAAATCTAGTTACTCTGCCTTGGCTTAGGTAACACTGTTAAAGTTTCCCTGAGTAACAGCTGATATCTGTGTGTGTGTATATGTATGTATGTATATATATATATATATATATATATATATATATATATATATATATATATATATATAAACACACACACACACACACACACACACACACACACACACACACACTCAATTTCCTTTATCGAACATTCATATGGCTGAAAAAGTGAACTGTGGTTTGTTGTTACTGATTGTGTGTTTACTGAACGTCCATGTTGCCAAACATGCACTTGCAGAAAATGGGTTGGTATGTGGGGTGGGAATGTGTGTGTACTGTAAGTGCCTGTGGGTTAGTATTAGAGTAAGGGCAATGTAAGGGGACAGCTTTAGTATTGTGCATGTTTGGAAACGTATGTGCAGTGTGTTCGAGCGTCTTGTGTAGGGAGAGGGTCTTACAAAAAATGATGACTAGAGCTGGGCTTAGGAGCAGAGGCAGGATTAGGGTTAGCACACATGAGTAAGGCTGGGTGTGGGATGTGAAACCCCACACCATTCATCCTTATTCACATGTGCTAACTGTAATCCTTACCCTATCTTTGCTTCTAACCCCAAATCTATGCATTACCTGACAAAAAAAAACTTTTAAGAAGTATGACGGCTGTTACTCTCTTTTTTATCATTTCCCATTCACAAAGGCCAGTATTTTCTTCCACTTTTTTTGATTGGTTTGTAGTTGGTGAGTTGATTTTTTTGTGAATGTGTTTGTTGATGTGCAGTGATCAATTAAAATGTTGTTGATCTTTTTGCAAGCTGACAAAATTTAGCTATATTTTATACGTGTGTATGTATTTTATATATATATATATATATATATATATATATAGAGAGAGAGAGAGAGAGTGACAGACAGATAGATAGATAGATAGATAGATAGATAGATAGATAGATAGATAGATCTGTAGGTCTGTGTGTGTTTATAATTTATTTTTGCCTGGACTAGCTCTTTGGAGTTTGCAAAGGGCAGTAACAAAAGTCCAGACTGGGAGTAAACAAACACAGCTCTCTTGATATTAAATAAAAGACAAAACTTTTATTCAGGTACAAACTAGTGAGCGCTTTTGTGCCTCCTGGCACTTCTTCAGACAATACAAACACTGCAAAAATCTCAATAAAAAGGGGTTGCCTCACCCACATTATTTCACAGCAATGCCAACAATCCGTTGTATGGCAGAATGACATATCTCCCCAACTACCTGTCTCCATAGGGGTTCCCCAAGGATCCATCCTTGGACCTCTACTGTTCTCTGTTTACACCAAAAATCTAGCCTCTGCCACCAAACATGTCACACTCATACAATACGCAGATGACTCGACCATCATCTGCTCAGCCCAGTCCCTACCAAAACTGCAAAAAGTCACACAGGAAGCCTTTTCCTCTGTTGAAACATGGTTATCCGATGCCCAATTAATACTCAACCCAAACAAAACTAAACTACTCATCTTCCAACCCACCAAACATACTCAAAACAGCAAAAGACAACACCACTATATACCCAACTGAACACACCAAATTGCTAGGAGTGGAAATAGACAATAAACTAAAATTTGACATTCACATATCCATGACCATAAAAAAAGTCCACAAAAAACTAGGAGCGTTATACAGAAATAAGCAATTTCTCACCAAAAGCAGCAAAGATTTCAATAGCAAATCCCCACCTTATCTCCACCCTACTTTATGTCTCTCCAATATATACCAACCTAAGGCAATGTGATCTAAACAAATTAGAGACCTGCTACAACAAAATCGCCAAATTCGCCACAGGGACATCCTATCGTAGTCACCACTGTCTCTCACTTGCTGAACTGGGCTGGCTTGAACTCCCTCACCTCCTTCAGTGGTATCATATCTCACTCGCCCACAAACTAGTAAACCAGCCACTAAATGTTCCATTCCTCCAGAATCTATTCCAACCCTATCGCACCACCAGACCACTAAGATCCAGCAACAAAAATCACTTGCAGATCACTAAAGCCAATAACTCTGCTGGTGAAGCACTATTCTCTTGCACCATAGCCAAATTATGGAACTCACTCCCACCCACAATTACCTCTGTACCATCATGCACCCACTTCCAAACATTACTAAAAGCGCACCTAAAAACATGCTGGCTATGCCCTTGCAACTCCCACTCTAATATCATCCACCCCATCCAACCACTACCTTTCTTTTCACTCCACTAACTACCTTGATTATAGCAAGCTCAGATGCTCATAAGCCTAGTACTTATTATACAGCAGGAACTTTTTGTAACATTTGTTAATGTCTGTTATGTACTTCACAGATAGATTCTAGTTGTCTACTGATGTACTATGTTCTTCATCTGTAAATATGTTGTAAGTAATTGCTATGTTAAATTGTTAATCGCTATGTAATCCAATGTAACTACTGTCTGTTTATTTTACTGTGGAGCTTTTCTCCCCAGGCCTCCGCTGAAAATGGACATACGTCCAGTCGGACACTCCCGGTCAACAAATTTAAATAAATAAATACACAGTCAAAGACTTCACATATCAACTAGCTTAGGAAATCTTTACATGCAAAATAAAAAGTCTGAAATTACACATAAAAAATAAAATAAAAATAAAATAAAAGCATTGATTCTCACTTTCACTACTATCAACAACTATATAACCATAAAGAGAAGTGACGGCAGCAAACCAGTCATAAAATTTTTTACTTTCTCACATATAAAACTGCTGACATCAACCTTCTCACAGTTGTAATACTAGAGTGTACCAAAAGATGGCAGTCATATACTCCATATACTCCAGCTAAGTAAGGTTTCAGGGACACTAGTTCATTCAGGCCATATCCTCTGTCTGCCTGCAATGTAATTATACTTAGCTGAGAGGCCATTGAAACATTAAGAATGCTACTACTGGGGTATATCCAACTATTTCTCTTATAGTATTTTAACTTTTTTGTGATGTACTGACAATATTATTTACTGATAGATGTACCCCTAGTTGTTTTAAAAGACAGGAAATTTAATGCTTGCTGTTTTTTGAATTTTAGCCTGATATGTGAGTGTTAGGTGTTTGCCTTAGGAAGTTTGGAATACATTTCTGTATGGAGTATATGACTGCCATCTTTTGGTACACTCTAGTATTACAACTGTGAGAAGGTTGATGTCAGTAGTTTTATATGTGAGAAAGTAAAAATATTTATGACTGAAGTTTGCTGCCATCACTTCTCTGTATGGTTATATAGTTGATAGTAGTGAAAGTGAGAATTAATGCTTTTATTTTATTTTATTTTTTATGTGTAATTTCAGACTTTTTATTTTGCATGTAAGGATTTCCTAAGCTAGTTGATATGTGAAGTCTTTGACTTCACATTACATTTGTTGATTATTGCCAGCAGGTGAATTTTAATTGCTGCAGATATATGGTTGGTTGCTGTGAAATAATGTGAGTGAGGCAACCCCTTTTTATTGAGATTTTTGCAGTGTTTGTATTGTCTGAAGAAGTGCCAAGAGGCGTGAAAGCACTCACTAGTTTGTACTGAATAAAAGTTTTGTCTTTTATTTAATATCAAGAATGCTGTGTTTGTTTACTCCCAGTTTGGACTTTTGTTACTGCATTTTGTTTTTTTGGGAGAGCTTCATCCCCGGCTGCTTTTGGAGTTGTGTTTTGTACTTTTGAGTTTGCAAAGGGATTGCATGTTATCGACACATTTTTTACTTCCTGCTGGCTGCCAGCCATCAGCCTTCTTGTAACCCGAGTAGCCCATTTGCTCCTCTTTGACCAAGAGACATTCATGGGACGCCATCATCTAAGCAGCTATCAGGCTTATATTTATAGCCCAAATCCCTTTCCCAAGACAGCCTGACTGTTTTGTCCATAACACTGGTGAGTGATGCATGCATATTTTTGTGTAGGCACAAAACCCAGCTACAGCATGTAAGTGCTTTTAGGTTGATGTGTGTGCAGCCATACTGTTTACTGCCTGCTTTGACACTGAACATCCACTGGGAGTCAGCAGTGCAGCAGACTGGGATGTCTCTCTCCCTGCATGATGTATATATAGAGCCTTTCACCCCCACCCAGGTTATCATATGCCCCTAAGTCATGTGGTCACAATCAGGACCTTATCCCTGGGAATTACAGAGCTAGTGTGGCTTGCACACTTTACTTACCCTGTATGAAAACAAGTAAAAGTAAAACAGGGCAAAATATGTCAAATATGTAAGGAAAGGAATGGGACTTTTGGAAATGGGGAAGTTAAAGAATGCAGGTAAGGAGCAGTTTCTTAATATATATATATATATATATATATATATATATATACAGAAGAGGTAGTTTATTTATCCTATTTTTTTAGTTTATATATATAGATAGATATATATATATATATATATATATATGGTCATTATGAGCAGATAGTATTCTCAGATTGCAATATATATATATATATATATATATATATATATATATATGGGTCTACTTTGACCCATCACAATTACAGTTCAGCTAACTGCAATTTCCTGAGTCCATTTTTGCGAAAGTGCATTTATCCGAAAATACACTTTTGCGAAAATCAGTTCAGTGAAACAAAAAATAAAACAACAAAAAAATACACTAAACACATGTATGCAGGGGGGCAAATCCCCCTGCACCCCCCACACCCCTGCTACTTGCTACTTAAATATACTAACTCTGAGAGTGCACTACAGTGGGGAAAAGCAAATATTTCCTTAGCCTCATTGTACTGCGATCTACAACAACAACCTGCCCTCCCATATGATATACCACTGAGGAAACACTGTACATGCACCACCACAGGATCCCAGAACTGTTGACCTCTCTTCGCTGAAGTGATTTTCATGAACGTGCATTTTCGGATAAATGCACTTTCGCGAAAACGGACTTGGGAAATTACAGTTCGGTGAACTGTAATTTCGATGGGTCAAAGTAGACCCATATAGTTTCGGATAAATGCACTTTCGCGAAAACGGACTTGGGAAATTACAGTTCGGTGAACTGTAATTTCGATGGGTCAAAGTAGACCCATATATATATATATATATATATATATATATATATATGTATATATATATATATATATATATATATATATATATATATATATATATACATATATATATGGTAAAATTTGGGAAGTAGATTCAACAATCCAAAATGGTGAGTATAATTTTTGATGATTAATTGTAGAATCTTGTAAATAGAAAGAATTAAGGAATATAAGAAGCTATTGTGGAGATATCACAGAGGCATGAGCATTTATCAGAAATGAATTACTTACTGGATAGTGTTAGAACATAAAACAAAGATAGAACATAAAATTATGATTAAAAAGTTGAAAGACAAGAGTTTTAATGTCGCCTCTTTGTAGAAGAGTCCATAATGGTTTAGAGGGCAGGACAGAATACAATATGAAGTAAGAATAATTTGTCTGGGGAAAGAAGGATGATAATATGGATGAACATACAGATAAAATGACAAATGTTTGTAGCGAGCAGAAGCAAAAACACAGTAACACCTTTAAAAAGTGCAACACTAAAACATGAAGAAGGGATGATACAAATGGTAAAGACAGGAAATGAAAAATAAACATTAAAAGTTAAAATGTGGCTACAGTGAGAAAGGTGATAAAGTTAAGCAAAAACAGAATATTTATTTGTTTGCATTTTGTTGATCAGATTAATCCTATGGGGCAACACTCATTTTCAAATGGGATGTGGGTTAAAACAAGCAGCAAAAATGATAATTGGTCTAACAGTAACCAAAAAATAAGTTAAAGTATAACATGACACACAATACAGTATAAGTTTACAGTAACATTCTGAAAAAATAAAATACAAATATCAAGCATTAAAAGAAATGATGGTTACCAGAGACATCTACTGCAGTGACGTTATGCAAAAACAGTATAACTTATCAATGCTTTTGTAGCAGCACTAACCAATACACCAGAGTGGAGAAGGAGGGTAGAGTCTTAAAAGACAGAGAAAGTCCAAATACACCTAACACCACACATACTGTCATTGTCAGTGCAGCCCCAATCACTAGGACCCTAAGGCAAGCAAACTTTCCAGGACTCTCATCACAGGGGACTCCACTGTAAGATGCACTGATGCCTCTCTAACCAGGCTGAACAAGGAGAAGATCACAGTTAGTTGTTTATCTGGGGCCAGGATCCACCAAATCATGCACTCACACGCATGTCATTATGCCACAGGTACCAGTGTGATTCCATCATAGTCCATGTAGGTGTAAATGACCTGAGATGTACCTCCATGGACTATATGAAGAGAGACATTAGGAAGCTTTCAGACTAAGTGTCTTAGGCTGGTATGAGCCTGGCAATGAGCAACATAACACCATCACTGAAGATGATGCCACAATATGAGCATAAAATGATTGTTTTCAACAACTGTCTGTCTTTCTGGTGTTGTTCTAAGGGGAACCAATATTTGTCAGCTTGGGAAGACATAGATAACAGACCACATTGCTTTGCCAAGGGCAGTCTGCACCGTTCCCCTCTAGGCTTTTGAATATTGGCTAAAGCTTTGTCCTTGCCTTAGTCCGTTTTTAGGCAATGCCCAATTGACAAACCTATCAACATAGCAAAATCAACTCTAGAAAACCTCAAGGTGCTACTTCTCAATGCCAGGAGACTTAAAAAAAATAAACTCCCTCCAAACCCTCCTCACAATCAGAATATAAATATCTGTGCAGTTACTGGGACATGGTTTAAAGCATCAGAGAGTATCCTGGCAGTGCAAGGTTTCAGCACCTTCCACACGTTTAGGCTCGTAGCTGCACAGACAAAGGTCAAGATGGAGCTGTCCCAATATACATCACTAATAAGCATACCTCTAAGGTAGTCAAACAGGATGATGTGCTGGAGTTCCTCCATTTGAAGATTACCATAGACAAAATCCCGTACCTTATCCTAGATGGCTGTAGGCCCCAAGAAGCTCACAATGCTTACTTAGACCTACTGGAGACACTTACCATCCAACCTAATACCCTACTCATGGGAGACTTTAATTACCCCTCTATACATTGGGAATCCTACACAGCCTCATATCTAAAGGCATAGAGATTCCTGGACTTCACAAATAGATACACCCTTGACCAAATAGTGAATACGCCCACTAGAGCCTTCAACATACTGGACCTCATGCTCACAAATATGGGAGAATGCTGCACGCCTCCCCCAATGTCTCATCCTCCTTGGCAAGTTCCAACCATAAAGCTGTCTTCTTCAAAAATCAAAATCATCTCCATGATCCCATTAAAACCAGCAACAGTTAAGAACTATCCTAAGGCAAATTAACTGTTATTAAGTGATAGTTTGTCAAAATTCAATTCCCCTCCAAACCCCAAGAACACACCATCCTGTGCCAAACTGTTGTCAATGGCTGCACAGAGGCTGCTGTACCTACCAGAAATAAACCCCAAACTAGCCCCAGCAACAAACTACCCTGGTGGCATCCCAAATTAAACAGAATAAACAAAAAAAGGGAAAATAATTATGGCAAAAATCAGGAAGGGTTAACTCCCATAAAGATAAAAACTCTCTCATCAAAGTAGACAGGCAACTAAGAGGGCTAATTAGGTCAAGCAAAGCCAACTTTGAGGTTAAGATATCCACCCAGGTGAAAGATAGCTATAAGGCCATCTACAATTATGTCAGAAACCTCAACAGCAGCACGCAGCAATGTGCTGAACTGGTGGTTAATGGCGCCACATTCACCCAGTCTGGAGTTATAGCAAACCTGTTAGGGAACAAACTGAGTTACAACTTTACCCCCAACCCCAACCATTCCCCCAGTAATACCCTCAAATATAACCCTTCCAAATATAACTAGGGAGCATGTACTGGCAGCACTCACTAAAGCCAAGAGCATGACTTTAATGGGCCCTGATAACATCCCAAGATGCCACTTGAATAGTTTAAAATACAACTTATCAGGACCCCTGGAGTCATTTTTTTACTATAGTCTTAAAAGACAGAGTTTGAACTATGTGAATGGAAGGCTAGGATAGTCATCCCCTTCATAAGGGAGGACCTTCAATAGATCCTGGAAACTACAGATCCATTAGTTTAACTAGTCTTATTTGCAAAGCCATGGAAAGAATTACCATGGAAATTATCAACAAGGACATAGGAGACATCCAGACACCTAATCCATCCCAGTTTGGCTTTGTCAAAGGAAGATCATACTTACTGAATCTGGTGGACTTCTTTGAAAAGGTGACTAAGGCAATGGATGAGGGGAAAAACTGTGCATGCTGCCTATCTAGATCTGGCTAAGGCATTTGATGCAATACCTCACTCAGTCATTGTCCACAAACTTACAGAACTAGGTATAAACCCCTTTATAACATGGTGGATAGCTAGCTGGCTCACAAATAGGATCCAGGAGGTTAGAATCAACGAGGCCACCTCCACAAAGAGGCTGGTTAATGGTGGAGTCCCCTAGGGTAGGACTCTGTGCTAGGCCCACTCCTCTTTGTCATTTACTTCTCAGATGTCAAAGACAATGTCAGAGCCCTCTGGCTAACCAAGTTTGCAGATAATTGCAAACTGGGAACAGTCATTGAATCCCTCCAAGATGAGAACACCCTTCAGGAGGGTCTACATACAGAAAAAGGCTTGGTGCCAAAGCCATGGCTTAAAACTCAATACCAAGAAAATGCATTGTAGTACCCTTTGGGAAGGCTGCCACTCCAGGTTACTATGTCATCAATAAAACACCCTTAAACATCGATTCACTAGTCAGGGATCTGGGAACTCATGTAGATAGTAACCTAGCCTTCGACTAACATGTGTCTAAGATAGTAAGAAAATCCTTCTATGTTACTCAACTTATAAGCTAGGGCATGGCATCTAGGTCCAGAGAGGTCATTGTACCACTGTACTAGGCTCTCATCAAGCCCATCATAGAGCATAATACCCCCTTTACTATGCATCTGACCAAACATGCAGCACCTGGAATGTCCAGAAAGAAGTAAACACAATATCCTATGCTGATCACCATAAAGCCCTGCTTCTTTACTCAGTATTATAAAGTCTTCTGAGAGGTGATCTTTGCCTGCATACAAGACATCCCTGGACCCTGTTTTGATGAATCTTTTGCACATCCTCAAAACAAACAGCATCATAACTACTGGATTAGAAGACCTAAATTTTGCTTTCAACATGAATAGGACATGTTGGAGAATCAGATATGTTTCTCAGAAAATTCCCATTCTATGGAACAGGCTCCACATCTAGGAGAAGCAGAGTTCCTCCCCATCCCTATTTAAGCACAACTTGGACCAAATGAAGGGGTTATCAGAAATTCACCCCTTTCTAGTTCCTGTGTCTCTGATGGGCAGAGGCAGTCAGCAAATCACACCCTATAAATTGAATATAAATCAAATTTGTAGATCACATTTATGTTGGACTGCTAGGCTTTTAAGGGCTCTAGTGTTCATTATTCTAGTATACATCTATGAACCTATAAATATAATGCAGATGGGTGGAAAAAAAGGGTAGAACCCTTAAAGACAGGGAAAGCAGAAATATGTTTTGTATGTTTTAAGTATAAGCAGATAAGTGGAAAAGAAAGGCAGTGCCCTAGAAGACAGGAAAGTAGAAAGGTGTGTTGTATATTGTAAGTGTAATGCAGATGAGTGGAAAAGAATGTCAGATCTCTAGAAGATAGGTAAAGAAGAAGGGTGTGTCATAATTGGACTAGAGGTGTGTAATTCTGCATCAGAGGAGAAAAGTTATCTAAAAGAAAGATAAAGAAAATGGTAGAACAGTGTTTAACTATGAAGTAGTACCACATTTAAAGGAAAACTCCACCCTAGAACTAAAACGTGTTTTTTTCACTCTGTCTTTGTTTCCTGACCTATTTTAACACCTCAAAATCACTCTAAGTGCTTTATTTGTAATTTTAGCCTGTTTTCCACAACATGGCTACCAATGGGGCTTGATGTATCACTGTGATCTTGTACTCCCTCAACCCTTTCCTCTTTCCCATAATACTTTGTATGACTCATGCCAGACATAAGGAAGTAACTTTGAATTCCCATGCCATTGACATGTAATGGGATTTGGGAGGGTCACTGTTGTTTTCTTTACCTTCTATAAAAGGACTGCTTCTTTTCTGTCTCTAATCACCCTCATTTATGTTTGGCTCAGACCTTGTTTTACACTATACTTAGACGTTATCCAGCTACAGCCAGAAAAGTAACTAAATTGCAGGCCTTTGTTCAGGCCTTTTGTAGTCTGAAGAATTGATTCTGCAAGGGTCTACCAGTGCAGTAACAGTTTTAACACTTCTGCAGTAGTGTGGGGAGGGGAGTCTCAATTCCTCTTGAACTACGAAAGAAAACACTGAACAAAGACATGCAATTTACTTACTTTTCTGGCTGTAACTGGATAACTTCTAAGTATAATGTCAAACAATGTCTGAGCCAAACATAAATGAGGGTGATTAGAAACAGAAAGGAAGCAGTCCTTTTACAGAAGGTAAAGAAAATAACAGTGACCCTCCCAAATCTCATTATATGTCAATGGCATGGGAATTTGAAGTTACTTCCTTATGTCTGGCATGAGTCATACAAAGTATTATGGGAAAGAGCAAGGGTTGAGGGAGTACAAGATCACGTTGATATATCATGCCCCATTGCTAGTCATGTTGTGGAAAACAGGCTAAAATTTCAAATAAAGCACTTAGAGTGCTTTTGAGGTGTTAAAATAGGTCAGTAAAAAAGATAGAGTGAAAAACATTTTTCTTAGTTCTAGGGTGGAGCTTTCTTTTAAGACAGGACAGTGTATTTTAGGAGGTAGAATTTGCAGTGCTGTTTTCAATTGAGAGTCCTTAGTTCAGAAGGGAGGAAATTGCAGGTTCTTGGCAGGTAGGAGCTAAGTGCTCTTTCTGCAGTTCTAGTTCTAGTTTTGTAAATTTAAGGACATTTTTGTCGTTACACCTGAGATTACTCCTTGCGGAGTGTCAATATCATAATGAGGGTAGGTTAGAGCACTGGTTATTGTGTGTGAAGAGGAGATGACTGTGTTGTACTTATTTTTGTAAGACATCCAGTGCAGGTTGTTAATAATGTTACAGCTGTTAGTGTTAGTTATTGATTGTGATGTGAAGTTTACTATTTAGTGGTATGTGGATTCCAGTTTTTCCTGGCCTGCTTTATTTATGTCACTTATGGCAGTGGATCATACCCTTCATCTTCATTGCTGAAGATTTCTGGACAAAGCTAAAACTAATGAGCTCCCTAGGTTGGATCCTGGTAGAGCAAAGCTATTAATAGTACCTATAATGCTATAGGAATTCAGAGATGCCCCCTCTCAACAATCATTCAGTAAATCTGCAGGGTCTGATGGTATCCTGGTGAAGATTTAGAAACTGGATAGGGAAAACTGATCACCCATTTGGGGGGGGGGGGTATGGGGAATGGCATAATGTTGACATGGCAAATACAACCATCATAGAAACAGGCAGTGATGTATTTAATTTTGAAAGAACAGAATGACTCAGAGTTGTTGTTCTCCTACTGACTCATTTCAGTTTTGAACCATGTTTATAAATTGCTTATGGCTATATTGGCAAATTGAGTGGCACAACTAGTCCTGCAGCTAGTCCATTGGGATCAGACTGAGTTTGTGGAGGTATAGCAAGAGCATGATAGCTTAATCAGAACATTGCTTATGATGGAGGTTGCAGTATGCAGAGAGAGATTAAATTGCTATTCTTAAGTTAAAAAGGCATTTGGTAGGTTTGAATGGACCTTTTTATTTTTAGTGCTGGGGGCTATGGACTTCCCTAAAGAGTTTAAAATGTTGCCTGATGCCACCTATTCTGGAGCAGACGTAAGCCATGATTCCTTTCTAAGAGTTTTAGTTTGGATGGAGAGACCCTTTCTAAGAGTTTTAGTTTGGATAGAAGGACCCAGCAAGGACATCCACTCACCCCACTATAGTTTGTATTGTATGTGGCGTCATTAGCCAGACATCAGGGATTATATTTTCATGGAGCAGCACATTAAAACAACTCTTTTTTTGTGGACAACATTTTTATATCTTTAACAAGCCCTGAGGAGAATTTAGAAGAGTTGTTTCTTATATTAAAGAAGTTTGGGTAGTTGTTAGGTTATAAGATTAATTAAACTACGACCAAAGTAATAAAGATAACATATGAACCGACAGAATGGCTTAAAGCTAGTTTTTCATTCTGGCTAAGGGAAGCAAGATGAAGCTATTGCAGGTATGGTTTGCAGATCTGAGGAATAATTCTCTTAGGCTGATATATTAGAAGTTTAAAAAAGAAAATTGTGTTTCTTCAAAAAAAAAAAAAAAAAAGAAAATAGAAACCTTTGCCATTAGAATTAGTTCAGGGGGTTTTAGTGCCACAGATATTAGTTTTACCCAAGTTGTTGTATGTGTTTCAATCATTACCAGTTCAAAAGCCCAAGGAGTTTAATATTTGGTTGATTATGAGATTTAATGATTTTTATTTGGGAGAATAAGCCCCTGAAGGTTACCTGTGATAAAATGCTATTACTCAAGAAATATGGAGCACTTGGGATGCCAGATGTCAAATTTTACAGGCAAGCAGTAATTTTGAAATTGCTTGGATGGGTGCATTCAGTGGAATATGATTCTTCATGGAAGACAGTGGTAAGGGATTCTTTGCAGATGAAGTGAGAGTTGGATCTGTGTTATTGGTAATATTACTCTCCCCTTGCAGAAATTCAGAATTCTATGGCAAAGTTAGTCCTTGCTCAGTTTATGCAGTTGTAGAGAGTGGGGTTAAGAGCATAACGGTTGAATATTTTAGTCCCAGTGTGAAACGGTAGGCAGGATGCAATGAATGAGACTCTTTTTGGAGATGGGAAATATTGGGAACCAAATTAAGATATTAGCACCAATTTTTGGGAAAGATAGGTTAGTACAGGAAGGGATATTAGTTAGAAGGTATGCGTTACCTTGTTCAGAATTATGGTTATTGAGGGTAATTTGGCCTGAAGGAAGAAAGCAAAAAAGATTATGGTGAGATTTGGGAGAACCGCCAGGTTATAGTAACATGAATATTGGATATGAGAGATTCTAGACTGATACCCACTACCAGATGTGTGCCTTAATCATTTATTAATGTATTTCTTTCCTATAAACAGTGTTACTGGTAAATTACTGCATAGTCTGTGTGATGCCCATGCACTGACCCAGCACTCAAGGAGACTCAATCCTCACCACTAACACCAGTGAGGGGCATCCACATTGGGAAGGATAACAAATACACACACAGTAAAGTACAGTTTCGCTTAAGATCACACATAGATCACAGTCAGTCTGGGGCTGGTTTCTCCCTTTCTCTCCAGATCCCCAATAAAACTCCCCACTGGCACAGCTATAGGGTCCAGATCTCAGTCTAGTGGTCAAGCTAAAACCTCCAGCACCCACTCTGTCCAACCAGTGCTTCGTGTCCCTGCCCAAGTAGCTGACACACACACACACACACACACACACACACACACACACACACACACACACACACACACACACACACACACACACTTTGAGATATGAGTTATATACAAACACACAGTCACTCCTGGGGAAGGCTGGCACAGGTTCTCTAGCTATGCTTCTTCTGCCCAGACTATACGGTAGCACCACTTACCACCAGCCACTAATATCAGCTAATAATAAGGCCCTTATCAAAGGGTGTCCTATTATTACTGTGCAATATTATTATCCAAATGGGAAGTGTGACGAACAGCAAGGCTTATTTGGCAACTTTCCTCACTTATCTAAAGGAAAGCAGTTTTTAGTACTTAATAAATAAGCACCTATCCAGGCATGTATAAGGGTCAGCTCCCGGTGTTTTCTCCTGTCTACCTGATGAATCTGGGCATCTTGGGGCAATGCAGCAATTGCCTCATGTACACAGACAACCCTGTCCTCCTACCACCCAACACTACAACCTATGAGAGGTGTACTTATATAGCCAAACTGGAAGCAAAGCTCTCTTCACCCAAGCCTGGACTAGACAGTCAAGAGGAGAAGGTAAACACTTGCACCACACCACACTCATGACATAGTCCCTCAAAACCTACACCACCAAAACACACACATAGAAACACAAAAAACACACCTACATTCATGGATGCTCGCAATAAAAACCTACCCAAGCAACAGGGACCTCCAAAGCAGAAATGCAAGCAAACTCCACCCCCAGTTGAAGAAAAATAAGAGCAAAACTGATAACACCAAGAAGAGTAGTTCCAGAACCGCAAAGTGAAGACAATAGTTCGTAAAAAAGGTAAGTCCTTTATTAGTTGCCAAGTGGTAAAAATCCAAAGACAGTTGGTACAAAGCAGCAAAATCAGACCAAATGGTAAAAATCCAAAGTCAGTAGGTACAAAACAGCAAAATCAGACAAGCGCTTTCGCTTGGAGAATGCCAAGCTTTTTCAAGTCAAAAACAGTTGCCTGCAGTGAGGCAACTGTTTAAATGAGGATGTTAATTAGTCACATGTTTGGTTAGAGCTGAGTTGCATTAAGAAACAATTGAGACTGTTTTGAGCAAGTGAACAGCCAAATAATAAAATGAAACATTAAAAAGTGCATAGGTTAAATTGACATTGCATTGTTTATACATGACTCCACCCCCAACACAACCCAAATGACACATAGCCCACAAACTCAGTGTGCCACTCAACCACAGCCCATAAGGCATAACAACGTACCCAACACTCTAGTCATAGGTGATTCTATAGTCAGGCACACTGATGTTCCACTCACCAGGCTAAACAAGGAGAAAGTTACTGTCAGCTGCCTGTCAGGTGCCAGGATCCGCCACATAACGCATGCACTCAGGTCACTCCACAACAAGTACAAATATGACTCTGTCATTGTCCATGTTGGTGTGAATGACCTGAGACGTACCTCCCTGGACTACATGAAAAGAGACATGGAGGAGCTCTCCGATCTTGTAGCCCAGGCAGGTATGACCCTAGCCCTGAGTAGCATCCTGTCATCACCCAGAATGATACCACAGTAGAAGGACAGAATGATTGACTTCAACAATTGGCTAAGCTTCTGGTGTCATTCTAAGGGAATCCAGTATTAGTCTGCCTGGGATGACATGATCGACAGACCACGATGCTTTGCCAGAGATGGCCTGCACCAGTTGCCCTTGGGATTCCGGATACTGGCTAAGGCTCTTGCCACCCCTATAGTGCCTTTTTTAGGCAAGGTTTAAATGACACATTCACCACCATAACAGGTACAAGCAAGCAAAATCTGAGGGTAATGCTACTCAATGCTAGAAGTCTAAACCTCAAAATGCATTCACTCGAGGCACTCCTTAAAATGGAGAACATCGACATCTGTGCAGTGACAGAGACCTGGTTCAAAGCTTCAGAGAGCACCCCTGCATTACCAGGCTATAATTTATACCACACATTTCGGCCACCTAACCCAGACCAAAGCACTAAAGGTGGAGGCGTGTCCATATTCATTAAGGATATCCACACCTCCAGGCTAGTTGCACAGCATAATGCATCCGAGATTATCCAAGTGCAACGAACTCTGGGCAAGACCGCAATCCAAATTGTAGCTTGCTACAGACCCCCCATGCCCCAGGATTCCCACTCCTCATTTCTTGATACACTGGAAAATATTAGGGTACAACCCAACACCCTAATAATGGGCAATTTCAACTACCCCACCATTAACTGGGAAAACTACTCATGTACCAACTCTTTTGCTCAACATTTTCTGGAATTCATAAATTCCAATGCCTGGGATCAACTTATTCACACCCCCACCAGGGGCAGCAATATCCTAGACCTGGTCATTACCAACATGGGCAACCAGTGTTCCACACCAGAGGTCAGTTCCTCGTTGGTCAGATCCAACCACAAGCTAATCACCCTAGACATCCACATTCCGCCCCAACCCCCCATTAGGGAAACCACCATAAAAAACTTCTCCAAAGCCAACTTCTCACTTCTTAAGACAGAAGTGGCAAACTTCATGACACCCATGCAGATGGACAATAGAAGTATGACTGCTGAATTCTACACAAATGCACTTTATAAGCACTTACATGAGTGCATGGATCATGCTATCCCTAAAAGAACCAATATGCTATCCTCCAAAAAAAGGAAGCCAATGTGGTGGTCCTCTGCCATAAACAAACTCTACAACAGAAGAAAGAAACTGTTGCAAAAAAGATTAAACTCCCATGACTGGAGGAGCTCCCTGGTCACCCTCAGTAAGAAGCTGAGATCCCTCATAAAATCCTCCAAAGCTAGTTACGAAAACAAAATTGCCACTGACTCTAAAGACAACCACAAAGCATTCTATAGCTATGTCAAGATTCTCAATGGCAACACTCAGATCTAAGTTACAGCACAATGGCACTAAATATACAGAACCAACTGATATTGCCAACATCCTGGCAGATAGGTTCAGTGCTAACCTTACCCCCTTCTCACCCCCTAGAGGGCTCATCTCTATACCGGAAGAATGCAAAGTTCCTGTTATCACGGCTGCACAGGTAAAAAACACCCTCTCCAAAGCCAAGAACACAGCATCCATGGGACCTGACAATATCTTAGGCTGCATCCTACACTAACTACAGAATGAACTGGCACCCCACCTAAGTAACATGTTCAATCATAGCCTCACCTCAGGCTTTGTGCCCACTGAATGGTGCACTGCGACGGTTATCCAACTCCACAAAGGGGGAGCCACCATGGACCCCAGGAACTACTGCCCCATTAGCCTGATGAGCCTGGTCTGCAAGGCCATGGAACATATCATCATAGAACTCATAAACAAAGACATTGGTAATCTCCAAACTCTGGACCCCACCCAGTTCGGGTTTGTAAAAGGCAGATCATGTCTTCTATACCTGACAGACTTCTTTGAAGCAGTCACCAAAGCCATAGATAAGGGTAAGGTGGTACACAGCCTATCTAGATCTCGCCAAGACTTTTGACACCATCCCCCACTCTGGAATTATAGATAAACTCACTAAACTAGGTATAAATCCCTATATCATAAGATGGGTTGCCAAATGGCTCACGGACAGAACCCACACTGTGAAAGTAGCAGACTCCAAATCCGACTTCAGACCAGTGACAAGTGGAGTACCATAGGGTTTAGTCCTGGGTCCTCTCCTGTTTGGTATCTACATCTCTGATGTACAGGCTAACACAGAACGTCTTTGGCTAACGAAGTTTGCAGATGACTGCAAACTTGGAGCCATAATCAAAACTCCTAACGATGTGGACATCCTACAAAAGGGCCTCACTGAGACAGATGCCTGGTGTCAAAGCCATGGCTTGAAGCTCAATGTCAAAAAGTGCATTGTCATCCCCTTTGGTAAAAACACTGTTACCATGAACTACCACATAGGTGGTAGCCTACTTAACACCGAAAGTGTGATAAGAGACCTTAGGACACAGGTGGACAGTAGTCTCTCCTTTGATAATCACATCGCCACAGTGGTCAGGAAATCCTTCTACGTGGCTCACCTTATCACAAAAGGTTTCCCATCCAGAAAAAAAGATGTCATTGTTCCCCTCTAATCATCACTCATTAGACCCATTTGGTATGTACCTCACAAGACATCTACAACAACTGGAAAGGCCACAGAAATACCTCACAAAGAGGATTACCTGCCTCAAACAGATGCCCTATGCAGATCGTCTCAAAAAACTCCAGCTTTACTCCGTCACATATTGCCTACAAAGAGGCGATCTCTGCCTAACATATAAAGCTATATCAAACCCAGAGCTGTTGGACATGCTCCCCTTAAAGAAATCCCAATCCCTCCGAGCTACATGCTGTAGGGACTTACACCTTGTCACCACAATAAACAGAACATGCTAAAGGGATAGATTTCTGTCCCAGAGACTTCCCATACTCTGGAACAGACTACCTATCTATGTCAAACAGAGCTCCTCATTAGCACTCTTCAAGAAAATCTTGATGACTGGATGGGAAATAGGAAATTCACCCCAGGGAATACTTCTGTGGCTCTGTTTGACAGGGACACAGGAAAATAATTTTCTTGGGTGGCAAAAGCCAGGGTACCTTATTGGCTAGACTTATATAGGCCCTAGGGCCAATAGCCTAGTACCTACCTATGAACCTATGAACCTATGACTTGCTTGGACAGTATCACTATATACATGCAGTGTACTCTAGAGTTTAAATTATCTCTACATAAAACAGCCACAGTTGAATGGTTTAAAAATATTTAATAATAAATAATAAGAGCACAAGACAATACTTCTTACTACACAGTGCTAGTCAAGAGTTCAGAGATCACAGAGAAATGCTTAAAATAATACAGTAGAAAATTTCTGATATCAATACAGAAAACAGCTAGACTAGACTTCCTATTTCCTATCTATATCTAATGATATGCAACACACAGTGGTAAAAGAACGCCACCAACCACTGTCTGAACCTCAGCAAAGAACCAAAAATGCCTCCTTCCTAAACAGTACCAACAATACGGCACAAAACTGCCTTCAACTTGGTACAAAAAGATCCAGCGACTCCGGTACCCAGGCGAATTGAAACACTTCCAACTGCTGCCCAAAATCACAGAATGATGCAAAACGTTGTCTCAACTTGTTTGTAAAAGATATCCACCAGATTATCCACAGTCATGGTAAAAACAAGTCATTTATTAAAAACAAACCAATGATAAGTTAAGCACTTTCACTCACATAAAGTGAGCTTCATCAGAACAATCCAAACAACGAATACATAGTGTTTAAATAATTTCTTTGGCGCCAAAACTCTTAAAGTGACAACACTCTAGTTACAAAATATCTAACGGATCAGTTCATATGAGCTTGAGTGAAAATTAATAAAATAACTACTAGCCTAACCTAAACTAATATTATAGTAAAGGTGATATATATATAACACGCAGATTACTGTGCATCTATCCTAATAATCACTCTATATACCATTCTGACTAGTGAATGCAAAAAAATAGCAATTACAATAGCGAATGCAATGAAATGCATTGAAATAAAATAAAATTAAAATAAAATAAAATGAAATAAAATAACATAACAGGGGTGAGCGAAACTAATGCATCAAATTATCTTGCACACAGAAGCGGTTTAATAGATAAATGGTCATTCAGACCTGGTGGTGTCACTGTGTCTGTTAATAGTTGCCACCAAACTTCTTTGTATGCAAGCAAACTTCTAAAATCGCCACCCCTAGGATCTATCTCTATATTTTCCAAAATAGAGAATTTAAATGTATGTTCTGGTCCTCATTTTTCTACATGTCTATAAAGTGCATTGTTTATATCCTTTGTCCTTATACTGTAGAGGTGTGCATATATCCGCTTTTTAAATTGCCTCTCAGTTTTTCCTATGTAATATCCTGGACAAACTACGCATTTAGCTAGATAAATTATCTACTTCGAACTGCAATTACCCTGTTTAAACCTAAGTCTTGTCTTGTTAATATTATTCAAGACAGTACCTTCGTCTTCATTAATAACATAGCATTGATTGCAACAGCCACATTTTGAAGTGTACTTAATGCTACGGGCTAACCCAAAATCCCTTGGACCCCTTTCGAATAAACATTTGAGATTTCTCCCCATTTTGTAGACAAAATTTGGTCTTGACCCCAAGATGTCTATGGAGTCCTGGTCCACCATCAGAGCATTCCAATATTCTGCTAATATATCTTTGATTTTGTTTGTGTGTGGTCCATATTCAATGACACAGGCCCTACTAAAACCTTCTAAATTCTTCCTACTGTTCATAGTGTTTACCACATCTGCACTATTCCTATTAAGACCTAACAATGGAACATATATCTTTCCCCATTCACTTATGACATACTCATTTATCTCTTCCATCATGTTATAATCATAACCTCTTTCCTTAAACAACTCTGTAATGTATCCTAGTTCACTTGCCATATCTGTAAATTCAGAAGTCATCCTCACAGCCCTTATACACTGTCCTTTATAAATATTACGCATAATTGTTTTGGGATGATTACTGGTGTATTCTAAATACCAGTTACTAAAAGTCTCTTTTCTATGTATTTTAGACTTAAAGCCTTCATCTATACTAGTTACGAGGGTGTCCAAGTAAGCAACACCATCGCTACTACTAGTAAATGTAAATTTTAAGAACTCACTGCTGTTATTCAAGAATTCCATAAACTCATTAAATGCAACTTGGTCTCCATCCCAAAGAATGTATATGTCATCTAAAAAACGTGAGTAATATTTGATGTTTTTTTCATAATATACACTGTTAAAAATCGTGTTCTCCTCCCAATCTAACATTACCAAATTTGCAAATATTGTAATTGCTATTTTATTGCATTCACTAGTTAGAATGGTATATAGAGTGATTATTAGGATAGATGCACAGTAATCTGCGTGTTATATATATATCACCTTTACTATAATATTAGTTTAGGTTAGGCTAGTAGTTATTTTATTAATTTTCACTCAAGCTCATATTGAACTGATCCGTTAGATATTTTGTAACTAGAGTGTTGCCACTTTAAGAGTTTTGGTGCCAATGAAATTATTTAAACACTATGTATTCATTGTTTGGATTGTTCTGATGAAGCTCACTTTATGTGAGTGAAAGTGCTTAACTTATCACTGGTTTGTTTTTAATAAATGACTTGTTTTTACCATGACTGTGGATAATTTGGTGGATATCTTTTACAAACAAGTTGAGACAACGTTTTGCATCATTCTGTGATTTTGAGCAGCAGTTGGAAGCGTTTCAGTTCGCCTGGGTACCAGACTCTCTGGATCTTTTTTGTACCAAGTTGAAGGCAGTTTCGTGCAATATTGTTGGTACTGTTTAGGAAGGCGGCATTTTTGGTTCTTTGCTGAGGTTCGGACAGCGGTTGGTGGCGTTCTTTTACCGCTGTGTGTTGCATATCATTTGTGTTAGTTGGAATGCTATCTGTGCAGATTAAGTTGTTGCTATCTATATCTAACAGCTAACACTGTTTTAAAATAAACTTACATATAGAGCAAGGCAGTGACAGTGATTTTGTCAGTTCTGAAAACAAATGCAAAATGCTCTGATTCTCTCTCTCTCCGTCCTTAAATTGATAACACAGTACCACTGACTCATTTCAGATTACATCATTATTCTCTGTTTCCCAGGCTAACAGAGTGTAACAGCCCTTTTGATCTTGCAGCTGGTCAGGAAGCCAGAGCAATAAAAGACATTATACATGTAAATTCTAGCCATTAACTCTGGTATCAAAACAATAGGAAGAATTCCTTCATTCAGACATCTCGGTTCCGAGTTTTGAGATCAATAAATTATACAATGCTTGACTTATCAGCTTTCCTCCAGCAGCGTGCAATGTGGTTACATTTTTGAAGTTCAACATTTACCATCATTTTCTTACATTTAAGAGAACAAGCATGTGGCTTACATTAACATTTACAAATGACAGAATTATCTACATAAACCTATCTAGCTAGGCTGGCAGCCTTCACATTCTGAGGCCTTAAACTGTAGTAGAAGTTCAATAGTGAGAGAATTAATTGTCTCTGCTCCAGTTTGTGCTTCGGTGCTTTTATATTCAGCTTATCATTTACCTGCTGGCATTTTGTGTCTGCTCATCCCCCACGAGCACTTTAAAATAAAGTTTCTGAAAGACCTCCAACATTATCTTTATTTGACTGGATAGCTCTCTAGCTAGCTCCTATTTCCAGCACAGAGCTATCCACATCCAGTGCCTTTTATCCAAGACATGGGGAGGTGCGGAACTGTGAGTAACTAGCTTTTCAAAAAGAGGAAAGAAAACAAAATTATTTTAATTATTTCAATTATGCTTAAATATTTAAGTGCAATTACAGTGACCTGTGTGGTGATACTGCTTTGTAGTTTTGTGCTCTGTTCCACCTGATCCCATTTTGTAATTTGTTCAGTGATCTTACTTATTCTGCACTTCTATTTCCTCAAGTGGAATTACTTGTAATATATATATATATATATATATATATATATATATATATATATATATATATAAATTTCAACAATTGGCTTAAGTATTGGTGTCATTTAAAGGGGATCCAATGCCTGTCAGCCTGGGATGACATGCTCGACAAGCCACGATGCTTCGCTAGGGACGGCTTGCACCTGTCACCCCTGGGCTTTCGGATATTGGCAAAGGCTCTTGCTACCCCCACAGTGCCTTTTTTAGGCAAGGCTCAAAAGACAAACCCACCTCCATAGGTATCACAAGGGATAAGAAACTAAGAGTAATGCTACTCAATGCCAGAAGTCTAAACCTCAAGATGCATGCACTCGAAACTCTCCTTAGCATGGAGAAAATCGATATCTGTGCAGTAACAGAAACCTGGTTCAAGGCTCCAGAGAGCACCCCAGCTTTTTGGCCCCAAAACTTGGACCATACCACAAAAGGAGGGGGAGTATCAATATTCGTCAAAGATACCCACACCTCCAGGTTGGTGGCACAGCAGAGACTATCCATGTGCAACTAACAGTGGGTAAAACTGCCTTCCAGTTTATAGCCTGCTACAGACCACCCTCCCAAACCCAGGAACCCCACTCGGCCTTCCTGAGAACACTGGAAAATATGAAGGTCTCTCCAAACACCATTATATTGGGTGACTTCAACTACCCAAACATAGACTGGGAGCATTACTCTAGCTCCAACACCCTAGCCCAAAGGTTCCTAGAATTTATAAACTCAAATGCTATGGAACAACTTGTTACCACTCCCACAAGAGGGAAAACATACTGGACCTGATCATCACCAACATGGGGACTCTATGCTCCAGACCAGAAGTGTATCCCTCACTGGTAAGATCAGACCATAAACTAATCTCACTGGATATTCACATCCCGACTCCACCCCCTGCCCTGAAAACCACAGTGAAAAACTTCTCTAAAGCAAATTTCACACTCCTCAAAACCGAGGTGGAATCCTTCAAAGCCCCCGGGCCTGTGGAAAATACGGCCCAGACCGCAGAATCCTTTATAAACGCATTCTATGAACACCTTCAGGAATGCATGGATCATGCAATCCCAAATAAAACCAAGACCAAATCCTCCAAAGGCAGATGTCCTGTCTGGTGGACCCCAGCCATAAACAAACTATACAATAGAAGGAGGAAGCTACTACATGATAGAGCAAAATCCCAAAAAGGAAGGCATCTCTGATCAGTATTAGCAAAAAACTATGGGCACTCATAAAATCGTCTAAGGCCAGCTTCGAGAGAAAAATTGCATAGGACACTAAGGATAATCACAAGGCTTTCTTTAATTATGTTAGGAACCTGGGTGGGAATTCCCAGATATGCTCAGAATTAGTCCAAAATGACAAAAAATACACCGAACCCACAGACATTGCCAATATCCTAGCTGACAGGTTCAGTGCAAACTTCTCCCCCCCCCTCCCCACCAAAAGGGCAAATATTTATCCCAGCAGAGTGCTGCCCCCCTGACATCTCAGATGCTCAGGTAAGAGCTGCCCTCTCCAAAGCAAAAAACACAGCATCAATGGGACCAGACGGTGTCCCGGGCTGCGTCCTACATGAACTCCAAGAAGAGCTAAACCCAAACATAAAATTACTGTTCAGTCTTAGCCTTACTACAGGATATGTACCCAAAGAGTGGTGTACAGCAACAGTGGTCCCTCTCCACAAAGGTGGTGCCTCAACGGATCCTGGAAACTATTGCCCCATAAGCCTGACTAGCTTAGTCTGCAAAGCTATGGAAAGGATCATCATGGACCTCATAAATAAAAATATTGGGGACCTACAGACACTGGATCCTACCAAGTTCGGCTTTGTTAAGGGCAGATCCTGCCTCTTAAACCTGGTTGATTTCTTTGAAACAGTCACCAAGGCCATTGACGAGGGGAAGGTGGTCCACACAGCCTACCTGGACCTCGCAAAAGCCTTCGATACAATACGGGCATTATAGATAAGCTCACCAGCTTAAATATAAACCCCTATGTCACTAGATGGGTTGCAAACTGGCTCAAGGACAGAACCCACATGGTTAGAATTGCTGGAGCCATGTCAGACTCCAAACCAGTTACAAGTGGCGTTCCACAAGGCTCAGTCATGGGACCTCTCTTGTTCGGTATATATTTCTTGGAGGTACAGGCCAACACGGAAGGACTGTGGCTGGCTAAGTTCGCAGATGACTGCAAACTGGGTGCCATAATTGACTCTCCAGATGACACAAGCATCCTCCAAAAGGGCCTCATAGAAACAGACAACTGGTGCCAGAGCCATGGCCTCAAGCTAAATGCCAACAAGTGTATAGTCATCCCCTTTGGCAAAAACAAAGTGCCCACAAATTACCACATAGGTGGTAATCCATAAAGTACAGAAGAAGTAATTAGGGACCTGGTGACCCAAGTTGATAGCAATCTCTCATTTGACAACCATGTGGCCAAAGTGGTTAGAAAAACATTTTATGTAGCCCACCTAATCATGAAGGGATTCACATCTAGATCAGGGGAGGTCATCGTGCCTCTTTACTCATCCCTCATCAGGCCCATAATTGAGTACAATGCTCCTTTCGGGATGTACCTTACCAGACACCTGCAGCTACTGGAAAGACCCCAAAAGTACCTCACCAAGAGGATCATAGGGCTCAAACAGATGCCATATGCTGCCCGGTTAAAAAAACTCCAGCTCTACTCAGTGGCATACCACCTGCTCAGAGACGATCTGTGCCTGACGTATAAAGCCATGTCCAACCCAGAATTAATGGACATGCTGCACCTCAGAAAATCCAAATCCCATCGAGCTATGCGCTCGAGAGACTTGAACCTCAGCACTGAAATAAATAGGACATGCTGGAGGGACAGATTCATAACCCAGAGGCTCCCTTCACTCTGGAATAAAATCCCAGTCCAGGTTAGGCAGAGTCCCTCATTGACTCTCTTCAAGAGGAATCTTGATGAGTGGATGGGAGATCGTAGGTTTACCCCGGGTATCACTTCTGTGTCACTGTTAGACAGAGGCACAGTATACTAACCTTGAAAAAGGGCATAGCAAAATTAATTTAAAATGGGTGGCGAAAGCCAAACACACTCTGGCTAGGCTTATAAATGCCCTAGGGCAGATAGCCTAGTATGAACCTATGAACCTATGAACCTATATATATATATATATATATATATATATATATATATATATATATATATATATATAATTCTCATTTGTGGCAGAATTAAGTACTCTTAATACCAGACTGGTGTCTATATCATTTATCACTGCATTTTTCCATAAGCAGTATTACTGTTAAATTTCTGCATAGTCTGGTGCGTTAAACCATAGTAGCAGTTAATAGTGAGATAATTGTCTCTGCTTCTCTTTGTGCTTCAATGCTTTTATATTCTACTTATCATTTATAGGTTCATAGTTAAGTACTAGGCTATCTGCCTGAAGGCATCTATAAGCCTAGCCAGAATGTGTTGGCTTTCGCTGCCCCCTTAGATGAGTTCCCTGTGCCTCTGTCCAGCAGAGCCATTAGTTCCCTGTGGCTCTGTCCAGCAGAGCCACTGCAGTGATCCCCGGGGTAAATTTTCTGTTTCCCATCCACTCGTTAAGGTTTCTCTTGAAGAGTGTTAGTGAGGCACTCTGCCTAATGTAGATTGGAATCTTGTTCCAAAGCATGGAGAGTCTCTGGGACAGGAATCTATCCCTCCAACACATCCTATTTATCATTGTGGTGAGGTTTAGATCCCTAGATCATGTTGCTTTTGGGGATTTGTTTTTTTTTTTTTTTTTTTTTTAGGTGGAGCATGTCCATCAATTCTGGGTTGGACGTGGCCTTGTATGTCAGGCAGAGATCACCTCTGAGTAAGCGGTACAGCTGGAGTTTCTTCAGTCGGGCTGCATAGGGCATATGTTTGAGGCCAGCAATCCTATTGATAAGGTGTTTCTGTGGTCTTTCCAGCTGTTGCAGGTGTCTTGTAAGGTACATTCCACATGGGGCGTTGTACTCTATATGATGGGTCTGATGAGTGATGAGTAGAGGGGCACAATAACCTCTTTTGTTCTAGATGCAAACCCTTTTCTGATTAGGTGGGCCACATAGAAGGATTTTCTAACCACCTTGGCAATATGATTATCAAAGGAGAGATTACTATCTACTTGGGTCCCCAGATCCCTTATTACATTTTCTGTATTTAGGGGACTACCACGTATGTGGTAGTTCGCGGGTACTTTGTTTTTTCCAAAGAGGATGACTATGCACTTTTTGGCATTTAGCTTGAGGCCATGATTTTGACACTAGGTATCCATTTCAGTGAGACCCTTCTGGAGGATGTCTGTATCAGCTGGAGAGTCAATTATGGCCCCCAGTTTGCAGTCGTCTGCGAACTTGGTCAACCATAGTCCTGTGCTTGCCTGTACCTCTGAGAAGTATATACCGAACAGGATATAATTTACCTACATTTACTAATTTACAGTATGTAATTTACCTACTTAAAGTTGCATTCAGTGTCTGCCCCATCCCCCAGTAACACATTAAGCTAAAGTTTCTGAAAGTGCTCCAATATCGTCTTTGTTTGATTGCTAGCCTCTGTAGCTAGCATGCTTGTTCCTTGTAAAGTTTTCCAACCCTGCTACTCTTCTGTTGTTGTTGTTTTATACCGCTGTGTTTCTGCCCTTCATCCCTTATGAATAACTGATTTTCAAAATCCCTACCCCCCTTCTTTCATTGCTGTTGACTGCTATATAAGCTACTTATGTACTCTTCCCACCCATTCTTTTCCATAGAGCCATGATACTGAGTGTGCATCCAGCAAACCAATATTTAACCTCCTTTACTATTTACACCCTATTACAAAAACTTAAGCCTTGCTCTCCTTCTGCAGACCAACTACCTGCCGACTTCCTACGGCTATCAGCCAAAGCTATAGCTTATCCCATTTCTATTCTGATTAATAGGACTCTCACTGAAGGTCAAATACCCAGCCTATGGAAAGTATCTCATATCATACCTCTTCATAAAGGTGGACAATCCATTGAACTTTCTAATTACCGTCCTATTGCTCTTCTTTCACCTCTGGCAAAGATCATGGAGAAATGCATCCATAAGCAACTACTTGAACACTTAACCAAAAATAATTTACTTTCCAGCTGTCAGCATGGTTTTAGACCCTCACATAGCACTACCACTGCCCTCCTGTCCTTTAAAGATTTTATAAATAAAAACCGCAACCTTAATTACCTTTCCTCTGCACTCTTCATTGACCTGTCTAAAGCTTTTGACATGGTCAATCACCAGATTCTCATAAACATACTCAAATCCCTCTCTTTAGATGCACCTTCCATAAAATGGTTCCAGTCCTACCTCGATAATAGACAACAAGCAGTAATCTGGGATAAGACACTTTCTACCCTTCAACCAGTTGCCATAGGTGTCCCTCAGGGATCCATACTAGGGCCTCTTCTCTTTTCAATTTTCATCAATGACCTTCATCTAGCCATCCCCCAAGCCACTTGCATACAATATGCTGATGACTCCACACTTTTATGTTCAGCCAAATCCAAATCTGAACTTCTCTCTCTTACCCAGAACACATTTAACATAGTTGAATAATGGTTTACACAGCATTGCCTTCTTTTGAACCCTAATAAAACTAAACTCCTCTTCTTTACTACAATTCAAAATTCCTCTCCATTGGATTTCTCAATTAAATCCACTAATGGTACCATTATATCACCAGACCCAACCACCAAACTTCTGGGCATTATCATAGATAACAACCTCAATTTTGACACCCATATCAATAATACAATAAAAACTGTCAACAAAAAACTAGGTTCCCTATATAGGATTAGACCTTTCCTCTCCCCCACTGCTAGAACAACTATAGCACACACTCATCTAATCTCTCCTCTCCTCTATGCATCACCAATTTTTACTAACCTTTCAAAAAAGAACCTTAACAAACTGGAAACTTACTATAACAATATTGCTAGGTTTGCTACAGGTAACCCCTACAGAACCCACCATTGCATAAATATAAAACAGCTTGGATGGCTGGAACTAGAAAACATGATTAAACTCCACCAACTAACCATTGCCCATAAAACCCTTTATAAACCTTCCTCTACTCCTATTCTATCCACCCTCATCACACCATATATAAATCTGAAATCCCTACGTTCCTCTCACAAAAACCTTGTACATACCTCTAAACCCAATAACAAGGCTGGAGAATCTCTCTTTTCTAACGCTATTGGAAAAACTTGGAATCTTCTCCCCAGTGATCTTTCCTCTCTCCCCTCTCCCTCACTTTTTAAAAACAAACTGAAACATTACCTAACAACACACTGGTTGTGCCCCTGTTCTAAACTAGATTAGGCATCTAGCCAACAAGATTTACTTAGGTTTCTGCCACTATTGACTACATATGTACTATTTTATTTTTTTAACCTATAAATACCACCTTTTACACTACTCTAGAACAAATACATTTTCTTTACTAATAAACAAAGTTCTTTACTACTAAACAAAGTCTATCTCTCTAGCCATACTATCTGTCTCTCTAAATTCTCTTTACAGAAGATTTTTCTTTCTTCTATACTCTAGTTGCATATTTTACATAATTACTCTTTCATCACTTGTCCTTCTTTATTGTATAATTACCTCCTTTTCATACTACTTTACTATAAATTTTCTAGCTCTAAAGCTCTTTGCTTTGTCCTCTCTGATTTCCATATTATAACCTGCTAGAAGCATAGTACATAATGTATGCATCTACATAGTTACCTTATTACTTTTTATCCTTCCAAGGTTTTATTTTGTAATTTGCAATGTATATCTCAATATGTTTTATTCTTCTTCTAGTCCTATGTTAAAATTATTTTTAAGTTTTTTTTTTCACTTAGTTTATCTTGGAGCTTTTCTCCCCGGGCCTCTACTGAAAATGGACATGTATCCAGTTAGACTAGCCCGGTCAACAAATGTAAAATAAATAAATAATAAATAAATTTATTGTATCCTGTTCATTTTCCTGGAGCTCAGAAAAGCTTGCAGTTCTGGCCTGCATTCCAGGAGTGTTTTACTTGTATCCAGTGCCTTCCAGGCAGAAATTATGTACCTTTGATTGATAAATCTTATATACGTTATTTTTGGAGATTTTTTTGTTTCCTGCTTTTATGTGTGCATTTCACTGTTTTTCTTTTCTTTCTTTTCTTTTTTTTTTGTTAAAGTGGTTTGTGTTAGCATTCTATTTCTGGGTCTATTCTACTGTGTTTTTACATCGAGGACTGTGTTTATTCATCTTGTGACAGGAAATATTTGCCTGGTCTATTGAAGTCGTGAAATACACAAAAAGACTCACAGTGTAGTCATTTTATTGGCAGGAGGGCTCATTATTTAGTTTTTTTTTTCTGTACCGCTATAAATTTTGCATGTTTGTGTGGGTTAGCAGTGCCTCGTACAGTAGCAAACACCTAGAAAGCACATTTTCTCTGTAAAACTGTAACCTGAAAAGCAGCAATATAGTGCTAATACCTTGTGCGCCAACAAGCTTACAGCAGCAAGCTGGGCCTTGACTGGCAACACCTACAGATTCAACAGAATTCACTATTGTGTAAACATTAAAGTCAGTAGAATTCAGTATTGTGTAAATATTGAAGTTTAACATTAAACATTAAAGGGCTGTGGAACTTCCAAGATATGCAACAAAGGCATGGAATTTCAGGATTTTTGCTTGGAACTGTTAATTCTGCTATTTTTTTCATGACAGAAAGAATACATAATATGTTTCCTCAGTCCTTACTTGGGTGCTTGAGATATTTCTCACGGCCAAGGAGTAACTAGAAACATATTTTTTGGATGTGCCCTAAAACTGCAGAGGTTCATGAAAGAGGTTTCTGAATTAATAAATCAGTTGGTGAGATGACAAGTTTTATTTATACCTTCATTATATTTTTTGGAGATAGTATATAATATGCCAGAGCAGCTAAATATTATTAATATAATGAATTTTGAAAATTTACTGGTTAAGGAGATGATTACTAAGAAGTGGAAATCCACAGATGAGACTGAGAGTAGTAGGGATCTTAAAATACTTGATACAGCATCTCGTAGTGAGTGGGGGGAACAGACTACATGGTAGGACACGGCAGGTATAACATAAGAAGTGGTCCAGATGGTTTAGTTTAGAGAGTTAAGCTTATGAGCTGGTAGTCCCTAAAGTACTGGCATCAGGATAAATGTTACTGGGTATGAAGGTACTGTGTGATTATGGGAAACGTATTCTTGCCTAATGATCTAATCTGAGGGGATTATGCTAATACTTTTAAAGTGAGAATCTAATATTTTAAGATAACTATAGTGACACATTTTGTTGTTGTAGTCATTTTATTTGATTTGTGTGTGATAAAGTCTTATAATAAACTATAAAAAATGAAGTAAGAAACTTATCACTGACTGTATTCCTCAGTTTCCAAAAAATTAAAAAGTTTACGAGAGACAGGGCAAAAATATGAGGCAAAATCATGGATACTCTGCAAAATCAAGGAGTTGAGAGTCATCCAGTGGATCTGTATAAGAGTTCTGAGCATGCTGACAGTGTTTGTCTTCTGCTAAAGGACAAGCTTCTGTTGGTGAGATAGAGGCTACCACTTTTTTTGTTATGGACTTTCATAATGGTGATGGTGTATTCAGGAAGGTGAGCTTATTATCTCTGGTAATATGTAGGTATTTACATTGTTATGCAGCCTCAGTATCCATGCTGTTAATGTTGACTGTGTGTTTTTTCATTCACAACGAGGTTGCTGTGTTTATACCATTTAATAAGTGCGTTTATGGATGGTCGCCTATGGGATAGCAAAGATTTTGTATTTTTGGCACTGCATATAATTTTAAGGCATCAACATATTCAAGTAATTTAAGGCTGTTCATCTATCAATGCATGTCTTTTGTAAAGATTATCACGAATGGAGCCTTGTGGTACCCCAGTATTACAGTTAAGGGACTGAACAGGGAGTTTTGCCATGATAGCTCTGTTTGATAAGATAGGAACCAATATGAAACTGTTGGAGTGCAGCTGACAGTTTTAAGACACTGTTAATCAAGTATATTATAATCAAAGGCTTTGGTGAAGTCCAGGAAGACAGCCTGCAGTATTTAGTTCATTGCCATAGTGGGTGGCAACATAATTAATCGTTCTTGCAAGTGTTGTTTGAATGTTATGACCAAGCTGAAATCCATGATGAGTGTTGGTGATTGTTTGCATATGGTTAAGTGGTCCATTAGTTGTGAATATACTACTCTTTTGAGTATTTTAGAATGCGGCTAACTATGGAGGTAGGTCTATAGTTTTCTATTTTATGTATGTCACCTCCTTTAAACAGTGGTATTAACTTGGATTGTTTCTATTTTACTGGAAAATAAATTCTTTAGGATTACAACTGATTATTACAATTACTGGATAAGCTATGTTTTGAACAACTGTTTTTTTTTTTTTTTGTTTACAAATGATTCCTTAGGCTGAATACTGAACATGAAGCATTTATAGAAAATGTATACTTTTTAACATATTTGAAAATTCTTGAAAGTGCTTATGAGTACAGTGAACCATGAAAATATGAATTTTATAAGGAATAGGAAAATAAAGAATAAAAAGGCTGTTTCCTTTTTTTTGTACCAGTGCACAACTGAACCCAATGGCTCCCCTAACTGTCCCCAGTTGGATCATTTACTCATTCAGCTGTTGCAGGGATAGGAAACTCTCAGGAATGAAAGAGCCCTACAGCTCATGTTCTCCTACCCAGGAATCTACCATAAACACATCCAATCACAGCGAGAGCTGGATGGTAGAGGGTGGGCCAGCTTTAATGAACATGTAGGGCGACCTACCCTCTCCCCCTGGGGTGCACTCCTCTCTCCTGTGGTAGCTCTTCTGAGCTTTTCTATAGCTACCATCCAAAGGATCCCTTAGCTCACAGTGCTATTGCACAATGCAGTCTGGGCTTGATAGACCTGAGCTCCAGAGGTAGATGCTTAGTGCACCTCTACCGTGGTGAGCCAGAGCTACCTCCTGCCACCCCAGGTTGGGCAAACAGACAATGGCCCTCAATTACTACAGGCACCTGAGCCTGTGATGTTGTTAGGGCTTTATCCTTCTATACCATGGAGCAGCTTGAGAGTTTTGAATGATTGTTGTGTAGAAGGAATAGGGAAATATGCCGTCCAAGTATAATAAGATTCATATGGAGGAAGAGAGACAAAGAAAATAGTTATTTAAGGTATTTAGCATTACTAAACAAGGACTACAAGATTATACTGAAAGTAGTACAGAGATTGTTAACAAGAACATAAGCAGGATATTAGAAGAACAGGTATATGATGCAGGCATGGGCAAAGATGTAAAATATATGGCATTGTTAATAACAGAAGTGGTAGATGATATTAATAAATAAAACAGGCTAATATAATGATGTGATGTTTATAAAGCTTATGGCAACCTTTTTACCTCTCAGCCTTTACCTCCAGAGTTACAGACAAGGCTAAAAGAATAAAGGAAAATGTCCTTCACACACTATTTAAATTCTGGTACTATTAACTTAGAACTTCTCAAAGTAATTTCCAAGTTTAGAAGGTATGGAGCAACATAAATCTGAGAGCAAATTAAGGGTGTCCCTCTAAAATCTGGACAGGTGAGAGAAAGATAGTGGAAATGTTGACTAATATTATATTTTGGAGGAAGTCTGATAGATGCTATAGAAAGACTAGAATTAGGTGATACCTCTGATGAATGGATGGTTAGGCAGAACATTCAGTGTGAGTAATGGCATTATATAAGGCTGCTCTGTGAGCTTAATATTGTTCAGTTTGTTGTATAATGTTATAGTAAGAAGTATTAAAGGAGACAGAAGCTATAATGCAAGCACTGATTTTGTAGTAACTATAAAGGACAGAAACTTAGTGGCTTATGTATCAATTTACTGAAGGAGAAGGTGAGAACAATTGGGTTAAACAAAATTAAGTACAAAGATTTCACTAAAATCATTCACTAGGATGAATCTGTTTTTCTAAAAAAGTAAATCTAAATACTGACATCATTTCTATGGGACAGCTACGCTCATTCAAGACTGGAAACAGAAGATAAATACATGAGAATGATTTGGCAGACGTCCTTTGTGTAGAAATTATATCTGATAAAGGCATTTTTTCTCTGAAGAAATCAAACATTATTTAGCTACGTATGTCTTGTACTGAAGAATTTAGTGTTCCCCTTCTCTGTAATATGGGTATCAAGATTTAAAAAAAAAACAAAATCTCTCCTTTTCTGATGGGTGGATCTAATTTAAAAACAAACAAACAAAAAACAAAAGCTAACAATACCACTTACCACTATGAGACCTTTGTCTGATTAGTGTTATTATTAAGGAAATTGTATTTCTTAAGTTAATGTGCAGGGTTAGGTTTGGGGGGAGCATACCTCTCAACCTGGAAACATCAAAAATCTGGACAAAGGCACATGAAAAGTAGGTGCAACTGGCCAAACATCTGTACACTGGTTAACATAAAATTTGCATGCCTAATTATGTAACCCTACCCACTCCAGTGGAATTGTGGGACACCAACATTCAAACATAAATTGAGGAACAGTCTTCTTGTGTACTTTGTACATATCATCTCAGAAATATTAATATCTGCAACAAGGATTTGTACACTGCTCCTCATGATTAAGAGAAAGACATTTATTTATTATTTTTATGGTTGTAGAGTTCAGCAACTAAAATACGAGACATTACAAAGGTGTACCATCACGACTGATGCATACATTTTGGATGCCAGGTATGGTTGCATTGCTGTCAACTAAAAGTCAGGGGAAAATCTCAACTGAATCAATGATACATCCAGAAATAATCAGGGTCAAGGACAGAGACACACTTTTATAGTGCTATTAACATGAGGTGTTGACAGAATAAGCGAATGAGAGTCGATATACATTTTTTGAAGTAAAAAAAGTTTATAACCCTAACTGTAATTTATCACCATTTCTCTAAAAGTGACCAGTTTTAGGAGTGATTGAAATGGACAGAGCTAAAATTTGTATCAAAATCAGATTCGGGGATAGTTGAAAGGTATGCATGGTGGAGGTTGGGGGGAGTGAGAGAACAAAATGGACAACGAATGAATATAAAATTAAATTTTGATTGTGGTGGTCACTGGATCATAGCTCTCAACCAATAAGGGACAAATCTCAACAGATTCAGAGACAAATCTGGAAATAATAAGGATACTTTTAAATATTACTACTATTAACTTTAGTCTTAAGACATTAACAGAATAAGAAAATGTGAAATAAAATGAATTTTTAGAAGTAATAGAAACCAAGAACTCTAATTCTTTTCATTATCCAAAACTCACCAGTTTTAGGAGGAATTCAGAGGGGCAGAACTAACATTTGAGTCACTATCATGGACGTATCTGACAAATCAGGTTTGAAAGATATGAGGGTGGTGACAGCAAGTGCATGCTAAAAAAATGGTTAATACAAATGGCAACAAAGGAGGAAATTCAGGGTGCTTACTGGAATATAGGGCAAGGAACAGTTAGGAAAATAGTACCCTCCCCCAACACATAAATAAATAAATAAAACAATTTCTAATTAAATGTTAATCCAAAAAACCTTCTGGTACTTTGATCTTCTCAACTAATTTGTATTATTTATCTTAAATGGAGTTGTATCCCATTAATGAATGATGTTACAGCTTCAGGAGTGAAAAAAAAAACTTTTTTTAACCAGTTTGTTTTAATGACAAACCTCCAAAGTGCACTGTGTTCAAACTATGAACTTATTCAAGAATGATCCCATAGTAATTGCTGACTTCTATCATTTTAATGCAAGTTTTCACACATACACAGTCTAAAGGCACCCTGTGTTTTCACTTACTAATCCAGGATAACTTCCTATGACTACATTTTCTTTCTTTCTAAGGTATAGCTCTTTATAAGCTCCTACCTTTAGACAATTATATTATACTGCTAAATGTAATAAACAATAAACAACAAAACATAATGGCTTATTGGGTAGCTATCTACCCAAAGGTTTAATTGGCAATGACAAATTTTATAACAAATGTCTTCACAAGAGCCAAGCTGCTGTACACTTGCCCTTTGCATAATCTGATTTCTACATTTTAGTTTTCTCCAATACATAAAGAAGATACAATAACCAACACATCCATTAGACCTTGCAGACAAAAAGAACAGCCTGGAAAAATGCTGTCTTGGAAAAAAATAAGTTCTAACTGCACTTTGGCAAGTAACAGTTTAAACCACACAATAAACTTACTAGAGAACATCTTCACTGAACTTGGTTGTAGCCAGGCTGACATAGTTTTTATACTCAAATGAATACATTTTTAATATCTCTCAGAAGCATAAACTATAGAAGCAATAAAAAGTACATCAAACTCTAAAAGAATGTTTCCCACATATATGATTTACTTTGCATTGCTAGTAATATCGATGCAGACACAGTTTCTATTAGACAATAAGGCATACATGTTTTTTTTTTGGTTATCTTTTTTACTTACCTGGAACCACAGGTGGTCGAGCTGCTGGACTTGGAGAAAGTACATTTTCTCATCATGGGACTGTGGACATAGGTGGGTTCTGGGATGACTAGACAGACTCTGCACTGCAGAAGTAGTTGGAAGAACTTGTTAAATTGTAAACATCTCCACTCACTGCTGTACTGCTGCTGTTATTCCACTTCCAAACAGACACGGTAAACACAGTCCGAGTCTGCCTCAGGAAGCTGATGTCATCATGCATGACCCTGCATGTTGATGATGTTGCAGGATACAGTGGTGATGCATGATGATGTCAGCCACAACCTCAAACTACAAACAAAAAAATAGAAAAACATCTGGAATTGAAGGGGCCACTCAGGAATTCATGGCACCCCATTATTTTGCCCTTAGAACTAGTAAATACCAGGGAATTTGGTAAGGTTGAGAGGTACAGGAGGAGGCACTGACTTTCTATAGCACCTCATTTTTACAAGAACACTAATCTATCAAAAAAACTGTTAAGACTGAGTACATGAGTCTTATTTCTCTGGGGGAGGGAGAACTGGCTCTATAAAGACATCTTTTAGATATTTAGATAACAGTCAGGAGCACCATAGGTCATGATACTGTAAATTTATGCTGCTCATTTCCAATTTGAGAATTATTTGATATTTTCTCAGAAAGCCAGTGTAACAAATCTCTGCATGCTGTTGTTTTTGAACACTGATGCTGTACGGCAATAGAACAAGTTTTGAACACCTTTACATCAGTTATTGCTTTACTTTCTTTATGCAGAGCACTTTTCATACTTTGCATATATGAGGAACACTTTCTTACATTTGGAGAATTTCCCAACAATTTTTTCCAAGTCCAGGGAACTAGGTGGCATAACAGTTAAGGTCTTTGCCTCCCATGCACAATGCCAGTTAGGAGTTTACATGTTCTTCCTGCGTCCCTGTGGGGTTCTTTCCACCTCCAAAAAACATGTTGAGTGTTTTCATCTCAAACTCACCAAAGACTGGAGCTGTGAACAAGCTGCAGGTAAACTGGCATTTCTCCAGTTTCTCTGAAGGTGAGTGTCCCGCATGATTTTTGGATTTTATGATTGATCTGGTTTGTCAGAAAGTGTGAGTGTGCATGTGTGTCTGTGTGTGTGTGTGTGTGTGTGTGTGTGTGCGCGCGCGCGTGCGAGCGCACGAGCGCTCTTATGTAACATATCACTGACTTTTATCTGTGGATACACAAAAATGCTGGACATATACATAACTCTTCTGGCTAATGGTAAAAATGCAGTTAACAAATAATTATCTTTCAGATATAAGCCATAAAGTATATCACAGAACATTCAGACCCTTAGAGCTTCTAAGGTCCTCATGGATCCCACACCACAAATTGTATAAATGGATTTTGACATGGGCTTACAAGTGTCCTGTATCCATTACTGCAAACATTCCAAAATGCTCAGAGATATGTACAGAAGGGTGCTGTAGTTTGTGTGTAAGCATATGGATGATGCAGCCATTATTTCTTTAATTTTCCTCACAATCAATCTGTAGAAGTGTGCACAGGAAGTCATTAAAGCTTATTTTGGGAAAGGAAACAGTCTGGTTACTTCTTCTTTTATTTTTCTCACAGTCCTTAGAAATGTAGGGAGAGTGTTTTCTCTACGAGCAATGAGTCAGAATACATTATTGTGATCATTATTTTTTTTTACTTTACTTCCACACATATTGGGCACATGTACAGGTGTCTGCCTTTTGTGGATGGGGTGACAACAGTCACTTGTTATACATAACTGTGGTCACTTGTGCCTTTGCTTTCATTCCAGTCTAACACCAAAGGAATGTAGGGACAATGGCTGCTTTATTTGGGAGAGTAAGGTAGGCAGGCAGTTTTGAAAGAAAGGATTTTTGCATCCTCTCAAATATTTGTCTTCTTAGTTTATTGCGAGCTTTGGTTCAGACCACTACTCAATCAAAAGGTTGGGAAATGCTACTAAGGGCCTGGTGGTCCCTAGACTCCCCAGGTTAATTCAATTACTTCCTACACAGTTGTTACTGTACTGCCTTGGCCAGTTGCTGTGTTAAAAGGACACAAGGATAGGTAATGTTGAACAGAAACAACACATTTCTTTCCATAGTCAAAATTTTTGTTCAGTGTATCATTGGATGAAAAAGGAAGTTGAAAAACTCTAAAATGCATTTCAGAGCATAGTGAAAGCCATGGCTTCTGGAGAAAAAGCTTAAAAGTAAGACAAAAAGGAAGAAAAAAGTAATCCATGTCATATTGGGAGCCCGGGGGGGGGTGAGGGGGGAAGTACAGGAAGATATGTGTGGGGGGTAGCAATAGTCAGTGGGGGCACCATGGAGCCCTTCACCTAGAGAACCATTAAACTTAAGGACAGCTCTGTACATAGGGTTGTAATGTAACATCATTGCAACTAAATGCCAGTCATTGTGAATGTCACTTTGTGAGATGCACCAACATGGTGTGGTATGCAGGCAACTGATAATGTAAGACTATTGTATTCAGTTTGTACGCACTCCTCCTAAAATTTTGCAGTATGAGCTAAAATGGTACATTAGAGAGGTGACAGTGATATGGTGATACTTAGGCTGAAAGTGTCCAGGGGCCCATGACTTGATATTTGTGGGGGAACCCCAAAAATGTTAACACCGGCACTGCTCATTCACAGTGTCACATGCATATACCGCTCAACCTGCAGACATTGAAAATATGAACAAAGGCCCTTGAAAAATAGGTACATCCAGCCAGAAATCTGGACATCTAATTAATATAAAATTTGAATACCAAATTGCAAATAACTTTTCCCACTTCCTGTAGGAATGTGAGATTTTTTTTTGGTCCCCTTATATCATTCATACCAGCCCAGTACCCCAGTGCCCCATGTCCATACTGGGCTTACCAGCTAATACTTCTACCCCCCCACTAACTCTGGTATTGCTGGGGCAATTCATGGATTCTAAGGGAGTCCTAGAAGCTCAGCCATCTTTGCATCCTTATGTTCTTTTTTTCTTGTATGCCCTATTCACTCCCCTCTTTCTCACTGCAATGTGCTTATGTCCAAGGAGTGGGTGTGCAATGGGGATGTTGAGGTTTATTACCCCAACCTGTGTACATTTCAGCCAAGTCCACCCCCCCTCCTCTTGGACCACACCTCCTCCCAGTGACGTCTGCAGTGTCCATTAGGGTTTGACAAAGAAAGACACCCATGTTGCAGTCCTCCATGGGATAGGCATGCCCATCCCTCCCTGCCACTCCTTCAGTTGCTCAAGGTACTAATCAAACCTGGACCACCTGGGTCATAGTCAGAGTTTTATCCCTCTATGCCACCAGAGTGGCTTGAGAAGTGTGGGATACTACTCAGAAAGACTTAAAAAAAAAAAAAAAATGAGTGACAAAAATAATGGAAAAATTTTATAAGCACATTATCAAAGAGACAGTGTGAAATCTGTAGACTTTAGTGAACTGCATTGCAAAATTCTACCACACAAGCTAATTTAGTTTTGCGCCACAAAAAGTGATATGTAAGATGCGTGTCCTCTTTATTTAAATTATTGGTGCCACTAGTATGTTTTTTTACTGTGTATTAGACAGTTTAAAAATCATGTGTGATGTGAGGGATTCAGAAAACTGTGTGACAAGTAAATCAAGTCTAAAAACAGGAGCATAGCAATAAAACAGATAAATTATATGCAGGGGTAAATCAGGCCTGAAAATAGAACCATTCCTCTAAAATAGCAGGTCTACCGATTAATGGAACTTACTATAAGTTTAACACCGTGATTTTGGATTTAGGAACTTGCCTAGACAGTGAGTTATTCTTAAATCAGTATATCTTCAGTATTGTAATATAATCTACCACTTTCTTGCTTTCTGTGTCGGTTTTTGTCCAAATTTCAGTCATATGAATTTGCCTTTTCTCTGCACTTATCAAACCTATCACATCATATAGTGCTCTGTTTTGCATGCTTGGCTCTAAACAACTCTCCCAGGTAAAAATAATCCAGCATTTTGTAATCAAAAAAAAATCCAAGATCTTAGGAGCTGCTCTTACTTGGAGAGACCAAAACTCAGTCTTTATTTTATATGGCCTGTAGACTCCAGAGCAACATCAAACCTTTCTCTGTATAATCTTCTTATTCTTGAAAAGAAAAAAAAAACTTCTCACTTAGTACCTATTCCAAACATCTGTTTTAATGTTAGAATATTATCACCTAACAATTCATAGATACATTCATTACCCAATGCCTTCCTAACTGACAGAATGAGCTTCCTTACATTAGATGATTTAGAACCCTAGTAACATTTAAACTTCATTAGATTAATGGGATGGGGTCCAGCAAATTCACCCTGAGAATCACGGACTATAAATATATGTGCCAAACTAAACATTCGCTCTCTGCTTCTCTTTTCTACTCTTTTCTCTGTCTTCTTTAAATTTCCCTTCCCTCTAGAGTAATCCAAGCTGAAGATATTCTATCTCTATCTCCCAAACTGTTAGCCTACTTTTAATGGTTCTTTTTCTAAGACATTGTTGTACATACTTATGAACCTATAAATCTAAATAGCATTGCATTTTAGGAATCCCATGGGTTCCTTCATTCATTGTTTGTTGCAAGATGGCAGGCAATGATATCAGTCTTTAAATTATCTGGTTATAATAGAACTACCCATTATGCATACTAATTATTAGGAAGAGTTCTACTTTAATTTATAAATATGCACACACCAAATCAATTTCCTAGAACTGCTTCTTTAAATTAGGGATATAAAAATATATTTAGTTTTAGGTAGGGGGTACTGCGAAGTCCTTAGCACTGAATTAATGGAGGCTTTACATTTCCTGGTGATATGCAGATTTCCTGAATTCCCTTTTATAATTACAGTAACTGTGAATGAAGTTTATTCATGCTCTGTACATTCCATCTTTTGTAGTTTCATTTCCAGCTTGGGCTAGGCACTATCATGACCTTATGAAATATTGCGTATTATTTGGTTCTAGTTCACATTTTGCTTTTATGTCTTTCTTTGTGCACATTTCCATTCTAAAAATGCATCTGCTGTCTGCTAACAATCCTGACAATATTTCAACCACAGCAATTTGTTTCCTGTTTTTCCCTCCCACTATCATCTTCTTTATAGAGTATCAATTCAGTCTCCCATTTCTAATCCACTGTCTACGAAACAAATCGGGGCCTTTTGTTTTACAAGTTCAATTGTAGCATTCTGTCTTCTTATATCACACTCACTGCTATTTTTTAATTTCAAAAGTCTTTCTTTCCTGTATAAATCTGTAGTAATACTTCTAACCTATCTTATGGTATGTTTAAAAATAACTTTATATAGTTTTACCTAAAAATTATATTAAGAGCACTTTCCAACTCCAAGTTTGCATTCCTGGTAGTTTTGCAGTAAGTAAAATTTTTTCTCTGTCAACTTGATTCAGATTCTACAGCTCTGAGCATGTGCAGTCATAAAGCTCATATCTTGTCAGACTGCACTTTTGTCTGACCCGCCCCACTACTCCTGCATCCAGCTTTTCTACACACATTCAGCCACATCTGCTACCACACACTTCACGATTACCTTTATTTATTTTTTTCCATGTGGCTACAATCCCAACAGTCTTTCATATGACATATTTTACAATCTGATTTTTTAAATAAATGCTGAAAAGCTATGAGTCACACTAGTTTTTTTTTTCTTATAATTGTACTGTCTCTGAGTTGCCAACCATCAAAATCTTTGCTGTGATCATGACCAGCTTCCCATCACCTGGGTGAGAGCCAGTCATGGCATAACCTTCATGCAGGTAGCTGTGATGGATTTTTTTTTATTTTGGGCCCCATCCACTCCTCTGGTGGCTGATGTGTGCATTCACTGATGTAAGGGCCTAATATTCTTTCCCCCTGTCAGTTTGAGTGCTCCCCATTAAGCCTGCCTCATGAATATGGTTTGTTAGAACCAAGCATACTTCCCTGATTATACAATGCATGCTATCCTCCTTTCTCTCCAGTAGGTGTCAGCAATGCAGAGGGCTGGACTGCCTCCCCTTCTCCCAGAGTGGGTGAGCTAGTGTCAGCACTCACTCTTATGTTCCATTTTTGTCCTCTCTAGTGACAGGGGTGCAAACTGATACCATTTCATTTGGCTAACAGTGAGGGCTGTAACCCTTTGTGCCTTGGAGCAACTTTATGTCACAATCTTCTTCAATGAAAACATGTTTCCTTATTTTGGAGAGTTAATGGATATGCCATTAACAACTCATTCAGCTGCATCCTGCTGTAATTGTATTGCATTTGGCTATTATTTCTATTGCTACCTCTCTGTTTAACTAGCTATTACTTCTATTGCTACATCTGTATTTAACTCTTCACTGACTGTTACATATCCTTAGAGGACAGTTATATTTTTATGTTTATGTAAACTTTATCACACACAAATGTGTTTCATGGGACATCTGATAGCCCATCTTCATGTTGGTAATTCTGGAATAATTTCTTTTTGCAAGTGGTGTTTGCCATTGAACATTAGCTCTAGGTGATAGTCATTGTTGATAAGAAACCCCAGCCCTATGCACAAAATAGAATAAGGGGGTTGATACTCTTATCAGTTTGCATTTGTGCCTTCTGAGCATCAGGCCTCTCTCAGCTGGGCATGAGTTCATCTGTTCTTTCAGTGCAGGGAGTCCTTCAAAACCATGACGATGAGAGCCATCTGAGAAGCTGTCATTCAGGCAGACAAGAGGGTATCTTGTCTTCTTGTTGGCATCCTAGTTATAGGAATAGTTATGATGGCCCCTAATTCAAAGTCATGGTTGGTTGCAAGGGAACTGTGTAACCACAGGGCTTACAGTGCTCTCTCCATTTGAGGGCATGCTCCTCTATACTACTATGAAGGCTTTCACCCACTGTGGCTTGGTTTGGTGAGTCTACTTTCTACTCTAGGCATGTCTTTAACATCAAAATCCTTCTTTCCAGAGGACTGGTGTATTATGTGTGCAGTTCTACCTTGCCTTCCGCAAGGATCGTCATGCCCATCTGCCCCTGCCAATTATGATAGTCACCTGAGCCATTAACTGAACCTGGGCTGCCTGGGCCACAGGCAGGGTTTTATTCTTCTGCTCCACTGAGCCTGACAGTTCTATACTAGCCTGTGTATTTCTGCCATATGCTACAGAATGCTTTTAAGTCTCAATTACCTTGTCTTATGGTAAATAAAATGCTCTGTGGTTGCCAAAAGTTTTAGATTCAGATTCCTTTGAAAAGTTTCTATAATCTTTTTGAATTATATTCTCTGACAGTTTTCTGGTGCCAGTAAACCACACTGGATAGGCCACACTTAGGGCTTTATCCCTCTGCATGACCTGATCTGGCAGTTCCAAAATCATCTATACATTTTTGGCATATATTCCAGAATGCTTTTATGTCACAATTGCTTTATTTTATACAATGTAAAATATTATGCAATTTCCAAAGGTTTGGCACTCAAATACCTTTTAAAATCTCTTTAATCTATTTAATTCCTGTATTCTATCTGCTACAGGCTTTTAAGGGGAGATGTCTGGCATACAGGACATTGTCAGTCTCCACTTTGATGGACCTCCTGCATATCCACAAAACAAACAGTACCAGAATTACCTGTTGTAAAGACTTAAACCTTGCCTATGATATAAATAGGACCTGCTGAAGAGATACATATGTATCCCAGAGACTATCCCATTTATGGAACAGGCTCCCCATTCACGTGAAGCAGAATTCCTCCCTAACCCAATTCAAGTGCAACTTGTACAATTGAATAGGAAAATGGAAATTCATCCTTGGTTTGGCACCTATGTCTGTAATGCAAACAGGTAACCTGTAAATGATTCATCTCCCAGGCCCATGCTTACACTTAACAAGGGTATCAGAACTTGTAAGAGATTTGGGATGTATGGCTTGGCTTAAAAAGGCCCTTGTGGTCGCTAGCCTAGTAAACACCTATGAACCTAAATGATTTTTTTCAGATAGTTTATCTGGTGTTACTGAAGTAGCCTACAACAGTCATTAGGTTTTGGCACCCATTACATTTGGTAGCACAGGCATCTTTTTGTCATTTACACTATCGTTACTATATAATTCATTTCAATTCTCTCAGTAGAAGCTGTCCACGTTTTTATGGTAGCATGAAAAACAATTGTAAGTCCAATATCCTGATTCATTTTAACAATGCACCCATATTCAGCTGCTTACTTTTTAACACTGCACCCACATTCAGCCACATACATTTTAACACTGCACCCATATTCAGCTGCATACATTTTAACACTGCACCCACATTCAGCCACATAGATTTTAACTCTGCAACCACATTCAGCTGCATACATTTTAACACTGCACCCACATTCAGCTGCATACATTTTAACACTGCACCCACATTCAGCCACATACATTTGAACTCTGCAACCATATTCAGCTGCATACATTTTAACTCTGCAACCACATTCAGCTACATACATTTTAACTCTGCACCCACATTCAGATGCATACATTTTAACAATGCACCCACATTGAACTGCATACATTTTAAATCTGCAACCACATTCAGCTGCATACATTTTAATGCTGCACCCTCATTCAGCTGCATACATTTTAACACTGCACCCACATTCAGCTGCATACATTTTAACAGTGTACCCACATTCAGTTGCATACATTTTAACTCTGCATCCACATTCAGCTGCATACATTTTAACTCTGCATCCACATTCAGCTGCATACATTTTATCTCTGCACCCACGTTCAGTTGTATATATTTTAGCTCTGCACCCACATTCAGCTGCATACATTTTAACACTGGACCCACATTCAGCTGCATACATTTTCCTTATTGTTAAACTTAGTGATTTATAAACATATCAAGCACTATGTAGGGAAGTTAGATGTCTTCACAAAAGTTTCGGATGTAACATTTGAGTTTCATAAATTGGCTGAAGGAGGTCTTCGTTTTATCCTTGGTAATGGTGGCTACTCTAAGTTCAGTCCTTGATGATTTGCTTAAGGGCAATGCTTATTGCTTTTATGTAACTTCTGTAGTGAGAGTCTCAACTGCCCCTTCACCACCAGTCTTTTTTGAATCATTGGGTGGGAGCTAGGATAATGTAAAAATGCATTTGAGTAGGTTGGCTTTCTATAGATTCTAGAACTATCCCCAGGATTCACGAAGCTCCATGCAAGAATAAGGTTATTCTTGCATGGAGTGGTTCATGTCCATTTAGAATAGCAGCGCACGTTGCATATGCATGAAGGCACGCTGCTATCTAATCTAAACAGACACGAACCAGGAGCAAGCGCATGGGGCATGTGTCAGCAGTGCCTGCACATGAAACATGTTCCCTTTGCTCAGAAAATGCTGTACAGCACTTTCTGACACAGATGAGTGTCAATTTATATAATATTAGAGCCTGGCTCTAATATTATATAGTAAACGAGTGTCCGCAGAGACTGAAATGTAAGTAACTAACATTTCAGTGTCCGCGGACACCGAAAAAGAAAAAAAAAAAAGACACAAACACCTAGAAGGCAGCAGCTTTCAAGTGCACATCCCTAAATGTATGCACGCTTGCCCTACATGCATGGAAGCAGTAGTGCAAGAGGAAAGCAATAGAAATGAAAATAAATATAAAAATATTTTTCCCATCAAATAAATCCGAAGTTAAGTGGTGCACTTGTTTGCACAGTGTGCTGCTATGCTTAGCCTGGCTGAAATCCTGAAAATGATAGACAAGTGCTACTGTGACAGATGACATCCTTAAGCTGCTGTAGCGTAGTGGTACTGCTGTGGTATAGCATATAAAACATACTTGGTTCTAATCCCCCCTCTACCAAATTATTTAATAAACTTTTAAGGAATATGAATGATAGATGTCAATCATATGTCTCACGTATAGCACAGTAGGGATGGGAATATGTAAAATATAAATGTAAAAAATAATGTATAAATTTAATGAAAAAAAAATAGATTTAAGCAATGCTTTGCTAGTGTAAGCTTTGCTTACCTCCTTTCAGCTCTGCTTAGCTGCTGTAAACATTGCTATGTGGATTTGCATGGAGCTAAGCATAGTTCAGCATATTAAAACTGGCCAATCAAGAAAATGTGCGGGAAAACTGACCTATTTAAACTGCACAGACAGGAATACAGTCATAACCATTTGGGATTGCTCACAGCAGGACCAAAATGCCTGGCATTGGTGAAGGTTTTTGCTTCCGAGCACAACGTTGGGGCATCCAGGAGTCCAGGGTTATGGTTGGGCTCGTAGTTAAAAACCATGATGCCAGACTGCTGCAGGGCCAGTACCAGGCTTGCAGTACAAAGCAGAGGCTTGGGACCAGCTTGCACATGATCTCACCAGTGCTACTGGCATACCCCGGACTGGTGAGCAAGTATATCACCACCATAATGACCTGAAGCAGAGAAGGGGTGCAGTCTTGGACCAGTGGATCCAAGAAGCCCGAGTGCAGGATGTCCCACCTGTCTATAAGTATGCATTTGTATGTATCTCTAAGTATGGAAAAAGTTCAACTTGTGACTGTGTAGGTGTGAGTAATGTGTGATGTCTCCCCATACAGCTGCTGCAGAGAGGTTCAAGAATGTTGAGGCTTGTGCCTAGTGACTGGCGCAGCTGCATCAGTTGTATGGTGAGTACGGAATACCCCCTACTATTAGCAGTAAGAAATCAAAATTATAGTAATGGTAGTACCGCCTGTATATATAATTGTGCTGTAAAAGTCAGAAATAAATGCCTGTGTCAGGCTGTCAATGTTACAATGGAGTATTCCCAGCTGCTGTGTAATACAGATATTAGTAGCAAACAAGGTACAATATGCAGGAGAGGAATATTAGAATATGTATGAGTGTGTCTGAGTGAACCTGCCAAAAAAAATGCCATGTCAGGGATACTGTAACAGTTAGAAATGAAAAGCATTCCTCTATGCAGATCATGCAGGAATAGTAATTGTGGATTTCTGAGTTGTACACAGATATGTATGTCAAAACTAATAAAGGTGAGCCCAAACACTAGTGTGTGTCATCTCACTTGTACCTGAAAAATAGAAATGTGTATGTCCTGCAGAATGCATTAACTGAGGTGAACTGATTTAGCACTGCTTGTCTGCATACTTTAGACTGGGCATGTCAGATAACTGAAAAAAAGAAACAGTACATATTTCAATCAGAATGTGTTTTACTTGTTTGTCTGCCAGCATTGTCCTGTGTTAACCTTTTAGTTTCAGCTGTATGTAGCTGTGAATGTACTGAAAAATGTATAAGGCTAACAGGTGCAGACTTAAAACCTACACTGTGTACTCAGGAATCTAAATTGCAGTATGTATATGTAAAACAGTCAAATGTGCAATCCAGCTAATGTGCACATGTTTCACAAACAGTGACACCAATGTCTGTTGTGTATGCATAATTTGTACTGAAAACGTGAAACAAATAATGCAACATGTCATAATAAAAGTACTGTGCACAAAAATATGTACTAGATAGAAATGTCACAAATGACACACAACACCTCCCCAGTAGCTCAGTCTGATAAGAACTAGGCCTGTAGTTCAATTTTGCACACACACCATGGTTCAAATCCAGGGACCACCACTTACATCTCAGTCTGGTTCTACAGTTGTAAATTGCAATCTGAATAGAAAATATAATGTACTGCAACACATACATTTTCCATACAGGGCACACAGGTAAAGAAATCTGAATAGACATACTAGTATAATGTGTATAACTATGGAAGGTGTACAATTGCTGTGTTGATCAGCTCCAGTCCTACAAATAGATGCAAGCTAGACATCCACATTCTGCAGTCTGGCCCAGACAAGCCCCTCAAGTATCACGCTGTCACAGATAGTTTCCCCAGTTGCCAAGAAATCTGCACACAGAGAATGTCACAGTAGATGTATGTGAAAGGTACAACACACACTCCAGGGCCTGCAACTAATATGTGAATCTGAAATATGTGTAGAAACAGCAATGTAATGTGCACACAGTTCACCTGCACAGGCCCACAGGTAAAGAAATTGGTGTAGAAACAGGTATGATGTTTATAACTAAAATAAGGGTACAGTTGCTCTGTTGATATCTACAGCTGTTGGTGTGCTGTAGCAGCCCCATGGCCTAGGTAGAGTGTAAGTGTGGTCAGAATGTAGAGTAGTGAATAGTAGTGTATTGACAAATATACTTGATAGCAGTTGTCAACTGAATCTGTTCCCTTCCCCCACCACTCAACTGATCCAGCCATCACACTGAAACCAACGTGGGTATGTTCCTAACCAAACCTCTACTGTTGGGACCATTGTTCCATTTGGTTTATCATTGTTTAAACTATGTGCATACTAATATTCCATGTTGAATAATCATTTTATTGCCTACCTGACATACCACTAACTGGCATGCTGTTGCAAGCCTGAATGCCATTCCATATATGCATGGGTTCTGTTTGCTATGGCACTGTTATAATTGCACTGTTTTGAGTAAATGGGAATATCCATGCATGCTATTTTGACTAATGTTTTAATGTGTTGTGCATGACTAACCAATATTCATTGTTAATTTCCACACCATAGCACATATGGCAAGGCAGTTCCCAGTGGATCCGCCTCTCCCACCCCACCTGGCCGAGGCACCGGGTCCCAGCACATCTTTGACCCAACCCAGACCTCCCTCATCTGCTGGTCCTGCACCACCCTCAGGTGGAACTGCTGCAGGGGATGGGGCTCACCCCCCCCTGCAAGTGGGTGCAGTGAGGATGTTATCTCCTGAGACGGGGTCTGTGACATGGTGTGGAGTGTCCTCCATACAGATCTGGATGACCACCTGTGCCAGGTGGAGGGCAAGCTGTTGCAGCTAGAAGGGCAGGTGGCCCCCTCCATCCCAGCCCCCAGCACAGTCACCTTCAGGGCTGTGAAAGAGTAGTGGTGACTGCCATTGGGTAGGGACATCTGTGCCACTACTACCATCTAGGGGGGCTCATGAGCCTCGGATTCCCAACCATCCTCCCCGTCAAGGTACTTACCCCCCCATGTGTCATACACAGTCCTTGTCTGCTGTCTTGTCTGTCTGCAAATGCAACCTCTCCTACCAAAAATCCCTCACCACATTTACAAATAATCCTTCCTTAACATCCCACTCTTACCGTAAAGAAAAAAAACGGCATCTGTCCCACAAAAAAATCACGTCCCATACATAGCTCTGCATTTCACCCAGACACATGTACCCATAACACAATCTAACCCTACCAATCATCCATATTGTATGATGCTCACACACCTCCCTGTAGGGTGTGAGGCTCCAAATTCTAAACTGCCCACATTGAAAGCAGCTGTCGCTGAAGAAATGTAGAGTTATGGCCCTTTCCTACACCCATCCTGCACATCCCTATTTGTTTCTCCTCTTGTTTGTTCCCCTGCTTTTCCCAGTTTCACCACTTTCCTATCTCCCTTTTTTCTTTTCTTTATTTGAAATTAGCGCGGGTTTAAGCGGCTGTAAATGGCATTAAGTGGGTGTAAGCTAAGCTAAGCTCACATAAGCGTCGCTTAGCTCCGTGTAAACCCATGCAAACTCACTTGCAACTGCTTTAAAGTGCCATAATCCCTCTGTTTCCAATAGCCCCTGTTCTGCCCAGCAACAAAATAATCAGCCCTTGCAAGTCTCAACCCCAGGACCCTGCACACTATAGCCAAAGCGATTTACCACTAAGCCATTTCAGATGTAAATAAATCTGATGTTATCTCAAACATATCATCCAGCACAGTCATTCAACAGTAGGGGAAATGTATTTATATATGTAGATGTATGTATGTGTGTGTGTGTGTGTGTGTATATATATATATATATATATATATATATATATATATATATATACATACACATCTATAGATATATGTCTACATATATATATGTCTATACATATATGTCAATATATATATAATATATACATATATATATATATATACAAAATATATCTATGTGTGTGTGTATATATATATATATATATATATATATATATATACATACATACATACACAAAAAATAAATATATGACCAAAGGCACTGTTAATAGGGGTGAAGGGGCCCAAAATAAGTACCTCTTGTAATTATTGATATCATCCCCTCCTCCACAGTTGAACAGATCTGCCTTGCCACACAGTAACCATCACTTGCAAGTCTCATACCCAGAACCCTACACAACATAGGCACAGCAAGTTAACAGTAATCCATTTCATCTGTACAATGTCAGGATGATATCACTAACATATCACGCAGAACAGTCTGTGTACCATAGGGAATGTACAATGTGGAAGCAGTAAACATTCCAATGATACATATATACACACACACACACACACACACACATATATATATATATATATATATATATATATATTTACGTATATATATATATATATATATATATATATATATATGTGTATGTATGTGTGTGTGTATGTACACATATACATACACATATATATATATTACTACATATAGATATGTATAGGAAGATACATATTTAGAGGGTGCACAGCATATTGAACAGCCAGTATTCCTACAGTTGCCACCTTTTAAAATGGACAGTGTTTGATTCTTTCATACAAAATACAATTATTGCATGAAACATATACCCACAGACAAGTCAAAGGATATGACACCACACACATGTTTGCATACATAGAAATGTTTATTTGTGTACTATTTCAGTTTTATATGCCATGTCATATAGCACTTAGGTGTTTGAAATACATAATGACTGAGTAATGCAACTCTCAAACAAAACATTTGATAAGTAATCTGAAAGCATAACATATGCTGCTGTCCAGGCCAAGCCCTTCAAATAGTACAACAGTAAAAAACACTTGCCTGGAAGATAAGAATCAATCAACACTAATTAATTACACTCTGTAGTCAACCCCTAGTGGGAAAAGAATTACATTGCCACAATGAAAATGTATCTGTCATATAACAATGCTTAAATTAAAATATTACTATCACACTGACAAACAGAACTGTCTGTAAGACAGTAAGCACTAGCCCACCAATGTTCCCATGGTGAAATGTATGAAAATGTACAGCCATACACCTTCATGTGTCTTACTACTGATATCACTCACATGTTGTAACAGCCTAGGTTAAAAATGGTGCATACCTTTCCCTCATAGAATGGCTTCCAAGGATATATAACAGTGTTACATACACTGACCTCTGGACTGTACAAGGTCACACATGGTTTGTCCATCTGTAGCTCTCATATATATGGACCCTACCCCACAATATGTGTGGGAGTCCACAACATCACTGGAATGATAGCAGTAATGCCAGCACTAAATAATGATAGGCCACTACTTAATCTCTTACTGCATGACATATGGACAAAGCTTGGTATATAGGTGGAAGACAGAGGCTGAAACACAGAGCCATATTTGCAATATTGCTGTTATACACTGTGAAAGTTGCTGGTTTTACAGGATCAGTTGCAACATGTCCTTACTCAGGAATATGAAGTCAGAAACACAAATGGATGCAGCCATGTACTGATAGCACTCAACAGAGAGAGAATGCCACTGATATATCAGAGACAAGACCTGTCTGGTGAACAGACAAAACATAACAGCCAATCCTCTGACCATCATGTCAATAGGCCCACAGTTGAGAGCTATGCAGACAGACTGCATTCCATGCAAAACTAGCATGTACACACAAACCATGTAAAAGTAGTGGTATACAATGTATATAACAACAATACTCACATTGTATGTAGGTCTGGAACTTTATACAAATATGTAGTTGGCCTGTGTCTGCAAGTCCTGTTGTAAGAGGTATTGCTACCTGCTGTCTGTAACACTGCTGCCCACACACAGGAAGGATGTCTTCCATACAAGAAAGGTAAAGGGACAATGCCCACATGATGTAGTAATTTATAGTAGTGGGTTGCCATGACAGTGGTAATTGGAAGTACTACACAGCTGGCTACATGCAATTAGCAAGTGGTGAACACTGATTGGTGCAGAGGCCATCACCTGATCATGAGCATCACCTACTAAATCCATGCTGCAACCTATTCAAAGCAGCTCAATCCCTATAGTGGAGAGAGAGAGAGAGAGAAAGAGAGAGACAGATAGAGAGAGCTACAGAGAGAATAAATTTAAACTACAAACCAAAACAAAAGTTTATAAAACAAGGGACACATAAAAGTGGGGTTTATATCACAACATCGAACGACAACAATCTCGAATCACACAACATCGAACACAAAACATCGAACGTGCAGAACCTTGAAAGCACAAAATTACGAAAATAAAACCTACAAATAGCAACACTTGGCCATGTGCTAACCCGCACAACCTGACACTTCACCGTAGCAAACAAAACCACACCTCTTCAATCGTCACAACACCATCCAGCAAAGTAGCACACAACCATTCTTCCAGTACAAAACACAAAACAAACACTACAAACTATTCCTTATGTGGGGGGCTTTGCCCCCCACACCCCCTAATGGGGCTGTGCCCCCCCAACCCCCTCTACTTATATATACCGAGATCACACCACAGTGGAGGTCAGGGTGTGTGAGTTTATGAAGGCCAAATATGACAGTCCGGGGTTTCCGTTTTCGCAGTTGTATGCTTTCGAGGTTCTTAGTGTTGAATGTTCTGTGTTTGATGTTATGGGATTCAAGATTGTTGTCATTCTATGTAATGATATAAACCCATAAAAGTGTACCTAGAAGAGAGGGCAATACTACAACAGGTATGTGAAACATATATAGATGTAATTGAATGTAGTACTTGTTCTGTAATAATGGGATAGATGATGTGGAAAGATTTATATGTGCCATCAAGACCTGTTATTGTAATAATGTCCTGCTGAACAACTGCTATGGACATAGCATCTGGCCTGTGGGCAGTGGGCCATACCTGTCAACTGTGCAGATCAGCACTGAATGATAAGATGTAAGCCATCACGGTGTGTGTTCTGACCTCAAGACATGTATATTAGTGTGGCAAATAGCTGGTGGTGGCAGTAATTAAGTTATGATGGACACATGAGTTTCAGACCCCACCACCTGCAGGACAGTCATGTTAACGTGAAATGTATCATGCGCAAATGTCATAGGTTTATAATAGGCTTACCTGCAATCCATTCCTATATATACCCCCCCATAATCTTGCAGAGTTGGGGGACATTTGTAGGGCAGAGTGACCAATTACTGGCAAGTGCAGATGGGCCATGCTAGTATACCCCTTCCAGGAATAGTGACTGCTGTAGTGCACTTAATAGTTGGTGCAACAAGCCATCATGTTAAGGGTGTGCACACTTATGCACCCCACATATTGTATGCATCTCAATCAGCATCTGCACAACTAACACATTTGTTTGATATTGCATTTGATTGCACAGGTCATATGTCACATATCAGGTTCATGTAATGTTAAAATATGCAGTATTGTGGCTCCATGGCATAGCAGGGAAAAGAGTGCCATGTCAATAAGGGTGTGTACACTCCTCATAGCCACAATAAGGTTTGAAGGTTGTCAGTGTAATTGTATTTTATTGATCATACATGCACCACTGATGATGAGATCTGCAAATCAGACATCAGGTATTCACTATTGACATCTGTCCACTTATCATTCCAAGTATGTGTCGGACAAACATATAGGGGCTGTGAGCAGCAGATCAAACATAACTGACAGACATATACACATTCAGCAATGGCATGTACACCTGTGAGGTATGGTGCACAGTACATGCCAGGGTGCTGAACAGGTGCACAGCAATACTGTGTACATGGATGCAGTGTGTTCCAGGGGAAGGGGCTTCACCTACTAACACAACTCATGCATCACAGAGATGTATAATGTTGGTAATAGGGATTGACTATAGCTGCAGTGCATGCTGTTGAGTGCCATATGTCATGCATGTTGACAGATGGGTAATGAGAGGTCTGTGTGTAATATCTTTGTGGAACCTCATCTGTAAGTGTGTGTGTGTGTGTGTGTGTGTGTGTGTGTGTGTGTGTGTGTGTGTGTGTGTGTGTGTGTGTGTGTGTGTGTGTGTGTGTGTATACAGTTAAGCAATGAAGTAAAGGTCTTAAAGTGCATTTCTTGTTTTTCCCTCACAGGTGGCGAGGTGGGTCAGGGTCCCTCCTGCAGGCACACTAATGGTAGTGTCCATACAGACTCTGACAATGATGATAGGTGTGGTAAGGCACAGGTAGGGTTGTCAGAGGCTGAAGCTGTACCATCGTTTGACATCCCACTGTTATCCACCCCATCCCCGCACACAGCCACATTGCCTATACATACCCCAGCACCAGTGGCCATAGATGAGGGACAGTTGGCGGGTGGTGGCATGAGACAGGACAGTGTGGTGACTATGGCACATGTGTCTGGACAAAGCAGCCATAGCTAGATGCCCGGTGAGGTACCACACAGGCAAATGTACAGAGATGCTCGTACGAGGGCTGCTGGTCATCATGCCCCTGGCAGAAATGCCACAGCTGGTGTCACCAGATGCATGTTTCAGGCCATCATGGATGTGCAGGCATGCATGGAACATTATACCAGACAGGGTCTGAGGCTCCAGAGGGCTACTCATTTTGCTGTTATTGACAACATCCGTGATCTTGCACGTGCCCACCGTTATTTTGCATAGGCCCTGGAAAGATGGTTGGGTGAGATGGTGGGAATCCTCTACTGTGGAATGTCTGTGCTTGAGCATATGGTGGGAGTAGTATGACGGCCATGTGGGCAGGTGGAAGTCGACGTGGACATGCAATAAGTCAGAGCCGCTCCTGTAATGGCAGTACCAGCACCAGCACTGCAGAGGGGGGCATTGTCCACACCACAACATAGCAGGCCATGTGCACATGGCCCTGGTCAGTCCGAAGAGGGACCCAGATCCAGTGGACATATGTCATCATCAGGGGAGAGTTCCATATCTTGGCTTGTACCTGGTAGTGCCCATGGAACCCCTTGGCAGGCACAGTTCTCATGTCCATGGCCGAGAGATGGTGAACTGCACAGCCTGCCAGGTACGGTCTGCAACTGTCCAACAAACCCCTGTATAGGGCAGCCACATGGCAGAATTGTGTGCATGCATGCACACACACACACACATCACCAACACAGCTAGGACAACCCCATACCTACACACACCACATCTGCACAGGCCCATTAATAATGAAACCCCCTATCGCACACACACATGATGTCAAATAAATGGCTTAGCCTAGGTCTCTGGCAAACCCACAACACACCCTGTGCATATGATGATACCTGAGCCACATCCCTGTCATCCATAACATTGATGCAGGGACAGGCTAATATGGTTCTGATGCACAGGGTGACTGCACTACTGTGTACCAATGTAATGCTGTGTAACATGTTTTCAGCACTAAAGTTTAATGCTTACATGTCAGGATGTGTAGCTGTCCAGCCATGATGCAGTATAGCTGTTATTAACACTGAGTGATTGTGGTCTCCATAATGTATTCTGTTTGTATTGTAGGTGTCTATGTGTCAGCAGGATGTTGGTCTGCTGTTGTTTCCTACAAGGGGTATGGCACCGTGGTGACACCTTGACTGTGCCATATCCTAGGTACAGGTGAACACAAGTCACAGGTCTGTGTAACAATTACTGCATGTGTCACATGCCTGATAGGTCTGAGGTGTGTATACAGGTGAGTGCATGGTGGCTGATGTCAGCAGCCCTTCTACAGTGGACAATTGGTAAGTGTACTGGGTGGTACACACCACATGTTTGTGTATAACACACACAGAGAGGCTTTGGTGTTGATACAATACACAGAGAATACTGTACACATGGATGTATGTACTTTTGCAAGGAACCCATTTTAGCCTATGTAATTCCACCAAGACAGACTAGGCACAGCATCACATTGGGAAATAATCAGTCTGCTAGTTTAATGTCATTGACGATGGTACTGGCAGGGTATATGTCCCCTTCCTGAATGTAGTGCATTCCTCAACTTTGTAAACATAGGTATGCTGGTGTGGGTGGCACAGCCCTACCCTTTGGAGGGAGTGGGGTGGTGTAGAACTGCAGATAATGTGATTGACAACTACTTAACCTGCTAACATAAACTGTACAGTATTACAGCTGACTAAGTGGGGGAATACACTCAACAATAACCGCAATGATGGTGGCTGTGTCCACAAGATCCACACCCAGCTATATATACCAACCCCAGTATCGCTGTACAGATATACAGTGGGGAAGAGGGCATTTACACATCTACTACTAGTTTTGATGGAATGAATTTCCACAAGATGATACCTTTTATTTATTTATTTTACATTTGTTTACTGGGATAGTCTGACTGGATACATGTCCAGCAGAGGCCCAGGGAGAAAAGCACCAAATAGACAAACTTACATGGATTACACAAGAAGTTAGATAACATTAGGAAATATAAAACAAAGTGATTATGTACAATGGTTTAGTAGCATTCCCTAGTAGGGATTCACAATTCTCATGGACAGACACAATTAAAGCAAGAGATGTCAGATTGGATACAGAGCTTGGTGACGTAGTTGCATGTTATGGTATTTACAGATTATGCTTTCAGTTTATAACTTAATCAGGGTTGGTACATGGGCAAAATCGGTTCACTGTGATATACTGTTTGAGGTTTTTTTTTTGAAGAGACGTTTGGAGGATTGTAGGGTTATATATTTTGGCAACAAATTCCAGGTTTTGCCAACAAAGTTGGCAAACAGGGATTCACCAGCAGAGTTATTAGCTTTGTGGGTTTGGACCAGTAGTTTTTGGCTGACTATAGGGATCTCAGGTTGCTTGCTTAATAATATTTATAAGTGAGGGGGTATCCTCAGGGTGGTACAGAATTTTTTGCGCTGTTAAGAGCTGATTGAATTTAATTAAGCTGGGCAGTTCTAGCCACTCTAGTTGTTTCAGGTTCTGGCAGTGGTGGGTTCTATAGGTGGAGCCAGTGGCAAATCTGGCAATATGGTTGTAGCTATGGGACAGCTTACCTAGTTTGGATTTGTTGAGGTTTGAGAGTACAGGTGAGGCATATAAAAGAATAGAGAGTAGGTATGACCGGGCGATTGCAGTCCTAGCCAGTGGGGTTAAAAATGTCTTGTTTCTATACAGTGATCCAAGCTTCTTATTGATGGTCTGTATGGTTTTGTTGACCTGTAGGTCAAATTTGAGATTATTGTCTATGATAACTCCTATAAGTTTGGTGAGCTGATCTGGGGAGATAGTGGTATCATTGTTAGATGTGACAGAGAATGAAAGTGTGGCAGATCTACTAGTGGGGATGAAGAGTAGAAGTTTAGTTTTATTGGGATTCAGCAGTAGGTGTTGGTTGGTGAGCCAGTTCTCAACAGTGTTAAATGTATTTTGGGTTAGGATTTGCAGTTCGGATGGGGAGGTGGCTGAGCAGATCAGAGTGGAATCATCTGCATATTGAATACAGGTAGCTTTAGGGATAGCAGTGTGAAGGTCATTGATAAAAATAGAGAAGAGTAGTGGACCTAGTATGGAGCCTTGAGGGACACCAAGTGTGAGAGGTAGCTGGCTGGAGAGTTTGCGCTGCCATAGTACCACCTGTTGTTTACCAGTCAAGTAGGACTGGTACCACTGGATTGCGTGCTTATTGAGGGAAATAGATTTTAGAGAACAAATGAGAAGTTCATGGTTGACCATGTCAAAGGCTTTTGATAGATCAAGAAAGAGGGTGGAGTATAGCCTGTTGTCATTCCTGTTTTGGTATATGGCATTAGTAAAGGAAAGAAGGGCTGATGTGGTGCTGTGGTATGGCCTGAAACCATGCTGGGAGTTGGATAGTAAGCTATTCTGTGTAAGGTATTGCATTAGTTGCTTGTGTACACATTTCCTCCATTATTTTGGCTAGTGGAGAAAGAATGGCAATGGGTCTATAGTTGGATATGTCTGTAGAACTACCACCTTTATGGAGTGGGATGACGTGGGATATTTTTCAGATGGAGGGGATAGCACTTTCGGATAAGGTTCTGTTGATTAGGATAGATATGGGATATGCAATGGCATCTGCAGCTATTTGTAGGTACTCTGCAGTGAAGAGGTCAGCAGCAAGAGTGGTAGGTTTTAGTTTTTTTGTAAGTGTTTTGATAAAACTAGTGGATATTGGTTGGAAGCTAAATTGGGGGTGATTAGTGAGTAGATTAGGGGTGTGGTTTATGTTTGTGGGGGTTAGTTGATTTGCTAGGGATCGGATTGTTTCAGTGAAAATGTTATTATAAGCGCCAGCTATGGTCTCTGGGGAGCTATGGATGTGGTTAGCCGGAGTTGGGATGGTAGAATGAGCTGGATGAAGTAGTTTATTTAAGCCTGCCCAGAACTTTTGAGGGTTATTTTGGTGTTTTTGTAGGAGAGTTTGGTAGAAGCTTTTTTATCTAGTAAAATAGATTTTTTTGTATCATTCCTGAGTTGACGATATTTTAGATGGTCAAGTGGGGCTTTAGTTGTTTTCCAGCTGGCCCAGGCTCTCTTTCTAGTTTTGATTTTAGATTTGGTATCTTTTGTGAGCCATGGTGCTGTGTTTGATCTAGATTTTATTGTACGTGCTGGAGCATGGGAATCAATGATACTTAGGAATTTAGTGTTAAAGTGAGCTATAGCCTCTTCTAATGGTAGATTTTTTAGTTTTGATCAGTCAACTGCTTTTAGTTCATTTAGGAATATAGCAGTGTCAAAATTTTTCCTGTTTCTAAGTGTTTTATATTTGGTCTGGTGAGGGTTTCCTGCCTTATGTTTTATGATATAGGTTAGTAAATGGTCACTAAGGTCATCAGGGAGAGTGCCAGCTGTGTACAGTTGGGGTTGATTATTAACTAGAATCCAGTCTAGGATACTTTCCCTGTTGGTCGGTTTGTTTATCCTAGTGGGAGAGGTTATGGTCTGTTTAAACCTAGATAAGTTTATGGGGTGAGGGGGGGGGGGTTCGGAGGAGTAGGTGTACCAGTCAGTATTGAAGTCACCAAGAACTATGGTTTCTTGGGATGGGTAGTGGATAACCAATATAGGATATCCTCTAGGATATTTAAGTTGTTGCCTGGTGGAATGCAAGCACAGACAATGTTCAAGCAATTGCTCTGGTTAATCTTTAGTTTGGTTATGAGGAGTTCTGCATTATTGAATTGGGGTGGTTGAATGGTATCTCTATTAAAAGTTAGAGTATTTTTGTAAAGTACTGCTATCCCACCTCCTTTCCTTGTAGTACAGTCTAACCAGTGAATATTATATCCTGGAGGTAGTATCTCATTATCCGTAGTACTAGGTTAGTATGGTCTAACCTGTGAATATTATATCCTGGAGGTCATATCTCATTATCAGTAGTACTAGGTTAGTATGGTCTAACCAGTGAATATTATAGCCTGGAGGTAGTATCTCATTATCAGTAGTACTAGGTTAGTATGTTCTAACCGGTGAATATTATATCCTGGAGGTAGTATCTCATTATCAGTAGTACTAGGTTAGTATGGTCTAACCAGTGAATATTGTATCCTGGAGGTATTATCTCATTATCAGTAGTACTAGGTTAGTATGGTCTAACCGGTGAATATTATATCCTGGAGGTAGTATCTCATTATTAGTAGTACTAGGTTAGTATGCTCTAACCAGTGAATATTATATCCTGGAGGTAGTATCTCATTATCAGTAGTACTAGGTTAGTATGGTCTAACCAGTGAATATTATATCCTGGAGGTAGTATCTCATTATCAGTAGTACTAGGTTAGTATGCTCTAACCAGTGAATATTATAGCCTGGAGGTAGTATATCATTATTTGTAGTACTAGGATTTAGCCTGGTTTCCGTAAGACACATAATGTCTGGGGAGTGGGTTGCTAGGAGGGTGTGTAGGTTGGGAATCTTATTGTTAATACTTCTAATATTTAGGTGAAATGCTAGGAGGGAACTAGTAGGAGTAAAAAGGGGTAGCTTGACTGTGGGGGTTGTGGTAGGGGAGTGAAGGTTATTGGGTGTGGGAGGGCCAGGGTTGGGATGGATGTCCCCATGTGTTATAAGGTTATAGTGACAGGATACTCCAAGCTTTAGGAGTTTGTTTATAAGTTTTATATAGTCTTTGTCTTTAGGATTATGTTTTGTGGCTTTACAGGGGTGATATTTTGTTAAGGGTGGTAGATTCGGTGTGCTGGGGATAGTAAAGTGTTTGGTGTTATGTGTGAAGTTGTGGGTGGCTGTTTGACCATTTCGGTAGTGAATACCATGGTCAAGTTTTTGTTTGTAGGCAGTAAGATGGTAAAATAGAAATAGTATAGGCAGTAGGGTAATTAGTATTTTTTTACTTGTTTGCATTTTGTTAGGGGGGGGCAGGCAAATTTTGATGGTTGAGTGTGCTAACAGGGTGTGGAAGAATGAAAGAGAAGGAAATGGGTTAAGGGGAGGGCTGTTCAGTGATGCATGTGGCGCTGATTGGTACTTATCATGAGGGGAGTGGCTAAATTTAGTTTAAATGTAGCACTAGTGGGGGCATGTGGGAATTGGGAGCAGGGAGGGGAGCAGAGCAAGGCCAAGCACAGCGGGGCTATCACTGACTCCAAGTATTTCCTTAGGCTTTTGGTATGTATGGTTGTATGTTTGGCTGTATTTTTAATTTTTTTTTTTGCACCAGTTTGTAGACTATGTTTAAGCTGTATTTTAGACACTTGCAGGTTAATTTTATAGTTGCAGGGTATAATTTTCAGGGCTATGTGAGGGAGAACAGAGTGAAATTACTGTGTTCAGGGTATTATTTTAGGTGTAAGAAAGAAGATACTGGGGGCAAACTAGCTAATTTTGACAATATGGAGGGAGCCAAATTACTGTGGGGGACAGCCTAAAAGGTGCCTTTAGACCCAGGTCAGCAGTGCACAGTACTTGCTTTAAATTCTAATCTGTGTTCTGTTTTTAAACACAGACAGCAACTTTAACAGTACAATTTGGTGGAACCTTTTAACATTAGGAGCCTTATTTAAGGGCTGGGAAGTTTGGTGCTCTTGTCCCAGTATGGCTGACTTAAACAGTTTAAGCAGAAAGACTTTAAAAGTAGTAACCTTAGGTTTGTTATTGAGGGTAGACCAGTGTGGCTGTCCATTTTTTTTCTTTTTAAAAAAATTCCCAACTGGATGGCGACCTTCTAACTGTGCAAGCCCTTCAGAGTGGGAGCTGTGAGAAGAGTTAATACATACCAAATTTACAGCAGGACAGCTGTCTGGGTTGATAGCACTGGGGAGTACCTGTGAAATGTTAACATTTGCCAGTCAGTTCTCGGACAGATGACCTCCTGGGACATGTATTTTCTGCATACACACCCACTCTTACTTGGCAACACCGAGACTAGAACACCTACCTAGGTACTTATTGCTACTAATGTGTGTGGCTTTATTTGCACACACCACACAGCTTTTAGGATGAGGTGTGTCCCAGGTTACTTGTTAAGTGAAGAACATCACCAGGCCTTGAACAGTGTGGTAATGGGGGATGTACCAGTTGTTTATGAACAATACATTGTGTGACATACTATTATATACACATTGACAAACACATAACAGTCATACACACATCTGAGAGACCTGGGTATATCAGTGCAAACTACCTTGTCAGTGTGTTCATTCTGTTACAGATAAGTTGCACACAACACATGCATCATTGGGCTGGATAGTGTAATCATACCATACAGTGGACCTTGGGACATGTACTTGGGTACCATGTTGTAAAGACAGTATACCCAGCACCCACACCCCACATTGGATATTGTACTCACTAAAATACATGATAATACTCTGACATACCCACCATCACACATTGACCAATACTGCAATACAACCCCTTGTCTGTCTCAAGAGTGCTACTATAGGGCTATGCATCTACTGCCATGCCAGAGGGATAATAGGGTGATGCTTTGTCATGGCTCTCCTATGATCAGCAACATCACTATCCTGTGTGGCAAGGTGTATTGTATTAGGAGAATGTGGCCTCAGAATGCTGTATCCTACAAATATACACACTTGCACACATACACACACTTGCCAGGACTCATAGGGTAACCCATGCCTAGCTACCCATTTGTACAACAGTGTTGTGCTGGTATTGCAAGCTCCAGGTAGCTCATAGTGTGAAGAGTATACCAAAGTACATATAATGTCCATTACAGCAGCAGCCATGTCTAACTGTGGTAATGGGGAGTGCAGTGAGTGTGAAGGGCCTCAGGATATTATCAACTACAGGTTTACAAACACATAGACACTGTTAGTCTCAGTAATGCACACTGACACATTTATCAGTACTGGGGTCCATAGGTGCAGGTGTTCATTGGTGTGTACCAGGATATTGTCCATGGAGAGATGGGAAGAGTAGGGGATGTGGGTACAGTGGTATCACGCCACCTGCCAATTGCCAACAGGCCATCTATCAACTGATGCCACAAGAGTGATCTTCAGGGTGAGAGTTAAATGCAGCATCCAATCATCTGGTTGCCTCTTGCACAGGGCCAGTGAGGTGCTGCAATTGACATGTATGCAACATGTATTACATAACATGGTCAGTGTTTTTCTTGGAGACATGTACCCAAGCATGTTCTCTTGACTGTGGTAGTGTAGTTGAGGTATCCATGGCATGTGGTGCATACAGGATACTGACTGCAATCCTCAGAGTATGCTACTGCATTTCTAAATACAGGAAATATGTGAGTAGCACAATACATGTAAGACTCCAAACACTGGCCTGTCTGCAGATGCCCCTACATGTGAGAGTTTTCTCAACCACATAACACTGTCACAACAGATATTAAATCATGTAGAACAGCCATATCCATACAAATCAACATAACCCCAAATGTAGAAGAGCAATACTTACATTCTGTTCTCATGTCTGGAACATCCCCCTCTGGTTTGTTGGCCTGCCTCCACAGTGTATGTTGTAAGAGGTATATGCAACTACCCTCTGTGATGCTGTTTGTCAAACACCCACATGAAGTTCTGCTCACAGTGAAGGAAAAGGGCCAACACCCACATGAAGTGCTTAGTTATAAGAGAGTGTTTCCATGCTGTTGGCTATAGGAATGATACCACAGCTGTTACACATGCAATTAGCTAGTGGGGGCTACAATTCATGCACAGGCCATCAGCTGATCATGAGCATCACTTACAAAACTCAAGCTGCTGCCTAAGCAAAGCTGGTGTACTTTTCCACATCCACCAGAGAGGAAGTGAGAGAGACAGACAAAGACAAAGTAAGAAAGGAAGGGAATAGGAGAGTAAGAGCAAGCATGTTTGTGTATGATCCATGGGTGGAGAGTGGTATCTGGGCATTATGACGGTTGCCTATATTATGTACTAATCCATACTGTCACATGGTAATTGCGCATGGCTGTACACATTTATGGCTGAGGATTGTCAACAATCTCTACAATGTTTGGAAAATGTTGGCCTTGTAATGTTGACAATGGGACATGTAGCTCCTCAATATAATGATGTGGCAAAACCCACACTGCAATGAACCCTGTCATTGCACAATCACCCCAACAGGACACTGCTAAGACACACAGAAACACACAGTTACCAGTACTGAGTTTCAAACCCCTACCTGACTATGTATTGCTATTACATTGTTATGCAGTTATTGCACACGCAACAGAGCTTACATGTTAGAGAGCTCTCCTAAGGTATCTTTGAAGGTGAGTGACATCAGCAACAATGATAAACGAGGGATAAGGGAAGTGTAGTACATGTGACTGTCCACAAAAGCAGCTGTCAAGGAAGACACAACCACACTCTCTCAGGAGAGCACACACATTATCACAGTTGGCAGGGTCAGGATTAGAACTCCTAACTAGTTTGTTACACTACAGTATTATACAGTTATGACACATGCCACAAAGCTTATTAAGCTGGTATGTGGCCAAAGGTTTATTTCAAGGTGACTGACATCTGCAGGCATGCTGCAATAGGGCAATGGGAGGTGTAGTGTGTGTGAATGGCTTCAAAATCATTAATCTCCACACACACACACACACACACACACACACACACACACACACTTGCCAGTACTGATATGCATGGGTTCATTGCTTCATAGGTGTGTAGTCGTTGACTGTGCTAGAAGGCTGTATAATGCTAGGCAAAGGGAATACCTTGGCATCAGACCACATGACATTGGTCTCCAGTGTGGCTCAGTGGTGTAGTCCCTGGATTGGGCCACACAGTAGAGTACTGTATTCACCATCCACTCATCTGGGTTACTTTTGTGGGTGGCCAGTGCTGTGCAATGCTTGCCATGTATGTGATCTATATTCCATAACATGGACAGTGTCTGGGTTCTGCACATGTCCCACATGCATGTTCTGTGACATGTGGAAGTGTACTTGGAGTCTCTGGGGCATGTTGTGTGGACAAAGTGCTATCATCTGATGTGGTATTTCTGACCTCATGTGGTGAGACCTGGCTATGGAACTGAGGTCTTGCCTGCACCTACATTGACAGCATGATACAGGTATTCACTGGTGGTAGTGGCATCTGTTCATACAGGGCATGTGTATAAGGCATGGTATTCACTTTGTGGGTTACATTTGCAGACTCTACAGTTGTTGCAGGCGACCAGTGGGGAACATAGCAAAGGACCACTGTAAGCATTTATTTGCCTATTGTAGGGATGGAACAGGGTGCCACGTCCTTTTACTTGCTGGATAACACACAGTCAGGAGATGTTGCACATCACAGTACATTCTGATGTCAGTGGCAGTGTTGTGATCAACAGGCATGTAGTCCACTGCAATCACATCATGGTTACTATCTGTGGGCAATATGCAGGTAACTACCAATATAGTGGTTGTTGCCTAGCCAAGTGTGTTTGTGTATGTGACATGGCTGGAGAGTGTTCTCTGAGTAATACAAGGGTTGCCTATATTGTTCTCCGATCCATAATGTCACATGTAGGGCTATGGATTGTCTACACCAGCCTCTCTGCTGTTTGACATCTGTTGTCCTTGTAAGATGGACATTGTGACATATAGTAGGTCCTTAATATAATAATTTAGCAAAACCTGCCCCACAATGCATCCTGTCATTACACAATCACAGCAACTTCCCCACAGGATACTGATGACAAACACACACACACACACACTTACCAGTACTGAGATTCAAACCCCCTACCTAGCTATGTATTGCTACTACAGTGTACTGCATTTATCACACGTGCCACGGAGCTTATTGGATGGATGTTGTCCCAAGGTACTTCTAAGGTGAGGAACATCACCAGCTCTTGTAAATACTGGCATTGGGTGATGTAGTTGGTGAGAGATCCCATAAATAATTTTATCCTAAGCACACATTTACATTTGCCAGGGGTGAAGTTCAAACCTGTATCTAACAACCTTTATGGACCATTATGTTACACATTTACCACATGCACCACTGACCTGACATGGTATGGGCTTTGCAACAGATTCTTGTAAGGTGGATATCTGCAGGCCTGCTAAAGTCAGGGTCTGTGATGTGTACTGGCTGTAAATGGGGATAAAATCTTTGAGGGATGCACACTTGCCATAGATGAGACTCAAGCCCATAGCTGTATAGTTTCTGCTGCTACATTGTTCTGCATTTATGGCATGCACCACGGAGCTTACAGGGCTAGCCCTTCTCCAAAGGTATATTTCAAGGTAGATTACATCAGCAGGCTTGCTAAAGTAGGGCAATGGAAGGTGTAGTGACGGAATGGCCTCAAAAGCATTACACTGTACACACACACACACACACACACACACACACACACACACACACACACACACACACACACACACACACACACACACACACACAGTTCTACAGTTGGTATTTCTGGGATTAGAACTCCTATCTAACTAGTACATCACACTATAGCATTAAGAAGTTATTGCATGCACCACAGAGCTTACAGGGTTGAAGCTTGTCCAAGGAGGTATTTCAAGGTTACTGACATCAGCAGGCTAGCTAAAGTAGGGCAATGTAAGGTGTAGTTAGTGACTGTGAATGGCCTGAAAAGCATTACTCTCTGCACACACACACACACACACACACACACACACACACACACACACACACACACACACACACACACACACACACACACAGTTTCACAGTTTCCATATCTGGGTTTAGAACTCCTACCTACCTAATATGTTACATTAGAGCATTAAGCAGTTATCGCATGCACCTAAAGTAGGGCAATGGGAGGTATAGTGTCTATGAATGGCCTCAAAATCATTGATCCCTACACATACAAACACAGTTACCATGTCTGGTATTAGAACTCCTACCTAACTAGGTACATCACACTATAGCATTTTACAGTTATTGCACACGCCACAAAGCTTACCAGGCTGAATCTTGTCCAAGGAGGTATTTCAAGGTGATTGACATCAGCAGGCTTGTTAACGTAGGGCAATGGGAGGTGTAGTGACTGTGAATGGCCTCAAAATCATTGATCCCTACACACACAAGCACTCACAGAGTTTCACAGTTGCCATGTTTGGGATTAGAACTCCTATCAGAGTAGTATGTTACACTATAGCATTACATAGTTATCACATGTGCCACAGAGCTTATAGGGCTAGCCCTTATCCGAAGGTGTATTTCATGGTGAATAACATCAGCAGGCTTGTTAAAGTAGGGCAATGGGAGGTGTAGTGACTGTGAATGGCCTCAAAAGCATTACGCTTTACACACATGGATAGAGTTTCACAGTTGCCATGTCTGAGATTAGAACTCCTACCTAACTAGTATGTTACACTATAACATTACGCAGTTATTGCATGCACCACAGAGCTTATAGGAATGAGCTTTCTCCAAAGGGGTATTTCAAGGTGACTGACATCAGCGGGCCAGCTAGACTAGGGTAATGGGGAGTGCAGTGTGTGTGAATGGGCCATAAACCATTCCTCTGGAAACACACACAACACTCAGTCACACAGAACTTTACATTGATAGGACTGTGTATATGACTGCTAGATGAATAATGACTTGTACTGTCATGTTACACAGTTATCATAAGCACCACAAACACTATAGTCCTGAGGGCAACCAGAAACAAATGTCTACAGTGATAGATATTGGCACATCATGTGATATTGGCCAATTGGATGTGTGGTGGGTGGGACAGGCCTCATGATGGAAAGCTCTTTGTCACTGTCTCTATCTTCCCCACATCTCTGTTTGTGTATGTTTGACCTATTATAGTGTCTTGTCCTTCGATACGTGTGTATTCCTATCTGATGTGTGTGCAAAGCATGACTGGTGTGCAATGTGGTGTGTGTGCACAGACATCTGTGACTGACAGATATGTATAGTCCACTGTTGTTTTCAGACGTGGGCTTCATTTCTGTAAGTATGGGAGCATGCCCAGTATGACCTTCTGTATTGAATGGAATGTGTGAATCTATTCCAGGTAGATTGTACTCCAGTGCAGGCATGTGTGTTCTACACCTACAGCTAGCAACCTGTTTCTGCAGGATATCTGTAGATAGGTTGACAATATTGAGTCACGATGGGCAAAGGATAGTGGCATACTGTAACTAATTGTGTCTGTGCTGCTTCTGCTACATGGTTTTGGTGTTAGCAGAGATATTTAGACATATGTACTGTTTTACACTGTGATGCATTATGTCAACTACTGACAGATATACTTATTTGCTCACAGTAATTTCCTGGGGAACACAAGATGAATGAAGCTGTGTCCAGTATTGTGGTCTGCAGCCTACATATTCTTGCACACTCATGCCATTCTGGAGGGGGAGCTGCAGACACTTGCTGATGGGTCTGTGTAAATGGTCCAGCACCTTGGTACTGTGCTGGCTGAGGATTCCATGCTTGTACACCTATCGACGTGACAGAATGGCTATATCCTGCTGTGGCCATACCTCTCAGCTGTACAGATTCACACAGGTTACCCAGAGGCAGGGCTCAAATATCTGGTCATTTCCATTTCACATTGTGGTTTATGAGCAGGTTTGTAGCCACCCATTCCTGGGTTTGCAGGCAGGGATAGTATGGCCACACATCAGAGTTTCAGACTTCACACACTCCATGGTGTCCATGCTTCTACTCAACCCCGGTTATTCTGTCCTCTTCCTAACATTATGCAAGCAATATCTGATAAGTATCCCTATAGTTATCACTTCATCCCAGCAGTATTTAGGGGTTTGTCCACAGTTCACGCAGTAGGACATGGTGGGCATGCTACTGAGATTTGTCGACATGGCCTTGCATTTGTGTTCTGTGGACTGTGTTATGTCATTATTTGGGACTCCATGAGATAACATACATTGGCAGTACAGATGCGACACAGGCCTTTGACAGAGGATTGTAGGGCATTTGGTAGTGATGCAGGCCATCTGTAGCAGGCCAGTGCATTCTGTCACTCCTACAGTCCCAGACTGCAAGCCATTGGATTCCCCTGGGGTGACAGGGTAGGTGTGCAAGATGTTGATGGCAATAGTTTCTGTCCTTATTAATCCATTGGTGTGGATGCTGACAGGGTGCTGCTTACAGCTAGGGACACACCTGCATGGGACACCTCTTCAGCATGCTGCATTCTGTGGGTATTCCCATACAGAAGTAGAGGTCATATTGTACTCATTCCCAACAGCAGGGATCTGACCTGTGATGAACCTGTGGCTGATGGTGGGGTGAGCTGAGTGCATGTATGTTATGGAAGCTTCCTGAAGCCGACTCACAGATATACATGGGGCATTCCCCTTATGCTGGCTTCTGCGGGGACATCAGTGGTTTCTCAGTGCTTCATAACTGTGCCTTTTGTGGTCTGCTAACCTGTATGTCTTAATTCGTAAGGTGTGTCCATTTGACAGTAACATTTTATACACTCTCTATCTAGGGTACTTTCACCTGTGTACTGTTTGTATGTCTGGGGCCACATTCATAACATGTCCATCGTCATATGGTGAAAGATATTACATCCAAACAATTAGTATGGATTACTGCTGGATTGGGTCTTGTTGGGCTGCATTGTGTTTGGCACTGCAGTTGTCAGAACTTGGCCCTGTCATCAATAGTAGTGGCCATAGGCCACAGGGACACAACCCTCCATGCCTACATGCTGACCACTTCCACACAATATCCAACACACAACAACCTAACACACAGAGCCTTGCATATTGTACACGTGCAACAATCTATCCTGCTAATTTGGCAAACTCAGGTAATCTGTGCTCCACTGTTATTATACCCACACGTAGATGTTACTACATTTCTACATAGGATTGTGGGGGGGGGCACACCTGACAACTGTAAACATTTGCTATGACTGTACTGGTATTTCAGGTACTCTGTTGGCTTCCATTTTATTCTGTATTCTGACTTATCATGCAGACGGGAGGCATATCAGTGTAGTACAGATCTTAGGTTTTATTAACCTACATTTCAGTTTCAGACTTCTTACCCTTCAGAACTAACATCCAACTACCTGACCTGTTGTAGTCTGTCTGTATAGGTCTGGAGGGGGACTGTTCTCTATAGCCATCAATCAGAGGCCTTAGCACAGCCTTTCATTGTGTTTGTCTACACCTGTCCTGCTGGCTGAGACTGTTGTTGGGTATGTGAGCCTCAATGACATGCATGTGTGTGTTCTATGGACACACATTTGGGCCACCACATGTCCTGCAGTGGGATTTGTCACCTTGGCTAGTACTGCCTACCATGTTGACACCAGTATTTGTTATGGATTTCATGCTGCCTATATAAGTGTCCACTATCTGCTGCCATCCCATTCAGCCACCCGATTCCCTTGCATGCTCACGTCCATACCATAGATACAACTATCAGAACATACTACTCCATTCAGCAATTGATAGGAAGAGTGACTTACCTTGTGCCTGTGCCAGTATTGAGGATGGTGCTAGAGGGCTGACTATGTCGGATGCACATAGTACACTTCCTATACATGTTTAAGCAGAGGTAGTGTCATGTTTGGCATCCCTTTTACTGTATGTGCGAGTCACAAAGAGGTGTCATTCCCTGGGTTCCTACCATGTCAGTGTATGTGCTATGTGTTACCTCTTTGCCAAGGCCTGGGAATACCGGACACGCCTCCTTCTGCCTACAGGGGCAGGCTCAAGTTGTTCCTTCTCCAAGTCAGTCTGTGCCTGTGCTGGCCTTGGCAATGGTGGGGGGAGGGGCTGTGTGGCCCTGTCCCTTGCTATTCCTGCTGTAGCTGTTTCCGCAGTTCATATTGTGTAGTATGGCACATAAATGACAATTTGGGTACATGTAGCTGGAGAGTACTGCAAAGCTCCACCGGATATGTCCAGGCACCAGAACTGTGACTTGAGCATCCCAAACACATGCTCTATTATGATTCTGGTTTGTGCATGTGCCTCATTATGGAGTTCTTGTTCAGGTGTGTGTGCATTTCTGATGGGTGTCATCAGCCGTGGCTCCAGTGCGTAACCAGCATCCCCCACTAGGTGGCCATATGAGATGTCCCCACTTGCAAATCTCTGGTACAGCTGCGTCATATGCCAGATGTGGGAGTTGTGATAGGTGCCAGCACACACATTCATTATAATGCCTTGGGCATTGGACACGGCCTGGCAGTTGATGGAGGGGAAGCCCTTGCGGTTTATATAGACCCTACCCTGCTCGCCGGGTGGTGCTTTGATGTTTATGTGCATGCAGTCTATAGCACTCACTACCTCAGGATATTTTGCTATTTGGTGGAAGAGATGCATATTGCTGGTCAACGCCTCACGGGTGTTGTGGAAATATATGTGCTCACCAGCATGTGCTGACATGGCATCCAGGAACTGGTGGAGTACCCTGGATGCTGATGCCTGTGAGATCCCCATGATATCCCCAGTTGGGCTTTGGAAGGTACCTGTGGTTAGTATTCTTAAGCCTACACATACCTTGATATCCACTGGGATGGGTTCCCCTCTGTTGGTTCTGTGTATGAGGCGTGGCTGGCGCAGTTCAACAACTTGCTGTAGGAGGTCCCTGTCCACCCTATAGTGCTCCACTATCTCCAACTCATGTAGCCCCTGGTAGGTTACCCTGGGCCTGTACACTCTTCTCCTTCTCCTCACTGTGGGTTGGTCGTCAGCATTCACATCCTCACCACCCTCAGCCTCTTCCACATATTGATTTATGAGAGCAAAAGCAGCCCCTATCATTTTGTTGCTTTTGTTAGGTAAAATTTCCCTGTTTGTGTACACCGGTGGTGTAGAGTTTGTGGGAAAAAACAGAGGGAAAGGTGTTTGCATAGTTTATAGTAGTGTGCTGGGCTGGGCTGATGCTTGTGTAATTGGCTGATTCTGATACATTTCACTTGCCAGCTATGCTAGTTCTCCTTCCTTACCTTCCTACTGCTGTTTTCCCTTTCCATTGCCTTCCTGTTTAAGCCCTGAGGCGTGCCGCACAAACACAGTGCTCAGATGTGAATGGAGCTGCTATTTCCTGTTTTTTTTTTGTTTTGTTTACAACCTCGTGCGTGGTGCGCACACCCATTTAGGCAATGTAAATACTGCTAGGCAGCTTCAGACACACCCTCTTCCTTAGCTGTGCTTAGCTAAGGGCAAACACGGGCTACAGAGCTCCAATAAGCATACAGCATGCATGACACACTCCCTTATGAAGTAATCTAGCTCTTAGGCTTACACCATAGTATTACTGTACCTACACAGTTGGGTCCAAGCTAGCACTGAGGGGAAATCTGTGATAAAGTATCATTGCACTCATTTGTATAGAATTGACTGCTAATGCATGGTTACAAAGCAGGCACTCTGCCTTCCCCCTTAGCAACCACTATTCCATGGTTTTGTTGTGTTATGCATGCCATTGATTATTATGGAAAAATTATGATTTTGGTTTACAAACATATTTCCAGCTTTTTTTTTTTTTTTTTTTTTTCGGGCTGATCCCATTTGTGCACTGCTTCCTTATGCTTAAACGGCTGAAATCGGCCAAAAACAGTTATTTTTTATTATTTTGAAACAAATTTTCATGCCTATGACCAGATATTTGCCCTTTTACATGCCTAACCCTTATAATACAAGCTTTTTTATGAGCTGTCATGCTTCTGTTTTGTAGTTTCCAGAAATGTATTCAGCTACTGGCTGAATACATTCTGCAGTCTACACTATTCCTGCACGTATGCCTGCCTGCTTCCTGAATCGCTAATTCACCTACTTTGCATGGTTTTCACCAGCAAATGAGGTAATTAACATACAGGGGCTGTGTACATGCAGGAATAGTGCAGGAGCACTCATGCACATCCCGGCAGCTCATTCCTGGATCGCACGTCAGCCATTTTGCCTGAAGCAGCTCTTGCACTATTCCTACACGCTGTGCAGAGCTTGCTAAATCCTGGGGTATGTCTTTTATAGCCAACCTACAACAATTTTTTAGCAGAAGCTAAAAGATAGAATTTCTGATCATACCTACGATATTCAAAAGAAAAAAGTAACTAATGCATTATTTTAACATACACAGGAAAATCCACTCACAATTTTAAATTTATAGTGTTGGAGAGAGTGGTACCAAATTTGGGAGGGAGCCCATAGATGCTATTTTTTGAGAAAAAAGTTATACTGGCAACTTCACTTAAATGTTGGAAGGTGGCCAAGTTTGAATGAAATATCTCTTTATTGTCTTTTAAAGTTAAAAGCACATGCAGAATAACTTTTCACCAATAAAAGGGTGTGTGTTATTATTTTGGTTTGAGGAAAATCCTCGGTTCCACCACGGCTTGCACTAAATAAAATTTAAAAGCAAAATTTAATCTTCAATAAAACTTGAATAAAAACAGACGTAGTGACTAGACACTTAACCTATTGGCTGGTAAATGCCAACTAAGTTAGTGATTGGACAAGGGTACAATAGCCTTAAATAAAAATGTTGAATTTGCCACTTATTGAAGAAAGGAAATAACTTACTATGACAGTGCTTTGTTTCTCCTGTACAAGTGTAAATTGTAATACTTGTCACACCTAGGTTTTTTTGGTTGGACGTGGTTTAATGTCAAAATATATATAGTGCTACATTATGATTGCGTAAAAAACACTTACAATGTGAAGTGTATGATTGGCCAATTAAAGGAAAATGTTGTTCTGATTGGATATCATTCTTATTGGAGAGTGACGCTTATAGAGATTGATGAATGGTTAAACGTCCTCATTTCCTTATTGGAGGATGGTGTATATTGGAAGCAGATGATTGGCTACTAATCTCTGTGGTTGGAAAACTATGCAGAGCCAGCGAGAAATGCAAGGATGTAGAAAGCATTAAATGAATACATAGATGATTAAGCAAATATGCTGGTGTTTTATAGATTTAACATATAAAAATATGAGCTATTTTGTTTTAATTAATGCTGTCCTCGCTTTTACACCTATATATTTAAGTAGCCTTGTGCTAGATTCCACGAAGTATTTCTAAATGTTATTGAGTAGGAATACTGAAGAGGAAGAAGAGATTGGAAGCTTTGGCAACTTGTGTAAAAGCTAATGATTGACCAAGAAGCATATGTATGTTATTATAAATGGATGATTTTCTATTGGCTACGCAAGGAAGATCTGGATTAATGATTTGATGGAAGTAACTTTAAATTGGAGAGGAGCACATTGGACACATATGATCTGATGAAGGCTAGTAAGCCGAAAGAGCTTATCAGAAGATTTATGTGCTCCACTACATCTGTTTTTATTCAAGTTTTATTGAAGGTTACATTTTGCTTTTAAATTTTATTTGGTGCAAGCCGTGGTGGAACTGAGGATTTTCTCAAACCGTTTTCGTATTTATACTCGGCACCTTTAGCAGTGCAGCTACGTTGAGTTTTTCTGTGTTATTATTTTGCATTTTTTAAACTAAGTCGATTATGGAAATTTTTTGTATAATTATTGTATGTAGTAAATGAATTTTTTAGAGTATGTATTTAGTTTAATTGCATTTAAGGAAATTTGTAATTTATATATTTTGTTTGATATATGTTTAACATGTCAGTGGTTCCTTAATTGTTTGAATAGTTTTGATGATTGTTAGTAATAAAATGTGTTTAAAATGATATTAATAATGAGTTATACATTCTGCATTGGAGTTTTATTAGTTTGTCTTCATTCATGCTTGTTTTTAGATTCAAATAAATTATACCACTTCTCACTGGTTGATAAAAACTACTTCTCCCTTATTGTATCTTTCCATATCTGATAGATTGTCCCTATTAATAAACTTTCCTTTTCAAAATATATATCATTTTCTAAAAATCAATCAAATAAACTGACTTTCAACTATATTTTAATTTAATTTCCAAGAACGCATATTATTAAAATTTAAAAAAGTATTACTCTGCAATGTTTTTTAATCCTCATTCTCAACAAACGTTTATTCATATTATAAATTTCAAGATCTTAAAAATGAATCTGGTCTCTGGCATAATTCCCAGAAACTATGTGGTCCTAAATGCATGCTAGGAGGGAATGTTATTATTGTTCTGAAACTACGCCTTAGTAGCTACACAAATATGGCTGCCTTTGAGGGTGAGGTAGGCCTGAAGTATGGACCTTTAATTATTTAAGCTTCCAGCGCTGAGCAGAGTAATCCTGATATTGTTCAAACTGGAATTTAAATGGATATTCTCATAATTTGAATATTGTCTAAAATAAAGGCACTATAAGGTAAACAAAAGTTCTAGCCAGTATATGAAAGCCATGCAGTGAGAGGTACAGGATGTCCATTGTAAGAGAGGAATATATGTTGATCATTTGATCCTATACAAACACACTGGATCCATTGAATGGCTATAATTAACTATAGTGAATTACTTTTCTTAGAAATTAAGCATTACTCTTGGTGAGGGGAGAATACTGTTCAAACTAGTGGTTTACCTTCCTCAGAGACACAGGCAAGCTCAGTTTTGCCTCACTGAATCTTCTTTAAAGTGCCTAAAGTTATTCAACCCCATATGAACGACAACAAGGTTATGCTCATCTTTAGGACAGTGAAACATCCTAAAGACAGAGGCTTACCTAGGATAGGGCAAAGTGGGTAGCTCAAAGTGTTAGAGGGTATGATTGCCAAATCCTGATCAGCCTTCTGTGGGTTACTGCATCTCCGGTCAGGACTGCTGCACTTTAGCACTTGTGTCCTTAGTGCAATCAGTAATGCTGCTTAATACGGCTATAGCAAGCAAACTGCTGTAGTTTAAAAGGAGAAAAGAGTCCCCAAATTAAAGGTGAGGGTGAGATATCAGAATGGGGATAGCAATGGGCACAAGAATGGATAGCTACATGTCTGCCTGATCCCATATCCTAGCACCAGGGAAACAAATAACCATAACCCTGTCCTTATTCATTCTGGTGAGTGTGGTGGCACTGTGTCTGCATAATGAATTACACCATACTGTACCATGTACTAAGTAAGAACTTTCTTCTGTGCTATGTACCTATAAGGTCCTTTTCTTCAAATTCATATTCTTCAAAGTTACTGCTGCTAGAGTCAGAGTCTAAACTAACCATGGTATTTCTTTTCAAAAGTCTAACTGTTCTACCTGCGTTTACTTCATTCATTCTTTATCTTTGCTGGACATACATACTTTCTTCCTTCCATTCTCTCTCTCCCCAGCTGTTTCCTCAGCTTTTTCTTCCTCTTTCAAAGTTTCAAATTATATCTTCTACCATTTCCCTTATAGATCACTTTAATACCTATTCCTTATTACAAAATGTTTTTTATACCCGCTTTCTCTCCCTTTTTAGTCTAGCTTCTGTATTAACTTTATCTGTTATCTGCTTTATAGTTCATATGTAATAACTAGGCTAGCTGCCTTTATAGGACATTTTAAGGTTAGCCAGTTTTTAGTTTCTCAGTGACAGTTGCTATTACACAGTCCCCTGTCCTTAACTGTGTGAGTGTTTCCACGGATATCATTTATATAATGTACTTTTCTGTGTTAGCTGAAACTGCTGATGGATTGCTAGTATAGTTATGGTAGTGCTACTGGGTTTATCTTGTTTGTAGGTCTGCCAAATACTGAATATTGTAGTCTAGCAATAGCTGACATCTAGACCAGTTAATTGCAGTTTTCTCCTCAACAAAGGAATATTTTTTATTATAGAATGACACCCCCCCCCATTAATATTCCAAAACGTGCACGCTGATTGACCAGCGTGCCCATTGTAAATCCCACAATATACCAATGGAAAAAAAGGTCCGGTCGCACTGACTTTTTTCCGTTGGTATAAAGTCCTCAAAATATATATTTTTAAATGAATAAAAAAAAAAGAAAAAAGAAAAAAACAGAGCAACGGAGACTTTCTTTTCTCCGTTGCTTCCGTTTCTAAGCATTGATGTACTGGGTATGCATGGGATGCAAGTCCCATACACATGCTCAGTACATCAAAACAAGGAAGCAGTGTACCACAACCAGTGGAAGAACAGTAATGTGCCGTCATACAAAGACATTATTTAAGAAAAGTAAGTATTTTTTTTCTTAAATAATGTCATTGTATAATAGCAATAACCGACTCCGTGGTTGTGGTATATTGAAATTTACCTACTGTTGGCTTTATTTAATCACTCGGGCTTCGCCCTTGTGATTAAACCACACCAACCATGGGCAAATCTTCAATATACCACACCACATTATCGGTTATTGCTTTAATGTGGGACATATCTGAGAGACACTGCATTAGCATGCAACCCTAGCAGAAAGGAGTCATCACCACCAGTAGATGTTGGCAGAACAGCTTTCCTGAGGTTGCCAGCACCAGCTTAATGGCATTACTGTACCAAAATGTATTACAAGAAACATGTTTAATGAGGTTTTGAGAACTCCATTCTCTTGTTAATAGTGGGCAGTATCCATGCCACATAGAGCATCAGAGCCACTGATGAGAAATGGTTTTGTGATCCTCACAGGGATAGCCTGAAAAAATATTATTAGTAAGGAAAAAAAGATCAGAAATCTTTGATGATAAAAATGAAAACCCATACTTTGTATCCTGATAGAATTTCCATGCTATAGACGAGGGAGTTGAAAAACTTGAAGAAGTGTAGGAGGAAGAATCTATAGCATGCATATGTGAATGAATTAGAACTTTCACAAAAGAAAAAAATACTTTAAACAGAATCTGGTCATTGAAGAAAACAGTTCTATCCAGTTGTACACAATTTTATTTTAAAAATATGTAGAAGTGTCATAGATTTAATATATCATTGTTAAACAAACTAAAGGGAGAACGAATAGAGTGCAGGTGAAAAAGCAACTGCAGAACTGGATTTTACTGAAAAACTACATTTGCTGACACTGGGAGCTGTAGTGTTGAAAGTAACCAGATGAGGGCACTCCACGACTAAATAACCGTATGAGACTGACCTAGAAATTGCTGAACAAAAAACTATTTCCCAGATAAAGGTAGATTCCATTTCTACTAATACTGGTGAAATAACAAAAGAAATGAATAAGGATTATTTTTTGGGTAAAGTTTACAGTCAAACTAAAAGTCAATACCAGAAGGGCTGTTGAGGTCAAAAACACAGAAAAGAGTAAACAAACACAACAATTACTTCTGTTTTACTGATAAGAACTTTGCACCAAAACTGGAAAACATTCTAGAGAAAACTCCGTTCTAATATTCATTTCTGCTAGTGTTTTATATTAGTAAGAAACAAGGCTTGAGCTAATTTTATTAAACAAACAGAAATACCAGTGCTAACTTGGTGGATATTGGCTTCTTATTCTGAGCAAATGCACTAGTCTCAAAATGATGGCTTTTGCAAACTTCCCAAGGTGTCACCTCATAAGCAGACCAGGATGAATCACAAAATGATCACCAAAGTTTGCAGAAAATGTACTGTTGCATCTATGGACCTGGAGGTGATAGAGATTTGTAGTTTTCTAAGCTCAGTTTATCAGGAAGGATCTACAGACAGAATAAATCATACATCTCAGCTGTCCTGATTATGCCCTATATTTTTGCCCTGTCCCTCATAAAAATTTTCATTTTCTGGTAAATCACCAAGGAGTATAGTCAGACAATAATACTAGCCATCAGAATTCCATGGTTCTTATTGCTCAAAAAATGCAAGTTGGTACAAAAATTGCCATTCTAGTAGAATTACAGTAATATTTAAAATTTTCCCTGGTGTGGGGCTTTTGTCCCCCATTATTGTTGGCTTTGTCCAGAAATCTTGAACAAAGAAGATGAAAGGTATGTATGGTGCACATTCTGGTGGTACCACATGCAGGCATATAAATAAAAAACACAGGCCAGGATAGAATCAATAGTGTCAAGGCTACTTTACTGGACACACAAAAACCTGTGCACTCAACTTGTCCACTGTGGGGGAGAGGGTCTGACTGTGATGATGGCACATCTTTGGTGATGGAGATGTGCTATAATTGAGCTACAGATTGCATGTTAAACTATGACATCTAAGAATGAGCCATGATTATTTGATGTTGTGTGCAGAGATGCATGTGTTATCACTAGCTCTGTCCATTTAGGGTATAGCAAAAAATCCTCTTTAACATGCAGAACCAGCATATGTGACACAGCAGGTTGCTACGTTCCACTTCCCCCTGCCATTTGTGCAGTCCCAGCTCTGGGGGATAGTGCCAGGAACCCTAAGGAAAAATGATGCAGCTGGGGTACACAAATTGGGGAGTGTGACTAATACATTTTATTTTACAGTCTCAGTCTGGGGTTCAATAAAATAACCAGACATAAAGAGTATATAACAAGACATTAACAAGGAAGTGACAATGCATAAAATATAAAGATTGTGCTATATTAAGAATATAAAAATAGATTAAAAAAGAATGTGACAGTGATACAAAAGATTAATATATGGTATTTCCAAAAGTGGGCACTACATTTGAGAGATTTGACCAAGATATACAAGAATGGCACATAGGTGCTCTGAGGAGAGAAATACAAAAGTATTGAAATGAGTTGGGCAGCTGGAGTAGAGGCGGGTTGACAGCAGATTTAGGTTATGTGACTTAAACAGTGGCAGGTATATTTTGCTTGATTAAATAAGTGAGATTTTAGCTGGCATGAATGATTCTGTTAGGAATTTTTTTTTAATTTCAGTTTGGATTTCCATAATGGACACTGGACAACAGAACTCCTAATGGTAAGTAGGGAATGACTATATACGTTGGTTCATGCATAATTCATGAACCTTCAGTTCCTGGACTTTCGTCTTGATTTGTCCTTGACCAATAGGTGTCCCATACTTGTGCTTTGCTTTAACAATATATTTCTTTTATGAGAAAAGGCTTTCAAAACTGCTGTATATCTTCCCTAATTCTGGAACATTAAATGGGTATCTGTCATCAGACCTTGTCATAGAAAATTGAAGTCATAACTTAATGCTGTTGGATTACTTTTTATAGCTATTTGTTACTTTTAATAAATTATTGGGTTAGCTGTTTTTAAGGAAGTTAAAGATTAACAGTGATGTACAGGAGGCAGTACATTAGCACTGCATATTTTCACATAGTCTGCAGATGCTCCCATACCCAGCATGTTGTAGCACACTGCCCAACTCTCCTTGGTGCCCATTAATGGCATACATGGCAAGTTGAATGTCTGTATACCTCTGATCCAGCAATACTTAGTAATATGGGGAAGGGACCCACTGATAAGAAGTAGTACTTAGTAAGATGGGGAAGGGGCAGGGATCCACTAATAAGAAATAATACTTGGTACTTACGTATTATCGCAACCAGATTTCCGCACTGACATTATTCTGTCAGTGTGCACAGAAACAGGTTGCTTAACCTAAAAAGGGGTCTGTTGAGAATTAAGCATTAGTCTGTCTCAGTGGGTATGAGCCCAGAAGAGGAGTACGGGTGACATTTTGTACTTGTGGATGACGCGCCTCATTGCTCCTGTAACTCAATGTTGCCGAAACACTTTACAGTACCTGCATTTCTCACTACAATGTCAGGAAAGGGAAAGTGAGTCAAAAAAAACCTTCTACAGTGTACATTTGTCAAACCCAAGGATTGCTGCCTTTCCTACTTTATGTATCAGGATTCACTTAAGGTACTATTAGAAACTGTCCCCATTTGAGAAGCAAGCAATGCCTGCACCTTACACAAAACGGAAGATACAAAGTCAGTTTCTGAAAACACCTCCTGTTACTAACACTTGGGAAAATGTCTCACTGCCTGATGGTGCGAGTCTTCTTGTCATTTGTGGCACGTAGCATGGTTTTTCAGTGTGACCTGCTCATATGTTTACAGTTAGTTTTGGTTAACATTTTATTTTTAACAATCTTTTCTGTGTCTGTGTTTGCCTTCAATGAAGGAAGTCTTTCATTCAGTGCAAGGAATCCGTTCATCAGAATGGTAGCAGACATGATAACGTAAGTGTGCATGTGTAATGCATGCAAAAACTGGAAGAGGGTTTTCGGAAATGTTTCTTTTCCTGAAGGTAATGCAAACTTAATCCACAGCAGTAAACACTGTAAATACCACATTGCAGTGTTTCATAGCCTCCTTTCTACAGAAGTATGCAAAATTCGAAACCGCGAAAATCTGGTTGCGATAATACGCAAGTACCTAATACTTTAATAAGATGGGGCAGGGATCCACTGATAAGAAATAATACTTTAATAAGATGGGGCAGGGAACCATTAATAAGAAGTAATACATAGTAAGATGGGGCAGGGATCCACTAATAAGAAGTAATGCCTAGTAAGATGGGGCAGGGACCCACTAATTAGATGTAATTTTTAGTAACATGGGCCTGGGACCCATTACTAAGAACTAATAGTAAGATGGGGCTCAGCTTAGCATATATAAGTAAGGTGGTTATGAAAAGCAAAGACCCGCCCCCATGTGGGGGTGGTTGTAAGGAAATCTCCCTTGTAAAATTAATATGCAGTTCATTAAGGTTTTATGAGCTTGTTTTTTAACAAATTTGACTCATCCTCTTTGCAGTTGGCAGATTTTGCTTTGAGTACTCTGTCTCACTCTATATAGGTACTTTTTTAATCGTGTGTGGCATGTGTGGTTTAAGTTAGGGATTTGTTGTTCTGTTTTTTTTTCAACCTTTTCCAGTTGATATTTTTCATGTCAGTATGTCAATCTACTGAAGTTTACACTAACTTCAGGAAATCCATATATATATATATATATATAGGTCTACTGATAATTAGCAAGTGACCCAAATAGCGAAGTTCACAATGTCGACCACAAAAGGTTGACTTTATAAATATTAACATGTTACTATGCATGCACAGAGTAAAAATCTCAGTGAATGCAAAACAAAAGTTTAAAATACAGCATAAAACATAATTTTGTGGAGGGGGCAAACCTCCCCCCTACCCAACATGTGAGGGTCTGTGCCCTCACCTCAAATAATTATGCATACAAACTTCAAAATATCACAGTGCTGGGGAAAAGGGATATTTCTGAACCTTGAGCATTGTACAGTCTCAGAAACCTGTTGACCATCTGTTGTAGCTGATTAAATTTTGTTGACTAAACAGATGTCAACCAAAGATGGAGCCGATGAATTTCAGTTTCTCCATATATATGGGTGAAATTACATTTGTTGACAGGTTTATGAGCTGTGACATTCCATTATAATCAGTGTGTTGACCTGCACTATAGTTGATCCTGGTTTTGTCAACTATAGGATGAAGATTGCATTTTGGTCACAGCTGTGCAAAAGTGGAGTTAGTATACATATATGTATATAAAAAATTAAGGGACATGGAGGCAGAGGGTGCAATGTAAAGTAGTAGCATGAAGTTTATGGAAAGGAATAATCAGTGCTGGAGGATTTACTTAGTTAACTACAGTGAGCTGAAGAAGATATGTGAGTTTAAGCAGGTTTTCTTCTGGTATGTTGGGTAAAGTAAAGCTGAAATGGGTATAAACTATATTTGTCACTGAGTGATTACAAAAGGAAACTTGTTAGATTTCCTTTTGTGATCAGTAGTAATTTGACGAATGGTTAGGTCCACAGGAGGTGCAGTTGAGAGGAGGTGATCAATGTTGTGATTGTTGACTGTTAGACTAGTCCACTATTGAGAATATGGTCATGCACACCCCACGTATATATAGCTGTATATATATATATATATATATATATATATATCTTTCTCTCTCTCTCTCTCTATATATATATATATATATATATATATATATATATATATATGGATGTATATCCATATAATGAAAATTCACTATATTGAAAGGCAATTGATCAGACACAATTTGTCTATGGCAAAAAGGTAAAGCTTTTTTTTCAGTGGGTAGGCCCAACCCCTCCCATCCATAACTTTTTACATATGATTGTATTATTTTCCATTAGGGGTTCTAAATATAGAGCTAATAACAATGTGAATATTGAACATCCTTGGTGGGTCACTCTAGTTCATTTAAATGCTTTGAGGTTTTCCCTGTTAGTTTGATTGCTGCTACTGCTCAATAATCTTCAGTGATACCCATGCATTGTAATACGCAAAGTAGAACTCCCAATCTAGCCTGCCAAAGGCTTTCTCTGCATCTAGGGGTAAAATAACTACTTCTCTCTTATTGTATTACACTTACCTCATTATCATCAGTGTCCATATTACATTGTCAAAGGAGTTTATTTACTGGATAAAGCCACATTGGTGCATGTTTACTAGTTGTGGAAGGAGGCCTACCAGTCTTTTTAAACACTATGCTCATAAACATTTTACAATCATGGTTTAACATTTTTATGGGTCTGTTACACCTCACCAATACTGGGTCCCTCCCCTCTTTTGTCAGGACCACTGTTATCCCTTTTCTCCATGATTCAGGTATTTTCTTTAATTTGATCACCTTGTTGAATAATCTGGCCAATAGTATAGAACAGAGTGTGCGTTGTACCTTTAAGAAGCATTTCAAAGTGAAGACACATGAGTATAAATAGAGAGCACATGCAGGCAGCAGTGCCGCTTTGAGTGAACAGCCAGAGTGTTAACATGTTTGAGTGCAGTAGTCAATCTGCTTATAAGTTTATTTAAGTTTAGGTTACTAAGCCTCAATCCTGATGCGTTTGTATATAATAAAGCTGTTTGAACCAAACCCACAACTGTTCGTCTGTTTCATCATGACTGGACGAGCGACACATAGTTCAATCAGCAAGATCCCCCTAGTCTCCACACCTCGACTAGAATTCCATCAGACCCTAGTGAGTTATTTGGGCTTTGTCCAAAACAAAGAAACAAGTGACAGAAGGCTTCCAAGTTACTTCGTTTTATTCCAAGGATGATAAAAGCACCATTTAAAACCAAGAAGATTTGTAAAAATAAATCTCATGGGAAACTCATTGAGGGCTTTCATCCCTGTTGATGGGGCTTCATCAGAATAACTGCTTACACCATTTCTGTCCTTCTATAACCTTACCTCCACCCATCTTGTTAACTTAAAGTGATAAGCATCTGAAAACCCACTCAGGGACATGCAGTTTGTGTTGAATAAACATTTTGACTTCAAAAACTTTAGCAACTGCAGTTATAAAACCAAAACTGTTGTTCTTATAAAAATATTAATCTTTTTTAAAATACTACCAGAACCCCTGGATGTTGCACACTAAATAACACATCATGCCTATAAATGTGATTCTTGGACATATTTGTTACAAAAAGGGCTATAAACACTTCCTTTCAATAAATATTATTAAAATCCACAATTTTATAATATTGCCTCTCATCTTAAAACACTGCTGATAGAAACCATCTCATTTAAACCATATTTACCAGTGGGATTGGTCTTTAATTGCCATTTTAGTTCCTTTACCTCAAGCCAGTGCTTCCATGATCCTCGTTTTTCATCTTTAAATACATTATCTATTGCATAACATTTAAACATATGTCCATTGTTGTTTTTAATATGTTTAAAAAGGGTATTCCTTTCTCCCCTTTTTAATATCATAAAAATGCTGATAAATTCTGGCTTTTAAAGCCCTTTTGGTTTTCCTATATAAAAACATGGGGCAGCTTGTGCACAGGGTGACATAAACCACTCTTTTACTTAAACAGTGGCATTAATGTGTGATAAGCACCTCACCATACTCCTCAATAAAGAATGTACTACTTTCCAAAATCCTGTGACATTGATTGCAATGTCCAGAGGTTCTCATACCTGGGGCGATGCAAACTTCTTTGTACCTCTCGAGAAGGTTCTTAAAACATATGTCCTTACTGTATGTGACCCCTGGTGCTTCTCCTACCTGCTGAATTAATTCATTGTCAATAGAAAAAATCCCTAGTTCTTACAAAATTGTGGATTTTAATAATATTTATAGAAGGAAGTGTTTATACATTTTTGTAACAAATATGTTCAAGAATCAAATTCATAGACATGCTGTGTTATTTAGTGTGCAATATCCAGGGGTTCTGGTAGTTTTTAAAAAAGATTAATATTTTTAAAAGAACAACAGTTTTGGTTTTATATCTGCAGTTTCTAAAGGTTTTTAAGTCAAAATGCTTATTCAACACAAACTGCATGTGCCTGAATGGGTTTTCAGGTGCTTGTTACTTTAAGTTAACAAGATGGGTGAGGTAGGGTTATATAAGGACAGAAATGGTGTAAGCAGTTATTCTGATCAAGCCCCATCAACAGGGATGAAGGTGCTCAAAGAGGTTTTAATGAAAATTATTGTTATAAATGTTCCTGGTTCCTGGTTTTAGATTTTTTTTATCATCCTTGGAATAAAACAAAGTTACTGGAGAGCCTTGTGTCACTTGTTTCTTTGGTTTGGAACTTTGGCTTTGCTCTTTGTGGTGTTTTTGGTTCCTACTTCCTGCTTTGTAATGTTGCGTAGGAGACTGTTTCTCCTTTCTTTTGACAATTGTTATAAACTTAGTCCTCTTAATTATTTCTCTGTATAATCTTCACGGTTCCCAGTCTCCTTCTCCTCTATATATAGCTTCCTTAAATACGCCTTATGTTCATTAAGGATTTCCACGTGTCACCATTGTTTCTATGCTTACTTCTTTTTTCAGCCCGTATACTGCTCTCTCTGTCTTTTGCACTCCTGTGAGTTGCAAGTGTCCTGATTGCTGATGGTGAGTTTGCATTATATCATTATCTAATACCATTACCTTTGGCCAATATCCTGTTTTCCTCCATTTTTTACAATTCAGATTTTTATTACTTTCAGCTGTTGTGTTTCTTCTTCATTTAATTGTGCTCCTTTCAATTGTAAATCCCTTAGTCTTTGTTTTAATTCCACTCCTTTCCTCTAGCACTGCTGCCTTCTTTCTTGTTCTGTCATCTGGGTATTTATCCTAAGTTCCTATTTAAGTTTGTTTCAAGCTTTCATTATCTCTTCCACTCTATTTCACAGTAATTTTTTCGACTTACTTTTTATCTTCCCCCTTTGCTCATGTTGTGTTAGTGTGTTAGTTGTGAATCTCCCATTTAATTGGGGCCATTGCAGCCAGTTTGATTTTTGTAAGCACTTCTATTGAATAACCTGAGATACAGGCAAAGTTACATATTTTATATATATATATATATATATATATATATATATATATATATATATATATATATATATATATAGTATTAAAATGTTCATAGTTACAAATATTATACATCACATATACTCTTCTGTACAATATAATCAACACAACATTATATAAGTTGGTCAATTCCTGTCTTCCCTTTAACTTCATTCCTCCTCTAAACCTTTTTTCCTAAATATATTGTTCCCACAAGTTCCATTTTATCTATGTAATTTGCTTCTACCTTTTTCTAAAGATCCCACTTCCAGTTATTTTTATCTCTGTTACAATATGGTTGGTTTATACTTAATCCTTTTTCCTCAATCTTTGTGATTTTCTAGAGTAAGTGAAATCAGAAGACCAAAACAGTACTTCACGACTCAAGGAAGAAACGCCAAACAAAACAGTAGATAAATCCTTTATTGGAAGCCACCACACTAAAACAAGCGCTTTCGCTCGATACAATACGGAGCTTTATCAAGTATAATAAAATGCTTGATGCTCAACTGTTATATACTAAGCCAAAGTCACATCGTGTAAATAATTAATTAGTTAATTGATTAATTGTTGAATCATAAATTCAATAACATGTTAAAGAAATATACTTAAATTGAATGCAAAAGAATGCAAAATACATAATGTTTCCGTGTAACATAGACATAGAGGAATACAATAAATGTAATGTATATAATATCGCACACCATAAATATAAAAAAATCACATTTATAAAATCATTTCAGCAATTAAAAAACATGATTCAACTGCCAATAAGTTTAGCAAAAAATTCATCAAATGACTTAAAACTTTGTGTGATTAATGACATTGGTAATACACCATCACTCTACTCTTAGCGTGTTAAAAAATGTTTAATTATTAAAAATATTATTAAAAAATTTTATTAAAACATTTTTTTAAATAATTTGTAACATGTTGTATAATTGCTTATGCCAAACTTGTGCTGTCAAGGCATGTGTTGAATAAATATGTAAATATACAGAAAAATAATAATGTGGTTTAATAAATAATATTTGGTAATATTGAATAGATTAATGGATGTTTGATATAAATAACAATCTCTAAAAACTAGTGATAAACTAGCATTAAAATCTGCTTAAGTGACCTCGTGCATAAAGTAAATCACAAATCCATATCAAAATAGAAAAATATGACAAAAAAGAAAAAAATGTAAAAAAATAGAAAAATTAGAAAAAATTAGAAAAAATTAAACACTATAATCAAGCAGTTCTTAACTTCAGGACACTACTGATATTAATGCTATCATTGAGTCCTGGCGGTTTACCTGCATCCAGTCTCAATTGCCACAAAAGTTCCCGATACTCAAGTGTGGTTTCCCAGTCACCACCTCTAGGTTCATGCGCAACTTGTTCTAACACGATAAATTTAAGGTTCATGTTAGGACAGGAAACTGTGTGTTTATAAAAGGCATTAGTTTCTTTTTGCTTAGAGATGTCATATAAATGTTCATAAATACGCCTCCGAATAGGTCTCTCTGTCTTACCGACATAAAAACTTGTACATACTGTACATACCCCTAAATATACCACACCTTTTGTTGCACAATTAGAATAACTACTAGATTTAAAAAGAAATTTCCTAGCTGGAATATATAAATTGCATTCATTAATTATAGCGTCACATTGTGTACAGGCACTGCATTTAAAAGTGCCTAATCTGCGTCTGTTGGTTGCAGAACTCAAAATATCTTTCTTCTCAAATAGTTGTTTAAGGTTAGTGTCCCTTTTCCTCACAAAAATAGGATGTGTCTGTACTAGTTCTTTGAGTTCATCATGCAATGTAAGTATTGGCCAGTGTTTCCAGATAATATTCTCTATATCAGGGGCATCAAGTGAATAGGTGTAAATAAAACTATTTTCCAGCTTTGGACCACTGTCTATTAATGGAACTCAACTTACAAAACTTACAGGACTTACCAAAAGTCCAGCACCTAATAAAGGAGGGTGTTTTGTATCTCTGTTGGCAATAATCTCATTGGTCAACTTTGTCAGTAAGGATTCAGGGTACCCCCTTTCCAAAAATAATTTCTTCATAAATTCTCTCGTGTAAAAAATCAGCACTGTCACTACACATTCTGGCAGCACGAATAAATTTTCTATTTTTTTACATTTTTTTCTTTTTTGTCATATTTTTCTATTTTGATATAGATTTGTGATTTACTTTATGCACGAGGTCACTTAAGCAGATTTTAATGCTAATTTATCACTAGTTGTTAGAGATTGTTATTTATATCAAACATCCATTAATCTATTCAATATTACCAAATATTATTAATTAAACCACATTATTATTTTTCTGTATATTTACATATTTATTCAACACATGCCTTGACAGCACAAGTTTGGCATAAGCAATTATACAACATGTTACAAATTATTTAAAACATTTTTTTAATAAAATTTTTTAATAATATTTTTAATAATTAAACATTTTTTAACAGGCTAAGAGTAGAGTGATGGTGTATTACCAATGTCATTAATCACACAAAGTTTTAAGTCATTTGATGAATTTTTTGCTAAACTTATTGGCAGTTGAATCATGTTTTTTAGTTGATGAAATGATTTTATAAATGTGATTTTTTATATTTATGGTGTGCGATATTATATGCATTACATTTATTGTATTCCTCTATGTCTATGTTACACGGAAACATTATGTATTTTGCATTCTTTTGCGTTCAATTTAAGTATATTTCTTTAACATGTTATTGAATTTATGATTCAACAATTAATCAATTAACTTATTAATTATTTACACCATGTGACTTTGGCTTAGTATATAACAGTTGAGCATCAAGCATTTTATTATACTTGATAAAGCTCGGTATTGTACAGAGCGAAAGCGTTTGTTTTAGTGTGGTGGCTTCCAATAAAGGATTTATCTACTGTTTTGTTTGGCGTTTCGTCCTTGGGTCGTGAAGTACTGATTTTCTAGAGTCCTTTTTCCTTTGCTTCTTCCTCATGAATTTTTAAATTCCAGTCCCTGCTGTAATTAGTCTCTTCTTCCTCATGAATTTTTTAAATTCCAGTCCCTGTTATAATTAGTCTCCCTTCATACATGGCTATTATCTTTAGTTCCCTGCCCTAATCTTTCCGAACTTTACTTTTGCTGGTAGGTATATCATCACCATTATTATCCTTTTCTTCCAAGTATCACCCTCTGCAAACTGCAAAAGTCCCTTCTTCAGATTCCATGACTGCTTTCTCTTTTAATCTACATCTATTGTCTGCTAGAATTATCACTCCCCTCTTTCTTGCTTTCTGACATGATGCTTGGGCTAACACCCTATAAACTCTATACTCCAGGTTTTTATTGTTATCCTGATTTAAGCATGTTTCTTGCAAAATTATTATTTTCTCATCCTCTTTCCTTGCATTACATATCTTCTCTCTTTTTATTGGATTTGTCATCCCCTTGATATTCCATGAAATTATTTTCGGAATAAGTTGTTTACCTCTGTTCACTCCTTTTAGTTGTCCTTTCTTTGTCATCCTTATTCCTGACTTAACATTTTTTTTCACTTATTTCCCCATTGTCTGTTTCTACTCTTAGTGTTGTAACTTTTCACCTTTTTCTTTCTTTCTTATCTGTTTCATATTGCTGTCCAAAGCTTTTCACTGATGCACTTGATATAATAAAAAATAATATTTTTGACAATTGACCTTTGAGTAAGGCCTTTCAGTATTCCTTGATTTACTCTTTTCACCACTCCCCAAACTATTTACAGAAAAAATGTGCTTCCAAGGAATAGGCCTTCACCCTGTTTTGGGGTGCTGGCAAAAAGATTTGCAAAGCTCCAAAAAAGGGTGAGCACTCCATTCACTCTATCTCTCCCTCTCCGCTTTTCTCTTCTTTTTCTGTTTTTTCTTTCCCCATTTAGCTCTTAATCATTGACTTTTCTGCCCTTTTCCCCTTTTCAAATAATATTATCCAACTTACTTTTCTCAGCTTTTAGTATTTGTCTTAAAGAAAGTTTTAATTCCCTGTGTTTTCCTCATCTTATTATGCCATGTGCTGTACCCTATACCCTGATTTGTACCTCCTGTCAACAACCTATCTTAGTTTCTTATATTTCTTACTTCTTCCTGCTATTTATGGTGGACCCCCTAATTATTTTGGCCTAGCTAGCATTATGTGTTTGCGTTTTAAAAATAATTTCCTTTTTCCACCTTTTGCTGTTTTATACTGTTATTGTCTTTTGAAGAGATTCTTCATTTCTCCCAACCTCCTTCACTTCTCTTACCTTGTTCTTGTTTTATAGATTTGCCGCATAATGACTTTCCCTTTTTGATACGCAAGGTTTCTTATTCTGGAAGAGTCCTCCCAGCATATGGATGCATATGAATCCATTGGTCATGTGCTTTTGTTTACGACTGTTGCATAATATCTAGTCAAGCTGGCTAGTGGAGCCTCTGCACAAATATTGTTTCAGCATTCTGTGGCATATTCATTCTTACTTATAATATATATATATATATATATATATATATATATAGATATATATATATATATATATATATATATTTTTTTTTTTTCTCCCACTTCATATGCACAATGTAATACTTTAGTTTGCTTCTTATTTTAGTGTATTAGCTATTACACTGCATCATTTCTTTTTTCAGCTACACTGGTATTGATCATTTCTAAACAAATCATTACTGATTATTGTTTTGAGTTTTATCCCCATCCAGTCTCCTCTATACAAAATAATTGATCAAACAGTTTGTTTTACTTTACTTTTATGTGACATCTGTGATGCCCACCACTGCTACCAATATGTGTTGGCCACCAATATATGTCATCCCCATGCTGGGCCAGTAATCAAGGAGCCTAAATCCCCACCACTGACACTGGATAGGGACGTGCACTTGGAATACAAATGGTTACACTCAGTATTTCCAGATGCAGACCTCTCTGCATCAAATACAATTTCCCTTAAGAACACACAAGGAACACACTCATCCCAGGGCCTGGATGTCTGTTTATCTGTCTTTCTCCAGGTCCCCAATAAGATTCTCCACTGATGCAGCTGTAGGTTTAGGTCCTCAGCCAAGTGCCCAAGGCAAGTCATCTAGCACCCTTTCTGTAAACCCAGTGCTTTGTGTCCTTGTCTCAAGTAGCTGACACACACACTCTTTAAAATTTAATTTTCACACACACACACACACACACACACACACACACACACACACACACACACACGCACACACGCACACACGCACACACACACACACACACACACACACACACACACACACACACACACACACACACACACACACCTGGGAAAGGCTGGCACAGATTACCTACTCTACCAACTTTGCTCATACTATAAGGTTCCTGACTGACACCTGTCAGGTACTATAAGGCTCTTTACAAAGGGTATCCAATGATACTGTGTAATATTAATGCTAATATGAAGGGTAACAGTTCACCAAGACAGCTAGGCCTTCTGGAGTAGCCCACACTGTGTCATCAAATAAATAGAAACACTCTCCAAGGTTAGATACTTTCTACAAGGACCAGCAACAATAAAAGTTTTAAATATATTTAATAATTAATAAAAGTACATGAAAATACTGAATATATAGCTACAGTAAACCACAGAGTTCAGATCACAGGAAATATTGAAAAAATATTGATGGACAGACTCAGACAAATAAAGAAATCAATATCTAAACTAAACTTCACTATATTCCAGACTGAATCTAAGTGAATTACTATTTCCTAGTAAAGTTACTTACTACCACAAGGCAAGATGCTCTGGGTGATGGTCTTTCTAGTCAGGCTTCCCAAATGGAATGCTCAATACTTTGAGATTTGTCTTTGTAATATCTAAATATAATTTTCAAGAGGGCTGGCAGAATGACCTCATCTGGTTACCTGACTCTAGATTCTCATAGTATTCCCCTTTGAGGCTGAGACAGGAAATTAGCACAGATGGCCACAATACACATCCAAATGTTTAAGGCAGTGCCTGGGGCCTCCCCTCTTTTCACTACACTAAATGGACAAAGGCTGTTCCCTATATTCAGCAAATCTGGTCCTATTCAGCACTGTGGGGTGCCTTTTAATGGATTAACAGCTCATTTACATTTCCCTATTTTTTCTTAAAGTTAACCTCTGCTGTGCCAGTATCCTCTTTTAAAACATATAAATTTAACTGAGCTACAAAAATACATGTGCATGTCTCTTCATTTCAGCAGGGTGCACTGTCGAAACATTTCAACACAAGCAGAGCTCACAAATACATTTCAGCACAAGCATTTGTATGAAATCAATTTGATGTACAAATGATATACAGTTCTAATTCATTTGTAACACAAACATCTTGTATAAATAAATTTGATATTCAAAGGACATATCATTCTTTACAAAACTCCAGCTGGCTATGCTGGCACTTGTCCATATCATCACACCATATATTACTCTGTTACAGTTATCATTCTACCAGTTGAATAGAGTTGAAGCCAGATGATCTTTTGTGGACAGGGTTTACTCGCTTTCTTCTGTGTCCGCTTTAGTCAATAAGTTTCTCCTTTATGCCCATTCTAAAAAAGGATTGCTTAGACAATTTTGCTTTTCTGACACCTTGGTTGTTTACTTAATTTCGCTTCAAGATGCTATTTCTATATTTTTATTCCTCATTTCTCTTTTTCTTTCTGTGTATATTTCCTGGAGCAACTCTACTCTCTCCTTCATACTTCTGGATTGTTTAAACAGTAGAAACATGTTTTTAGGTATTGATTCTTCTTGAAGTGTCCTAAGTTGGAATTCATGGCTTGCAGTTTCTCTTTCCCCCTTTATCATTCGAATACAAGGCCTACATGGCCAAATCTGGATGGTCAAACATCTTCATTCTGTTGGGAAGAAAAGATTTTCAGTGTTGCTGGATATAGTATTCTGAAATGAAGACTCTTCAACCTAAATTTTCCTTGAGGTAGTATGAATGTCACTTGTCCTCATCTAGTAGGGCTTGAGAAGTCATGGCTGATGTATATTCTTATATCCTCATGTGTAGGTTTGCTTCCTAATTCACATAGCCATGTAAGGAGTCTGTCTTTAAGTTCATATGTAGCAAATTGAATTAAAGTTGGCCTATACACATTTTCCCATGTCTGGTCAGGTTTCATGAAATTTGATGTGCCCTTTCTGTATTTGTCTCCTGCTCAGGGATATTTCTCCATTGCCCGAGCTGCTGCACCCTGAATTGTTTGCAGTCCTTGCCTGCTTTACCTTCTGGTATGCCTGTAAAACGTAGGTTTTTCATATGTGATCTGTCTTCCTGCCTGATTAGGTTCACCTCTAATAACTCAAACTTCTCATCTGTTTATTCTAGCTACACTTTCAACAGTTTTCATGGATCATCCTCTGTAAGAGGTTGGAATGCTCGTTCACCATAACTGTGACCTCAGATTTTGTTTTATCAGTTCCTTTGAAAGTCTTCCAATTTTCTGTTAATCTTTTTTTTTACTTCTCAGAATCTGTCCCTTAATGTTACTTCTCCTTCTTTTCCCTGATGTACCATCAAGGCTAAGGGGGTCACAATTACTAAACCTCCCTCTGTGAATCAGATTAATTTTATAGTTTCAATCCTCTTCTTAATCACTGTCTTGTTTTTTTGAAAAATTAATAGATGCTACTTGTTGAATTATTTAGTTAGTTGCATTTTTTTCTAGAGGAGATGAGGGAATGATAGAGGGGCACTGTCAAACAACATACACCCTACCTGAAGTTCTTCTGTATTTTCTTAACTTAAATAATCACCTGTGACATTGCTAAATCTTGGGGAAGGAGAATCCCCCCAGTGTAACCTCCATCAACAAAGTGTGATTCTCACCAAATGCACATTATTGCACAGATGTTCATCACAGAGGTGGATGGCTCCCCCTGCACAAAGTCCTTCTTTGTGTATATTAACGGTCAGAATATAGGTAGTGGGTGGCACATTGGCACTGCAGTTAGCATTAATGCCTCACAGTGCTTGATTCTCGAGTGGTTCCTGGCTGGGGTGTTTTCTCTGCACATTCTACATGTCTGAATGAAGAAAAACCCAGAGAAGCTGTACTACCACATGCACAGGTTACAATAATAAAGGAAAGAGAACCCACCCAAGACGAAGCATGAAGTGCATTAAAGAAAATGAAGTCTGGGAAAATGGCAGGCTTGAATGAAGTTGCAGCAGATATGATCAAGATGTTGGGAGCTTTATGGGAGAAATTGCTCCTGAGGATGGTCATTGCAGTATGGAGTGAAAGACTTATCCCAGATGACTGGTAAATATACATTCTACTACCAGTACACAAATACAAAGAGGACATTCACAACTCCTTGCAAATTGAATAAAAATGTTGGAGACAGTGACTGATAAAGGAATATGCAGAGTAGTAGAAAGTAAGATGGGAGATAAGCAGTTTAGGTTTAGACCAGGATACAGTACAACTGACCCATATGTTTACAGTGAAACAGATAGTTTAGAATAACCAAATGATAAAGAAACTGTCCAATTAGGGATTCTTAGACACAGAGAAAAAGAGAAAGCATATTGCAGTGTTCCAAGAAACCTAATTTAGTAGCCCTACAATGGTTTAACGTCCTGGAACCAATAAGATGATTAGTGCAGGCTATGTACATGGATCCAGTGACACAAGTATAAACAGTGTTCGGACCCAAATATGGGCTCCCCATGGGACTGGTCATTTACACCTGAGCCCGCTTCTGTTCATAAAGGTCATGGACTACATCAGCAAAGAGGATGGAGGGGATAGATCAACAAAGCTGCTGTATGGAGATGATATGGCATTACAAGTAGATTGTTAATAGGAATGCCAGCAAATGATAGGGGATTGGAATGCAAAACTGAAGCACATGGGATGAAACTGAGTACAGACCACAAAGTACTCATGACAGCAAATGTAGGAAACAGAGGAAGCTGATAAATGGGATAGAAGGGAAAATAGTGGAGAAGATTAACAGCTTGAAGGATCTAGACGATGTGGTTGAAGAGTAGGGGAATCTGAATATGGAGGTGAAGGCTAGAATGAGAAGGGCTGCAGCCACCTGCCACAGAGTGTCAGAGGTAGTGTGTGACACAAGAATGAAAAAGAAGTGGAAAAGGTGGGCAGTGAAGGCAGAAATTAAAGAATTCTGAATTGCAGAGGAAGTTAGAGAGAACATATTGTGATGAACTGATCACATGTGCAGGAAAGCACAAAACAATCTGGTAAAGCAGATTTGGGAGAGACAGGAAAAAGGCAGGAGGAAATGATGACATCCAGCCATGAGATAAATGGATTGCATGAGAGAAGGCCTGCAATAGCCAGGTATGACTGTTGAAGGAGGAAGGAGAGTAGCTGTGAGTAAAAAAAAGCAGCAACAACTCTTGCAACACCCCGACTCCATGTAAAAATGGGGGGTTGTGGATGATGATGATAGTAACTGATACATATAATTATTCAGTGTGTTCATATCAAACAATACAATAAAGCTACAAAGATAAACATCATCTACATAAATATGTTTTTGTTTCCAATTTTGAATACTTACAGAAATGGCAAAGTGAATACTAAGCATAACAAAAGGCTCTTAGAATAAAGTTCTTTAGGGCAAGTACAAAATGGAATAAATAAAAAGAGACAATAATTTATATAAAATATAATAAATTAATCATTCTGAGTGGATGTTAAAAAAATCGAGTGTCTTTGACCTCAACAACTGTGTACTCAGGGTATAAGGTACCATGGTCTGTAATACTTACTGGATAACTTGCAGACTGCATTATAAACCCCAGCATCTTGTAGTGTAAGTCATTTTACGGCATAATGCTTCTGGCAACAAATGACATTTTGTTTGCATTGACCCAGCTCTTGGATTTTATTAGCCCTTCAATTTAAAAAGAAACTAAGAAGAATTGATAAAGGACTCTGTAAATGCTGAATGCTTTGAATGAATGCCTTCAAGCCAAAATTCCAGTGCATTATTCAGATTATGTAGGTAGATATGATGTAGCCATTCCCCCAACTCATTCATGCTTTTATAACTGTAGGACATACCCAGTTGTCTGTCACAAGATTAAAGTCCACAAAACTAAAATGCATATTCATGGTAACATAATATAGAATATCAAAATGCTGAAAACAACAATGTCTAAATATCTTAAATACTGAATATCAATATGAGTGTGAACCTAGAAGCAAATGATAACATGGGTCCTGCAGGGAGGCATATCCAGGAGTTCGACATTGTTGTCTTCAGTATTTTGGTCTTCTATATTATGGGACCATGGTTATGCATTTCAGTATTGTAGGCTTCAACCTTGTGCTACACGATGGGCATATCCAATGTTAAAAAATAACATGAGATGATCTCAACACTAAACATGTGATGCGAATAAGCAGAGTAAGCAGAAGCAGCTACAAAGCTATTATGTAATTCTGAGGGGTACAGTAAGTTCTTTGCAATATTTTAAGTGAGTGAAGTATCCAGAGAAAATGCTTTTTATGGCTTAGAAGACAGGATTGAGCTCCTCTGGTTGCTGTTTATTCATTTCAGTACCCAAGTCCATAGTTAAAGCACACCAGCTTCTGCTAATAACTTCACCAATTTCCTTTCTTAATGATTCTTATATGTGTGAGTCTTAATTTCTCAGTGAACATGATGGGAAGTTGTTTTTATTTACACTATTGATAGTATACACAACAGGGGAGAGCTGAGTTTATGGGCAACTTAATGGTTTATCATGGGTTTATAGATTCACATGAGATTACTAGGCTAACAGCTTAAGGGCTCTTACAAGCCTAGGCACCTGCTGAAATTTGGGGGACCATAATTTAAATCCTCAGAACAACAGAACTACAAGTGTAAATGTGGGAGGGGGGATATACAAAGGTAGTGGTACTTGAGAGTATTCCTTCTATTGAGAGGTACAGTGACCTTAGAGTTAGTACATGTAAACAGCAGGGATGTGGGTGACATAGCTCATCATTTTGGGGGGTGAAGGGGTGATGAAAACATCATGCAAAATGTGCTTTTAGGTGCAACAGGTTTCAAGATTTGCTTGTATTTTTTGAAATCAGTTTAGTTTTTTTGACATGGAAGACTGACAAATATGGGTTTTGCGTTTGCCACTTTGAAAATGGCATTTGTTCATTGGATTTACTTCCCAACTTTAAACTGAGGTATACTTTTCCTTGATTACATCTCTGCAAAGGTCACTAAGAGTGCCAAATCAGTATTTTATATATAGAAATACTTTATCCTGCTCACTCCTAAGATTTAAACATAAATTTTTCTTTATGTGCAAACCAGGGTGATGTCACATGTACACTGCTTAACCTGAAGGGAATTTACCTTTAGAATGTATCTAATAACAGCCAAGAACAAGGATGTAGTGCTTACTAAGTCTCACTCATTACTTGGGTATGAGTTGTGAGATGTTTACAGCCACCAGCTGGGAGGGGAGTCTGACAAAGCAGCCTCTGTTGGTATTCATTCTGGTGGATTTAACAGAACTGCTTTTAATAAGAGTGGATATGAATTGTTAGTGAGTATAAATGATGGTTGCTTAGACCAGAGCTGGCTGTATTAATATTCCTATACAGTATTCTTGAGAGATCAAATACATTTTTTATCCTGATTTATGAGCTATTTAATCGTAATTTTTTTTAACCAGTAATACAGATACCTGTCTTAAAAAATGTTGTTTTGAGTAAAAACAACATGCTAAAGGCTCAAATTCTACCCAGTCCAAATAGATAAAGGTGACTTCATGTGTGAATTTGATTGAAAATCTCCCCAGTATCTTTCTGTGGTTAATTTAATCCAATTTAATATGACTGTCTGGGAGACAATATGCTAAATCATTTGCATGTTCTTTATACTAGACAAAGTAACCCAGATTGCCACTCAGATGGTATTTTACTACTGTGTTGATGTACATCATCTCTGTCTTCGACAAATTAACTTTGTGACCTAACATCTGAGAAAACTGTTATTTTCTATAGGTGGAACTGAAGAAGGATTTGATGTGTATCTTGCAGTTAATACAGAGGATTTAGGCTCTGAGCTTTTTTAATGAGCTGTTCCTGTGGTCAGTGGTGCAATGTTTGATGCCTTTCACCTCCATTTGTCTATTGTGTGACTCTGATCAGGTCACTTAACCAGACAGTGTTCCTGTGTCACCCCTTAAAGGTACGCTGATGTCCAATGGGCTTGTCCAGTTAACAAATATATATATATATATATATATATATATATATATATATATATATATAGTGGTGCTGCGGTAGCGTTGTTGTGTCGCCTCACAGCAACACATTGTCGCATTCGATTCTCAGCTAGAGCGTCTTCTGTGTGGAGGCATGCATGAATGGGCGTGCCCTTGTTGAAGGTTGTGCATCAGGGCTGGTAACTCGGCACGTAAAAATCCACTACCAAACATTAGCTGACCGGAGTTCCACTGTGGCGACCCCTAAAGACACAACATATACACACATATATATATATATATATATATATATATATATATATATATATATATATTTTTTTTTTTTTAATAAAATTCTGACTGATTTGGGAAGAATTCAGTAGGGTTATAACATGATCTGCGGTAGATCTATTCCTCACACTTGGCCTGATGTTTATGTACAGTGTTAGGTATTAGCAGTTAGCTAATTTTTCAGCATAGAACTTGTAGTCAGCTGATATTAGCAAGCTAGGTCAGTAGAGTGCTGGAGCATCAGATCTTTATTTTTTTTAAAGCACAGTAATGATTGACTGTTTAGAGAAGAACTGCATCTTATCTGCATCAAAAATCTCTTGAAATCAGATTTTTAGGAAGGACTGTAGCAAGTTTTGCATACAGGTATGAAATAAACCTATCTGCATTGGTAGTTTTCCCTCTAAGGTCTACTTTAGGGCTATCTGAACTTCTTCAACTTAGATAGGCTTTCCCTAGATCTCTGTTATGGGGAAATCTTTGTCTGGTGTACTTCCTTCAGATACTGCACTGTTTTTTAGGTGTAGGTGGCATATTATTTGAGTATGTATTTTTATACAATTCAATTGTTATATGATTTATTTACACTGGATGGTTTCCCAGATGACCTTGCTTATCATTTAGCCCTTATATACATCTATACAGACATCTTGTCTTAAGCATATAAGACATTTTCCTGTTTTTACATTGCTATCCATGCAGACACTGACACTTTTATAAGATGGAAATTTGCAGATTGGTATATCACTGAACTGCTTAGTCACTGATTTATATAGTTTGATTAATTATTTAATTTGGACATAGTTGATAAAGATCTTTGGCCTTAGCATGCCCACCAGTTAACAGAGTAGCCATGTTTTGTTTCATTTTAATGGCTGCCTGCTTACAGAGACTGTAGAAAAGTCTGACTGTCATGCAACCTGCAGTGGCTTGTTTTGAAATAGAAATAGAACTTGTAAAAAGATTTGCACTTCCTGCCTTAAAAAAGTTAAAGAATCACTGCCTTTAGGTATGATTGTGTCTATTCTTCAAAGTGGAGATGCATTAGTTTCCCTTAAAAAGTGTACTTTGGTCTAAGAGAGAGATGGAATAAGTTATTTATGGACAGAAAGACATATGATTTAGTCTTTAAGACCAAGTAATAATCAAATATGCTTCATGTGATGAGTTGGGAGTAAATTAAGTGAAATCATTGGTAAATGAAGGGGCTGTTAAATATTGCTCTTACAAACTTAGAAAGTAGATAGAATAACAGATTTTGCATTAGTGTGAATTTTCTGAAGGGCATGAAGTCTGAAACTCAAATGTCTGTCATTATTTTCTGACTTCAGTCTTTAATTATTTGCCAATAATTTGCCAGAAAAACACAATTTTATGAAAAACAGACAAAAATACATAAAATATGAGGCAAAAATCTGAACATTCTGCAAAAATCTGTATATTTGAGAGATATGGAACCTGTCAATAATCTGTTTCAGCTGTCAACCTACATCTATTGCCACATATCACTTTCAGGATTTAGTACAAGAGACAATAATGTTTCCTGACCATTCCTTAAGCAGAGGTCCAGCCTCCCCTTCTTAGTTTTTGGAGTAGTAATAGTTAGAATCGTGTACTTTTTTCCTGCAAAACTGACTGGCTGATGTATAGAAACCTCTTATATTTTAGGAGATAAAATTACATACACTAATCATACTGCCTAACTAAATATATAGCAAACAATAAACTATACACACTCTAATAAAATTATTTGGGTTACATCCATTTAACACAACATTCCATACTCTGTTTGGTGGTTCAAAAGTGGGGAGACACAGTCTATGCAGATATCCATATACCTGAGAGGTGTTTGCCTTCACTTACTAATCCATATGTAAAATAAACTGTCTAATCTGTTAAAAATGTAAAGGTATTTCCTAGAAGTTTGAAAGGAAAATGTACAATTTACTTACAAAAACATCAAAGCAAACATTCATAATCAAAATTTAAATTCCATGTGAACTATGGTTACCAAGACCCACAGTTAGGGGGAGGGGATCTTGTTTTCAGACTAAAGCACATTAAGTTGATAGAGAAAATGCCATATCCATATCAAATTACTAACAGTAAAAATGTCTTTGTTGTGGTTAGCTTCAGATTCATACAAACAAATAGTTGACCAGTCCACTAAAGGTTAAACATATCCTGGTTGATATACAAATAAGTCCATGGTGTTTACTTAGATGATTTATTGCAGGGACCATGGGTGACAGAGAAAATGCAGTACCTGGTTTTCTGAAAGGGTGAATGAAAGTGTTGCAGAATAAGTATACAAGTCCATTTGGGAAAGATTAAATATAACCAAGGTATGATCATGTTAGGTACAGTTTGATGAAAGTTCAGTCCAAAGAAATACCAAGGAATCCACTTAGCTAATTTTCTTCAAGGCCCATTAGTGGCAATAAGGAGGCCCAGCCCATTCTCTGCTTATGTTTGGAGTAACTGCTGTCACTGCATTCGTTTTATTTTCTGAAAACTCTTTTTTATCGGCTGGCAAAACGCATCTGTATAGATTGAGCTTTCGTCTTTCTCAGAGGTAGTGGTGAGATGATATCTGTAGTAGAGAAAAGCCACTTCTTAACACATGATTTGGAATATTTTGCTCTGAATTTACTTCTCCATTTATGGAGTCTTTGCATTTTTGTCTCTTTGACTCATACTGGTTGGGAGTGGATGATGAAATTGCATTTGTACTAATATTTCTGTTCCTGGAATAGGCTTGATTGGCCTTAGGAGAGTTGGACTCAGTCTTGCATTTTTATGTGCAACACAATAGAGCTGGGTACATCAAACTATCTTTATGCTTTTGTTGTAATGCTCTAGTCTTATGTCATGGTACAGTTTCCTTTTCTCAACAGCAAGCTTGGTATAGCTTGATATAATCTTATATGACAGTTTAAAAGTATAATTTCTTAGTTTTTCTTGCAATGAAGAATGAGCTGTCTCTGTTTAAAATGCAACAACCTTGCTATAATATTTCTATGCCTGTCATGAATCATTTACAACTCAAGAGGCTCTTTAGAAGATAAAATAAAAGTATGGGCTAAGGCTGATTACTGCTCTTACATGTGTCTGTAGAAATATGAGAATTCCTTTATTTTCCAGTCCCTAGCCCAAACCCAGAATTCTGATGTAATTTCTCCTGTTTTTCATGATGTTGTGAGATGAGTGCACTATCTCTTTTTATAATTCACAATGTCATCTTGTGTTATTACAACCTGAATGTCTTTTTTAAACACCAGCAGTAAATTATCACTTAAGACACAGGCAAACATACATTAACAGAAAAGAAAACAAACCATATTAAGATTTTTTCAATTTATGTACATTATACATCACATATATTTTATTTCTTGATAATTATCATCAGTACACTATTACATAAATTGCTGAATTCCTGACTTCCCTTAAGCCTCATTCCTCCTCCTCCTGAACATTATGTATTGCACATTTGCACAACTTTCATTTATCTATGTAATCTGTTGTTTTCCTTTTCTAAAGATCCCTCTTCCAGTTCTTTTATCTCTTTTATAATATTCAGCATTTCAAATAAAGTCAATTTAGACTTTGATTTCCATTTTCTAGTAATTGCTTTTTTGGCAACCAACAGAATTAAACTTAATAAGGCCTTACTGTGTTTAGGCAATTCAGTTCCTGTGTCTCAGCTCAAAAATAATATCCTTAGCTACAGCCATTTGCTCACCCAATATTTCAGACAGAATACTCTGTAGGGAATTTTTTTTTAATCTGCCAACTCATTAAACTCCCAAAAACACGTTCCTAGTTACTTCTTTCTTCACATTAGACCTCCAACATTTACTATCTACTTGAAGAAACATTTTTGAAGTCTTCGTGGTGTGTAAACATAGCTGTGCAAACACTTCCAATCAAAGACCCTAAACCTTCTGAACTTTGTTTCATACTTGGGAGCCATGCATATGTCCTTCCATTGTTCTCTTGTAAATTGCCTTTCTAGTCTCTTTTCCCAATCTTTTTTAATCTCCACTGATTGATTCTTATAGTTATCGTGCAATATTTTATATGCCCTACTAATTATCCCATTTTTAACAGCAGTTTCTGTTCTAGATTTAATTAAACCCCCAAGAGCACATCTTTCACCTGCCCTTTTGTCTATGCCTATACTCTTATATGAATGCATGCTAAGGAAAGCAGTCTCTAGCCTGCAGTCCAAACTTCTTCTCGTCCTCATATCACTCTACCACCATTCCCTTTCTAGTTATTTGCTCCAAGTACCTTGGTTCCTCTTCCAGTTTTCTCCAGTAAATTCCAGTCCCCTCTTGATGTTTTCCCTACCTCTACTTGCAGTCAACTTTATTGGTAAACTCTCCTTTCTCCATTCTCATGTTGGCTTAGTTCTTAGAATACTTTCTGCTACTTTATGAATATATTATTCTGTATGGTTATTTTCTCCTTAAGGATCTGCATCCAAAATCCCACTTTCTCTTTATTTCTTAACCCCTCCCTACACTTCATCATCATTCCTTTCTATTTTGAATTATAACCTTCTGCTTGTGTTATGTATCTGAGCTGTAACTGTGTAGCTCTAAAATATCCCTTCAAATCAAGTCATCCTAAACCACCTTGTTCTATTCGAAGATTATCTTATCCCACTTAACTCTTGCCCTCTTCCCCTCTCAGGTAAGGTCCTTCAACTCTTTATTACTTACTGTCCACAAATTACTATCTGGTTGATACAAATATGCCTGATTTGTACATAAAATTAAAGGGACTAAACATATTTTCACTGCTTGTATCTTACTATTCATATCCCATATAAAAGAGCTTCCAGTTTCTCAGTTTTTGTATTACATTTTGTTTAATCTTTTCCGACATATCCTTAGCTGCCATAAGAAAAAACTTTTTTAGTCCATACTCCTAAATACTTCATCTTATCATGCCCCATAAATATGGGTATTGCTGAACCATTTCATGCGTGTGTGAATATAATTTACAACTATGTCCTTTGTTTTATCTATATTAATTTTATATCCCAAAACACACTTGGAATTGTCTCAAAATGTTCCACAACACTGAGATGTCCTTTTCTGGATTTATTAAGTACAAAAATAAAATCATCTGCAAATAAAGCCAACTTATCTTGATTAGTATACCAAATATATCCTTGAATTTCTGAGTCCTATTTTGTTTGCCAATAGCTCTAAATATAATGCAAATAACAAAGGGAGAAAGAGGACACCCCTGACTGTCTCTTCTGTTCAAATACAACTTATCAAAAGAGGAACTCTCCCATTTTAAGTCTTGCTCTAATCCTTCATATATTCTCCTAATTAATATTGTTATTGTGTAAGGGAACGCAAATGCTTCTATTGCCCTGCTCATAAAATATCAGCTTACTCTCCTAAATGCTTTCTCTGTATCAAGACCCAACAACAGCAGCATTTTCTTACCTTCTGCTTTCCTCTGGATTATCATTGTTCTGTTAATGTTGTCAAATGTCTGCCTCCCCTCCACAAAACCACATTGATCCATGTGTATCAACTCTGACAACTTTTTTGCCATTCTTTTAGCTAGTATAGACATAAACATTTTATAATCATACAAGTCCATTCACAGGAACAAACCAAGGCTGTTCTTTAAAAGTTCCAAAAAGAAATGCTGTCTTATAACTTCTCTTAATGAATACCGCTGAATGCAGAAAGCAATATTAGTAAAATACTTTTATTTTCACAACTATGTAAGTGCTTTCACCATATAGGCTTCATCAGACTGTGAAAAACAAGTGGAAATAAGAACATATATACCTCCTTATTCATATTAATTAATGACATCATATCCTGCCATCTAATTAATTAAATCACTGCTACATACATTCTAACTATGCAGTTAAAATATTAATAAAGAAAAAATAATAAAAAACAAAAAACTAATCCAATAAATATCTTATAAAACCGAATATACTATGAAAAAAAGTATAGCACTCCATTTCAACTTATAAAATATATACAATAAAATGCATAAAGAAACATACACGCTTTGTCCATCTAGCTAAATTAAACCTCTTATCGTGTGACAAACGCTTCAGCGATACTTTATTATTGAGGCTAAACAATTTGTCATAAAAAAATAATATAAAATAAAACACGCTCTTTAAATATATAAAACATGTACAACGAGGTACGTACTAAAAATTATATTGATCAATCATGCACACTTAGTTCATTTAGTTGATTTCAACCTCCTATTGTGTAGTATGGGCTTTAAAGGTACTTTTTCATTAAGCCCAGGTATTTTGTCAGCTCTGCATTTAATTATCCAGTTCATGTCACAGCGCTCAGTATAATTTTTAATGTCACTGCCTCTTATCCCAGGGGTAATAATTTGTAAAACTGAGAACTTAAATTCATGTGTTCGATCTGTAGTAAGGACATGCCTTGCTAAGGCATTGTGCTCAGATCCAATATGTATATGATAAAGATGCTCCCTGACTCTTTCCCTGAGCTTCCTATTAGTTTTCTCTATGTAAAATGCACAACAGGATGTGCATCTAGCTAGATAAACAATGTGCTCAGTTTGACAGTCAGCTGAAACATGAAAAATATAAGAATAATTAGTAACAGGGTGAGTAAAACTAACCCTAGTGTTAATTGACTCACATTGATTACATTTTTGACATAGTTTCGTCCCTTTAACAGGATTATTACAGGTGTCCTTCATTTGTAAACTAGGATAACATAAAATTTACCGAGTTGTGAAAATAAAAGTATTTTACTAATATTGCTTTCTGCATTCAGCGGTATTCATTAAGAGAAGTTATAAGACAGCATTTCTTTTTGGAACTTTTAAAGAACGGCCTTGGTTTGTTCCTGTGAATGGACTTTGTTTTGGTTACTTTTATATTTGTTTCTCTTTTCACAGGAACATTCACTTTGTGGTGGTGCTATCTGGTGTTTTTGATTTTATTTTATAATAATGGTTTACAATTGAAATATGACTGTATGAAGCTGGGTCTTTGTCATCCTTAGATAATACAGCCACCAGAGATTTCTTCCAAGATGTTGGTGCTTCCCTTCCTTTTAAAATACTGTCATATAAAATCTTCAAGATCTTTATCACTTTCATCCCTCTTAACTTTCTAACTTCCACAGGAATACACCATCTGCTCCTGGTGACTTTCCTAAAGACTGATTTATACATTACCATTTTTATCTTATCCCATCATGTCTTAACTGTTAACTGTTAAGCCTCATCTACATCTAACCTTGGCATAATTAAATCTTTAATATATATTTCCATTTGCGCTCTTTCTAGATTTCCACATTTCGCTGCTTTATACAAAATTTCATAAACTTGCTGAAATATCTCTAAATCCTCTACAAGATCTCTGATTTTTTTCTTGATATAGGATCTCTAAGTTTGGCAACTACCCTTTCTGGTTTCTGCTAAGTAGTTTTGCTAAAGTTTTTTGTGTTGTGGAATTTTTATCAAAAAACAATTGCTTAACTGTAATCTTTCTAAACACGTGCATATTATTCACATGCTCCATTATTTTTTCTTTTGTACCTCTTCTTGTTCTGTGAGATTCCCCTTATTCTGCAATACTTCAAACTCAGTCAGCCCTTCTAAGTAGTTCCTATAACTACTTAATCATATCTTGTTCTATTTTATCTCTACCCTGTTCTTAAACTACATTTTCATTTTATCCCTTTCATTAGCTATAACATCTAAAGATATTTATTTCTCCTCTGATAATTCTCAAATAATTTCCACTACCCATTCCTTAAATTCCTCTCTTTTTGACTGGTAGGTGGGAAAGTGCCAGTGTTTCATTTTTACTTCACTACCCTGCATTTCTATCTTGGTGCATGATCTAAAATGGTTATCAGATGTGTGTCAAAGCTTTCAATAGTGAAAATGTTCTTGTGAAATATATTTTTATCTAGCCTAAACCAAGTTATTGTACCTTGGAGAATAATGTGTAAATCTGAGTTCATAGTACTGAATTCACATCTTCCATACTAAAATATTTTCATATATTTTTCAGAAATCTACACTCTTTTGTTATATTTTCCCTTCTAGGTTCCCCTGATACCCCCTTAATATTTGAGTTTCAGTCCCCACCTAGAAGTAATATTTCCTGCTGAAAGCTGATTTCTCCCAAAATTTTCGTAAGTTCCATAATAGCAATTTTTGGTAGAATATAAATACGTGTCAGTGTAATATTCCTCCCTTGCCAATAGTCCCTTTCTAACACAAATATTTATCCTCTTCTATCACTATTGAAACCCCTCTAGCAATTAGTATAATTACTCTCCTTTTTCTTTGTCCATGCTATTCTACTGAATATTCATCCTGAAATAATTTCATTGTCAAATTCACATACTCAGTTTTTTTTCAAATGTGTATCCTGCAGCATTGCTATTTGCACTCTTCATTTCTTAATATAATTCAGGGCACTTTCCTTTTCCTCTATACCTGTAAGGCAATTTATGTTCCAAGATAATATGGGTAGTGTAGCCATTACAATAAAATGTGTTGTTCCTAAATATTGTACTTCACTGTTTTCAATGTGTATTTTTTGCTTTTGTGTTACACACACACACTAATACTTGGCAGGCTATACAGTTATTTCCTCTCATCTCCATTTGAACCTATGTCATAATATTCTCAAACCAAAAACTAAACACATTTTCAAAACACCCTTCTCCTATTAACTTAGAACAAACACACACAACTATGTATATCTTCAAAAAATGAAGTTTATCACTCCAGGTAGGAACAATTGGCCCAAATCAGGAGCTGTGGCCATAGGAATTAACTAGTAAAATAAGAAACACTGGTGATACCAAGGTAACACCACCAAGACTTTTATTTAACTATAAAACATATAACTGACTAAGCGCTTTCACCCGTGTAGGGCATCTTCAGAGTCAGTTTTTCACATCTAATCACAACCTTTAAATAAACATTTCAATTAACACTAGAATCAAATGTTAATTGGTTACACTGAATTTGTCATTTAAACTTTTAAATTTTAACCCTTAGCTGTCATTAGTGTAATTGTTGTACAAGTTTTATACATACACACCAAATACTCAGTAAATAATATGTAAACTTCCAAATATTGTTTCAACACCTAAAATCAAAACATACATTTAAAACATATTAATCTAAATAGTAAAAATAAAGTATATATATATATATATATATATATATATATATATATATATATATATATATATATATAAAATATGCACAGAATATGTAAATAAATAAATATATATATATATATATATATATATATATATATATATATATATGTACTTATGTGCACCTGTACCTCATACAACTGACTGAAGTTCAAGAATACTCTGTTGTTTCTGTTTATTAACTACATGCTGCATTGTGTTTTAATATACATGCTAAAGATAGAGTGTCATTAATGCCAGGTGCACTGCTTGCATCTAATCGTATTTGCCACAAGCATTCCCTGACTTCCAGAATAGTTTTGTAGTCACCACCAAAATCTTTGGTGTATAGTCTATCTATGACAAAAAATAAACATTTTTTGTAATTGGTGCAGTATTTACTATGATTGTATAATGAGTTAGTCGATTTCCTGTTTTTAATATCCCTGTTGTGTTCCACGATTCTTTGTCTCAACTTTCTTGTGGTCATACCAATATAGAAAGCTGGACAGGATAAACAAGTTGCCGCATATATAACCATGTTATTGTTCCAATTGCAATGACCAGGACAACTTCGACTACCCCTCCATTAGCTGGGAACACTACTCATGTACCAATACACTTGCCCAATGCTTTCTGTAATTCATTAATTCCAATGCACTGGACTAGCTAATTCTTACCCTCACTAGAGGTAGCAAAATCATTGATCTGGTCATTACTAACATGGGCAACTATTGCTCTACAACAATAGTCAACTCCTCCCTGGTTAGATCTGACCATAAACTAATCACCTTAGAAATCCATATCCCTCCCACCCATCCCACAAAGGTAACCACCATGAAAAACTTTTCCAAAGCTAAATTTGGGCTCCCTAAAAACAGAGGAGGCTAACTTCACAGCACCCATGCAAATGGGGAATAGTTGCATGACCACCTAATCATACACCAATGTACTGTATGAACACGCACACAAATACATGGATCTCACCATACCCATTAGAACCAAGACACTCTCCTCAAAAAAAAAAAAGGAAGCCAATCTGGTGGTCCCCTGCCATAAACAAGCTCTACAACAGAAGGAGGAAACTGATGCGGAAAAAGGTGAAGTCCCAAGACTGGAAAAACTCCCTTATCAGCCTCAACAAAAGGTTGGGATCTCTCATCAAATCCTCTAAATTTAGCTATGAAAACAGAATTGCAGCAGATAGTAAAGACAACCACAAGACCTTCTACAGTTATGTAAAGAATCTCCATGTCACTGCTCTGAGCTACTGCATAATGGTACCTCCTATACTGAGCCAACAGGTATTGCCAATATACTGGCCGACAGATTCAGTGCCAACTTTACACCTCTCACCCCCAAAGGACCAATCATAATACCAGTAGATCACCAAGCACCCAGTATTACTGCTGCACAGGTTAAAACAGCACTGTCCAAGGCCAAGAATACAGCTTCTGTGGGACCTGACAATATCCCTGGCTGTATTCTAGATGAGCTACAGAGTGGACTGGCACCTCACCTGTGTGCCCCGTTCAATCACATCCTCACCTCAGGCTTTGTCCCTACTGAATGGCGCACTGCTACAGTCATCCCTCTCCACAAGGGAGGAGCAACTACAGACCCCAGGAACTATTGCCTCATTAGCCTGATGAGTCTGATATGTAAAGCTATGGAACACATCATCATGTACCTAAGGATATAGGGAATCTCCAAACTCTGGATCCTACACAGTTTGGTTTTGTGAAGGGTAGATCATGCCTGCTTAACTTGGTTGACTTCTTTGAGTCAGTCAAGAGAGCTGTGGATGAAGGCAAGGTAGTTCATACAGCCTACCTTGATCTGGCCAAGGCCTTTATTACCATTCCCCACTCAGGAATCATAGAAAAACTCACTAAGCTTGTCATCATCCCCTGTATCACTAGGTGGGTTGCAAACTGGCTCATGGATAGAACCCACAGTATGAAAGTAGCTGACTCCAAGTCAGACTGTAAACAGTCACAAGTGGAGTCCCACAGGGTTCGGTCCTGGGTCCTCTCCTGTTTAGTATCTACTTCTCTGAAGTCCAGGCCAACATGAAGGGACTCTGGCTGACAAAGTTCACAGACGATTGCAAGTTGGGAGCTATTATTAACTCCCCAAGTGATGTTGGCATCCTACAGAAAGGCATCAATGAGACCAACAACTGGTGTTAGAACCATAGTCTTAAGCTCAATGCCAAAAAAGGTGTCACCATCCCCCTTGGAAAAAACCTGGTTCCCTTGAATTACCACATCAATGGTAGTCCACTGAACACAGAAGGTGCTATTAGAGATCTAGGAACACAGGTCGACAGCAACCTCTCTTTTGACCACCACATTGCCACTGTGGTCAGAAAGTCCTTCTGTGTGGCACATCTCATTACTAAGGGTTTTGCATGCAGGAAGAAAGAGGTCATTGTCTCCCTCTACTCTTTCCTCATTGGGCCAGTCATTGAGTACAATGCCCCATTTGACATGTACCTTACTAGACACCTGCAACAACTGGAGATGCCACAAAAGTACCTCACAAAGAAGATCCTAGGCCTTAAACACTTGTCCTATATGGACAGACTCAAAAAACTCCAACTATTCTCTGTCTCATATCGCCTACTTAGAGGTGATCTCTGCTTGACTTACAAAGCCATATCTGACCCAGCTCTATTAGAAATGCTACATCTAATGAAATCCCAATCCCTCCGCACCACACGCTCCAGAGACCTCAACCTCATTACCACAATCAACAGAACATGCTGGAGGGACAGGTTCATAATCCAGAGACTGCCCATGCTATGGAATAGACTTTTCATACATGTCAAACAGAGCACCTCATTGGCCCTCTTCAAGAGAAATCTTCATGAGTGGATGGGAAATAGAAAATCCACCCAGGGGATCACTCCAGTGGCTCTACTCAACAGAGGCACTAGGAACTAAGGTTGGGTGGCATGATGTCAGGGTAATCCTATGGGCTAGGCTTGTAAAGGGTCCAGGGCCATTAGCCTAGTACACACATATGAACCTATAAGACAACAGGATACAGCAGCTTGCATCTCAAGCCTGCTTCTCAACATTCCCTGATTGCTGGTGTGACACCAGGGATATACTGCCAGTCCAGCTATCTGTAATTTTGTAAATAATTATACATCATTTGAAAATATTAATATGATTTATATAGAAATGTTACACTACCAGCCCAGCAATCTGGAATTTTGTAAATAATCATGTGTCATTTATGAATAGTAATATGATTCATATGTTTGTCCTACAAATTTAATAGAACTATATGTTATGTACTGAGCTTCAGGAATGTAACCACAGTGTACCATACTGGAAAAGAACAGAAATGTATATAAACTATATACCCGTGCAAATATATGTTTTAATAGTAGAAGCAGGAACATACAAAGTTAACTTGCAAAACTTCAAGAAAATAAGTTGAAAAGTTAAGTGTTTTACAATTGTGTTAAACCTTAGTAAGCAGAACCAATGTTTAGAGCTAGAGGTTTTTCATTTGTCTTCAAACAGAAATAATTACTAGGTTTCAAATGTAAAAGTGTTTAATTAATTTACAACTTTCATCTTCTGCAAACTTCTGAGAGATGTGTACTTCTCACACAGAGATGTTAAATTTTATGCTAGTTTTTGTTAGCCTGGGAATTGAAGGCAGGTAACAAAAAGTGATGTAATCCAGGCTAACCCCGCAGTAATATGTGATATTAATTTAAGAACTCTCTCAGAGACAGAGTGTGCATTTGTCTTGGACGTAGAAACATCCGTTCGGCACTTCTGCCTGCATGATGCTCTGTAAGTAAGATTTAGGCATGGTATTTCTTCTAGAGATAGATAGGAATATAGTAAAGATTAGCTTAGATGTTTTCTGTATTCATTTGAGACTGTCCTGCAATGTTGTTTTAAAATATTTCCTGTGATTCTGAACTCTGCAGTTACTGTGTTGTTTGAGTATTGTTTTGTTCTTTTATTATTAAATATAGTAAACCTTTTAATTGTGGCTGGTTTGTTTAGAGATATTTAAGCTCTTAGAGTATTTGCATATGTATTTGGTGACACTGTACAGGCCACTCCTAAATAGCCGTGAAAGTCTTGGTCACACTTACCATTTGGATAATAGTAACATTACACAGTAGGATTGGTCATCCTTTGTAAGGGCCTTAGAGTAGCTGATAAGTAGTGGTTGGTGGCAGTGACAACTATCTTATAGTCTGGGCAGAAGGGGACATAGCTAGTAAACCTATGCCAGCCTTCCCCAGGAGTGTCTGTGTGTTTGTATATAAATCAAATCTCAAAGTGAGTGTGTGTGTGTGTGTGTGTGTGTGTGTGTGTGTGTGTGTGTGTGTGTGTATGTGTGTGTGTGTATCAGTTACTTGGGCAGGGATGCAAAGCACTGGTTGGACAGAGACGGTGCTGGAGGTTTTGGCTTGACTACTCAGCTGAGATCTTAACCCTATAGCTGTGCTAGTGGGGAGTTCTATTGGGGATCTGGAGAAAGAGGGAGACACCAGCCCTAGACTGACTGTGATCTCTGTGTACTCTAAAGGGAAATTGTACTTTACTGTGTGTGCACTTGTCATCCTCCCAATGTGCATGTCACTCACTGGTGCTAGTGGTGAGGATTGAGGCTCCTTGATTACTGGGCTAGTGCAAGGGCATCATAGCTGAGATAAATTTGCTTCTTTTCTGCTTGATGTACAGTGAATAATCAAGTCTGTTTTGACAGAATCAACTCTTTTTATTAGTATGATTGCATGTTTACTAATATAGGCCTTCGCTGCTTTCCCATAATCTGGTTAGAAGCATACACTTGATGTATTCTTCCAGTTAACAAATCCTGCCATGGAACACTAGACAATTGCTTATTTGTGCTTTCATAAAATTAATAGTTTGTAACTTCCAGTTTTTCCTGGTACAACAGAAAATCTCAGGTTTTCTCTGTGCATTCTACCTTTTAACTCTACTAGTTTTTGAAACAACTCTTCTTAAGAAACCTTATACTCAGCCAACTTTTTCTTCATTTCATCCTCTGACTTTTGCAGTTTTATCAGTTCATCTGAACAAGTTAAATATTCTTTTATTTTTTCCAGCCTTTTGTTATTTGAGTTGAAATGTTAGTTCATTTTTTCATTTATTTTAATCTCCTTTGAGTTGATTTGATTAATATTTTTTTCCTCTAAATTACTGAAAGTCATCTGTTGAACTTAAGCTGGAGCTTGGACTGCTTTTTTGCTAAACAGCTACAGAATCTCTCCAAGCCAATGTCTTCTCTTCTTTTTTTTTTCTAGTTGATTTTCTTTCAAGTTTTCCAAATTTCTTCTTTGCTGGCATCCAGGCGGTGTACTTACTAGCCAGTAACTCAGCTTTAGCCCCCACCCCCAAAACAAACAAACAAACAAAAAAAAAAAACAGTTTCAATTTCACTCCTTTTTCTCAGTTTCTGTTTTCTCATTGAGAGAGAGCTGAAGTTAAGCTGTTGTTCAGTGTGCAGCCATCTTTGAAGTCCCTACAACCTGAATGTTAATCTCTGAAAATATGTTTTTAGTTGTTAAACTCTCTGTTTCATCAGAATTCTTAGTTATACGAAGCTGTAATGTGTTCATTTCTTCAGAAATTTTAGATGTGAGATTTACTAATGTGTCAGTTTACTCACAGAGTAAATCATAGCTGGCCACACTGACAGGATTTTAAACAGAATTGATACAGCTGTTTTCAATTAATTAAGTCTTTCATAATAATGTTTTAACTTTCAAAAACATATTTATGTGAAAGTTCTGAATTTTCAACACCTATCTTGGGTTAAAACAATTCAAATAAGAGCTGATTTATTCAAAAGATTTGTTAAAAAGATGAATTGTTTACAATGGAATAATTGCTCTTGAAAAAATGTCTTCAGTTTTTGATCAAAAGGGGCTTTAAACTCTAGTAAAACAATTCAAGAGGTGACAACAGAACTGCTTCTTATGGTGAGAGATATTCTCTAAGAGCCCTTCAAATTCAGATGATTTACAACAATTTGAAAATAATGTCTTAATCAATGATGACAGCAGAGAGGGTTAAGGCTATGAGCTGTTTCTTTTAGTCCATGGTTTAGGTTTCTCAGTCTCCATTTGCCCATTGTGTGATTCTGATCAAGTCACTTAAACAGACACTGCTCTGGGGCAATTTGGAAATTGAGCTTGACCCCTCAGTGGTTTCCTATGTGGCACACTGGGCAACTACTAAGGAACCTTTGAATCTGAGGAAAATATAGTTGTGCAAATAAACTTACAGTAAGAGCTGATATTTGAGTGATCACTGCTGCAGGAGCTGCCCCCTCCCTCACCGTTATTTTTGTATTTTTTTGTTAATATGGTGAGGACTTGGAATTTTACTTACCTAACACTGAGTTCTTTTAGGGCTCTTCTCTGCCTCTGTCTGTTGACAAGAAAGCTTTGAAGAGCTTAATGCCCAAACCATTGATTTTTAGATCTGCTTGAGCTGACACACCAACAGCCATATCAGGGTGTGTAACAAAAACAGTAACTAATAAGTACCTTAGTTTACTTTTGAAGTATAAAATGTCATGTAATATTAACTGATTATCTTGTATAATATACAAATTAAATCTCTGCAACATTTTAGTATGTAAATCCTGCTGCTTCAGATTGATTATTCATTTTCTGATGAGAGCTTATCCCCCTCATGATCTTAGGGACCTGGAGCCTAGATGGGCAAGAAAAAGTGTGTAAGACTGAAAACCAGCCTTGAAAGGCATGAGCACTCATGCACGAGCACGTGCGTGCACACACACACACACACAAACACACACACATACACTTGCACTATGAGTAGATGAAAGCGGATGCACCAAGGATCAAAATTCCTGAAATGCATTTGCCAAAAAAAAAAAAAAAAAAAAAAAAAAAACTGCAAAAAACAACCTTCACACCCCCCGAACTTTTATATACCAACCTCACAGTTGCATCAGTTCAAAAAAGGTGGAAATTACTCCCAGAAGGGGATAATTTCTGGCACATCTTGCCAATAGTGATTTCTTATGGTGGAACTCATATCATCGAGTTGAAACTTGGGTAATTGAAGCTTGAGTATTCAGTCTTTGATAACCAGGTAGTTACCCTAATACACACACACACACACACACACACACACACACACACACACACACACACACACACCCCACACATACACGCACACACAAAATATAGTCACATTTACTGGTAATTTGCAGGATTAAATCAAAAGTGAAACATGCAGAATGCAGTATTCCAAACAATAAACCAGTTTTCTTTTTTAAAAAAAAAAAAAAAGAAAAAAAAAGAAAACTGGACACATTTTTTTCCAGTTCCATCACACACACAGATTGGTTCTGTATGATTTTATGTAAAAAAAAAATTGTCATTTCAGCTATATGTATTGCTGTATGTTATGAAAAAAGAACTCTTGCTTGCTTTGCCTGTTTACACTGGTAACTACAATTAAATGTTGGCAAACCATATAATATCAGATATGAGTATTAACGTAAAGGGCTGATGAAAGCAACTATGCTATAAATAACATATCCATTTCATTCAGTGATATAAGATGCAGCACATAAAGGAAGAGGTACAACATGAAATTGCTGGGTTTAATATCATCTTTGAAACGCACCTTCTTCAGATGTTAACTTTACCAAATGTTCACAGCTTGTAAGCTTTGCCTGCACTCTGGCTGCATGTAAACTATATACAATATTAACAAATTAGTTAAACCCAGCCAGAGGGACTAATTAATCTTTTATTTAGCTACTCTTCCTTTCTAAACTAATACTAAAACATTTTCTCCTACGTACATTACCCTGGATTTTGTCTTGTTTAGTGATTTTGAAATGTTTCAGCAAGCTGGCTAATTTACATTTGCATTTTTGAAAATGGCGTGCAGCTGTCACTTAGTACCTTTACTACACCTCTAGAAATCTAGATGAGGTCTCCATGTTGCTTTCTTGCCACAATTCTTGTCTGTTGTAGTACCTATACCAAGCCTATCTCCAGGAGTAACATATAGTTATACCCTATATTATTGCACACAGGTCATTAACATATAATTCAACCCTGCCATGCTAACTAGTATCCTATAAAGTATAAACTCGACATTCAACATTTGGGTTTAGTTTTCGTTAGGTTTTTTAAGCACTTCATGTTGTTTCTTTTAGTCTTTACGCAGCAGTGCAAGCCACAGTATGAAATAATATATCCCTTAATATCCTCAGTATCCCTATACTGACAGGAAAATGAACATAATATTTGTATGTAGGTCCACAGGAAATAAACAAGTAGAGGTAAGTAAATACATAGTCAGATATAAATTATCGTGTTTCTTAAAATTATAATTTCCCCAGATGTATTTTAGGTTTTGCAGTTTCCACTTAGTAGCATGGTTATTTTTGAAATTGTATATATGATTCATTTGTCTCAGTTTAAATAGTTTGGTGATGATAATCAGGTCATTTCCTGCTGCAGACAGAACTTTCTTTACAGTAGAGAAAAACAGGTCACTATCTTAACATATTTTGATGTGGTACAGAACACAAAACAACATCATATTTTTTCCAAATGACATTTGTAGAAAAACAGTGCTGTTTGCTAACTTGACATCAATGTCATATTTAAATATCTATATAAAAAGCTGAGCTAATTAAGATTTTATGTTAACAAACTCTTTTTTTATTTATTTAGATTTATTATGGCTGTACTTTGATTTTGAATATTGCTGATTTCTCAACATTTTTGAACACTAAAGTGAATCATGTTGTACTAGGAGCTCTCAGATTGATTGAGCATATATATTTGATGGTAGCATAAAGAAACCATTTCAATCTTTACATCAAAGAAAAAAAACAATCAAATAAGAAAAGATATAATAACAAGGAACAAGTAGGAAAGGCAAAATAAAGTTGTTGTGTCTTTCGGCTTTTCCCGGTTAGGGGTCGCCACAGCGGAACTCTGGTCCGCTAAAGACTGGTAGTTGATTTTTATGTGCCGAGTTACCAGCCCTGATGCACAACCTTCAACGAAGGTACGCCCATTCAAGCACGTATCCACGCAGAAGACGGTTTAGCTGAGAATCAAACCAGACAGTGTCTTACTGTCAGGCGACAATACTACCGCAGCACCACCAAGAAAGACAAAATAATACATTTAACAAATTATGTCCAGCGCTGATAAAATGTAATTATGCGGCATTGCTGATGGGTTTGTTTAATAAAAAAAAGTTATCAAAATATACTAGATATACTATGGGAGGGGGACCACAGAGGATCATGAAGAGGGAATTGTGAGAGGCACAGCCCTCAGAAAGCTCCCAAATCCCATCTCACAAAACTTGAAGGAGTAGTCTAGGAGGGAGTATGTATACTGGGACAAAGTTTATTCACTGATTGGCTAACATACTAATCCACTCAAAAAATTATAGCACAGGCTAACAGAGCCTTTTAAAATAAAAAAAAATGAAAAAATCAGATTTAACATTTTCATAGGTTCATAGGTTCATAGGTAGGTACTAGGCTATCAGCTCAAGGGCCTACATAAGCCTAGCCAACAAGGTTCCCTGGCTTACGCCACCCAAGAAAGTTATTTTCCTGTGCCACTGTCGAGCAGAGACACATTTTCAGTTATGTTTCCACTGTTAAGTTACTATATATGCAATATAAGATATAATGAGTGATCCATACAAAGCATTAGGTGAATAACAAGATTTGTGTATCATTTGATTTTAGAAACAGACACACCCACACCCACAAACAGATATGTATATATTGACAAAGCATTATGTGAATAACATAAGATTTGTGTAGCATTCGATTTTAGAAACAAACACCCAAACCCACAAACAGATATGTATAAATAGACACATATATATTTGTTTTTTATGTGTAGGGTGCATGGGTGTCAAATATCAGTATTAAAACTACAAGCTCAATGCAGTCTATAGCTGCCTCTTGCAATAACATTATTGAGTGATGAACAAAATAACCAAATGAAAAGTTAAATAAATACATAAAGCCTGGATGCAGGAATGTTCACACAGGGTCCATTAAAATGTGAGGCTGGGCTTATGAAGGGAAGCAGGTGATGTGCAAGGGCAGAAAAAAACATGGGGGCATGCTAGATGACTTGGTCTAAGGATAATAGAACAATGCTAGGAAATGAGTCGACAACAATTCAGAACTGAAAGAAAACATTAATGAGGGATGGATCAAGTGGTCAGAACAGACAACTGACAACAGAGTGGTAATTTATAGTCCACAGGCTTTATAAATCCATACATGTGGCTGTGGTCATTAGATAAGAACAGAGCAGTGGGGACTAATATGCACTAGGCTTGTGAGATCTTATAGAAGGGGATGTGGATTTATAATACATGGATAATCTGATCAGACAACTTACTTACCTATACTGTCTTGTATATGTCACACAGCTTGCTATGTTGTGTTAACTATTAGTCAACACAATACAACAACACTGTAAACGTAATGAGCATGTCAGACCCCACACCAATGCAAGAGGTGGAGATGCAAACAGAATTGAAATTGCTCTAAAATAAGCATTTGTACTTCTGATTTAAATTTAAAAAGCCTTAAAAGAAACCATGTTGCGCTCTCTCTCTAATATATATATATATATATATATATATATATATATATATATATATATATATGGTGTACATGAATTTGCGTGTACGGCCGATGGTCGAACGCGAAAATGCCGACTGCAGAATGACAGGACCGTGGAATGTCAAAGCTACAGACGTTGAACCCGAGAATACTGAACACCAGCCAGGCCACTATATCCCCCTCTCGACCCATGGTAATGCTTGTTGTGGCAGGTGTGCGATTGGGAAAGTCGAATTCAATGTTGTGCGTGACATTCTGTGGATTAGCATGAACAAGATTCGACAATTAGGTTCGGAATTCCGCCGGATCGACCTTTGGCCGCGCGACCAATTGGATGTAAACCTAGCTCTATATATATATATATATATATATATATATATATATATATAATATTTAGAAATAAAATAGATGGGAGGCTAAACAGAGGATGCCTCTGTAGCACACAAACACCTCCACTTCTTTTCTTTATTTCTTTTTCAAGAGTAAAAATATACATAAAGTTAGGAAAATCCATGAAGTATGAATAATAATAAAAAAATAAAACAGCGAAACTCAACTGCTAAAAACAAATGAAATAATATATTGCTGCACTATGTACTGGATCTCTAGTACAAGAATAAAATCACAGGCTAGTGTGAAACAAGTTTATTATAAAATAAAAATATGGTTAAATGCTTTCATCTACACCGAATGTAGACTTCATCAGAACACTGATTAAATAATTACAAGGATTTAAGTAACAAATAAACACCAATGGGAATTTGTATTAAATGAATCTAATAACTATTAATGAGTATTAATAAATATTAATGAATACAACTTAAACATACGGTCTAACCTATACACATATTGATTAAGTCATCAAAACACATGTTAACACAAATAAAAAAAACTTTTATGTGTATAAAAACTTTTTGTAAAAACCTGTTATATAAAAAGCTACAAATATGCATGGTGTAGAAACATACAAAATATGAAAACTTCACTTGTAAACACTACATTTATAAAAACCTACAGATTTTATATAAATACTAAAACCAATATCTAATGCCTCTACAGTGTAAACTTACTAACCTATACGTGTCTTAAATTCTAGCTTCTAATACTGGTTTAATGACTATACTGTCATTTAGTCCTGGGGCATGGTAGCATAGTTGCCATTTAACTTCTTTCTCCCCTAGAAGTGCCTTATTATTTCCACCCCTCGGGTTGGATTTTATTTGTTCCAGTATCCCAAACTTAAATGTGTGACACTCCATGTTCCCCTCCAAGTGTCTGTATAGTGCATTATTCCTATCCTTTTTCCTTATGCTGTACAGATGGTTATAAATTCTATTCTTAAGGCACCTGTCCGTTTTGCCTACATAGAATCCAGGACAGCTGGTGCACTTCGTTAAATATATGACGTGTTGGGTATTGCAATTACCTTTCCTAAATCTAATCACTGTTCTATTTGTATTCCCCAAGGTTAAAAGCTTGTCCTTGTAAAGTAAAATTCTAAGAGAATTGTGCACTGATAGTAACATATGTGTAATGAAACTTGATGAAGGAGGTGTGGTGTTGTTCCACACTATAGATTATATTAACAAAATATATGACATTTTGCACAATTCTGGTAATTATGAGGCATCATCCATAAATGAAGTTAATATAGCCTGTTGACGAATAGATTTATTTTTGGAGGAATTTTTATTGGACACTAGAATTGACCCAGATCTATATAAGTTTTTACATGTCAAATTTCCTGTTATGGCCACAATTGTGGGTATTCCAAAAATCCACAAGAACTTATTAGAGCCACCCTTTCGACCAATTATTTCAAGGAGCAAGTCTAAAACATTCCCTTTTGGAACAGTAATTAACAGATGGCTTAAACCAGTATATGATAAGGTCCCACATATAATTAAAGACTCTTGGGATTTTTTTAAGCCATTTGAAACCTGAAGTTTGGAAGGAGGGTCTTATGTTTTTAACTATAGATGTTTTGGACCTTTTTTCTTGTATCCCTAAAGACAATGGTTTGGATAGATTTAGTAATAGTATCCTAAAGTACACTGGATTTGAATGGGAAAAAGTTAGGTTGTTAGGTGAATTTATGTCTATAGTGCTTGACTATAATTATATTTTTTGAAGGCGAATATTACAGGCAAAACAGAGGGGTAGCAATGGGAGTGGCATGTGCCCCTATATATGACAACCTAGTGCTCTTAGATTGGGAGGAAGAATATATTTTTAAGAATGCTTATTATAATAATATCAAATGTTATACCAGCTTTTTGGATGACATATTTATTTTATGGGATGGCACAACTGAGGAGGTAGATATTTTTGTGGAATATTTGAATGATTCTAGTACCTACCTCAAATTTACACACAATTATAGTATAGATGGAATCCCATACCTTGATACATATGTCTCCAATACAACATAAGGATTTAAGTCCATGATCTACAGAAAAGATATGTTTAGTAACTCATATTTGGAGTACATTAGTTGTCATCCTGCGAGTCAGAAAAGAAGTATATTGAATGGGCAGTGCATTAGGGCTGCCAGGATGACATCCGAATATGAGGAGATGTTGATCGAGATTGATTATATAGGTACTTTGTTTAAGGATAGGGGTTACCCTAAAGCCCTTATAGATGATGTTACTAGATATGTTAAGAAAGAATGGGGCAATAAGTACAAACCCATATTGGGTGTAGGTTTAGGCAAGGGTAGCTCCCCTTCACAAAATAAATGTGATAATCAGTATAAGAGAGCCTGTATATTAGAATGTAATCCCTTTGTACAAGGAGTAAAAGGCATTCTAGCCAGGAACTGGAATATTCTTAGATGTGACGACAAACTGTATGATAAATTGTGGGATACACCAGTGTTTGTCTATAAAACAGGATACAATTTAAAAAACAAATTTGAAAAAGGTACACAGTATATAGGATATAATATGAAAGAAGGATCCATGAAAAAATCTGGGAATTGTAATCAGTGTCATGCTATTCTGGAGGATGAGCTTTTAACTTTGGGGAATACAAATAGAAAAGTGATTACATTTAGGAAAGGTAATTGCAAAATGCAAATTTTAGTTGAAAAGAAAGCTTGTTCAGCACAGGTGTTCTCTAGAAAGTGATCAATGTAAAAATTTAAGTATACATCAGAAGTTAGTTTGTTTATTTTTAAAATTACTTTCAAGCCAGTTAATCACATTTATTAAAATTATCTTACAAAATGTATGTACTACTACACATAAAATGCAAAGCAGTAGTATTGTCCATCAGGATCTCTTGTTTCCAACAATGTCAGACATTTTTTAAATTTTCCTAGCTTTTAAACTATTAATAAATGACTTCTTAATGAAAGTTTGATGGGCTTGTCATTAGTTCAGATAACATCAGTCATGGTCCATCTAAATCATTGAACTGCTAACCACAGTCGAGAGTCTATCAGGACTAAAAACAACCGTCTCTGAGGGGTAGCAGCACTAGCACACATCCTTCTACTTATATATTGAGCACTCACAAGGTTATATTATCTTAGGGAAACCAGAAATCCAAAAGATAGGACAGTATCTAACTTTCCTGCAGAATCGTCAGAATTGCATACCAATGATCGAAACTGAGAGTGTCACTCACTAGTGTAGTGATGTTAAGCCTGCTATCCTTAATGAAAATATCAAAGCTATTAATATTATCGACAAGTAATCAAATAAGCAGCACTAAATATCAGACAGCTATATATGTATTTATTTATTAATTAATTTTATTAACTGGGACATCCAACTAAGCATACCCCATTTTCAGAAGGGAGAAAAACTCTAAAATGAATATCATAGCATAGCATTAACACATTATATAAATGGCATTACATTTTTTATCTTCCCTACCCCCTACCCTACCTTCATCCAAGTGGCCTTTTCATTCCACAGTGACACAAAACAGTCATCACAGATCCAGGTGAGAGCCTTGTAGCCCATTCAATTATTCATTCCTGCCTAGGAACCCCAATTGGCCCATCTGTCTTGGGTAAGTCTCAAGTGGAAGGAAGCAGATCCATAAGATGAATTAATCTAGGTGTAGCAGCCATCTTGGTAGATTTTTTGAGCCATGCTATTGGCTGCCCACTGAAGGAAGTGTGTCTCTGCTTGCTAAATTCTCCTTGGCATAACAGTGGGACTGCACTAGGCAGCACATGCTTGCTAGGCCCAAACTCCAGGGGATGTAACACCTTGTGCTCCAGCCAGGTGTCACCCATGTGGTGAGCCAGTGAGACCTCTCTCCCCCTAGGATGTGTAAGCTGACAATAGCCACTCACTCCCATCCTCCCCCACCAGATCCTACAGGCATCAAATCCTCTATCTGAAATGAGATTGCCTGCTCTAGAATTAGAGTTTTATCCTTCTATGCAACACTGCTAGCTGTAAATCAGATTATATTTTAATGCATCAGGTTGACAGGATAGAAGTATATTAGCTCATAAAAGAGAAGCCATTTCTGATTTAGATACAGATGCATAATAGTATTCTAGAATGAAAATGTCAAAATTTAGTAATGGTATATTTGGCTTACTATGGAAATAACATTGCTTAAACAGAAAAAAAGTGCCACTAGCATTTTTTCCATCAAGGAGGGATATAGCCATGGTTTCTAGAATTGTATACCAAAGTATTTCTGAATGCATGCTCCCTTATCCCAAACAGTTGGAGTGTTGGGGGTCTGTAACTCTTTAGTGTTGCTAATTCTGCTGAAAAGTTCACCATGCAATTAAAATCAAGTTACAAAGTTAATGGAGGATATCCTGACTGAACAATCAGAACCACACTTGCTTATGTAGGCTCCTAAATTATAAATAAAAATTAAAAAAAAGTTTACCATGTAGGATACGTGCCATTTGCTTGGCTACACTCTTGCCATCAAGATCGGGGCCAGGATATGAAATTACTACCAGGAACCCTGGCAGAATTTGCATATCATTCCCCGAGGTACAAAAACTGTGTTAGACTGAGTAGAGGTTATCTCTCCTCTGGAACAAACTTGCAATGAAACAGCACATCTTGCTGACCCATATAATTTGGATGATTGGATGAGAAACTGCAAATTCACCATGTGAGTTTCACCTGTGTCCCTCTTGGACAGGGGAAGTAGTTGTTGAATTAGTTCTACTTAATACCTTGATATTCTTGGGAGCAGGGGTTGTACTTGGCTAACCTTGTAAGGGTCCTAGGGTCATTAGCCAAGTACCCTCCTATGATCCTATGATCTTATGATGGAAGCATGGGTATTTAATTTAATTAAAATATTTGAAACACATCCAATAACTATTTCAGACCATGTTCCAGTGAAAGGTAAGATAAAGATACATGATAATCATGTGTAAATGAAACAGAGCTGCTTTCCTTCTTACCTATTAAAAAGGCAGGAATTTAAGGAATGGATAGTTGAAATGATTCAACATTGTTAGGAAATTTACAAATTTCTTCAGAAGCGATTGTGAAGGCTGCCAGCCTAGTCAAATAGAATTTCGTACATAATTCTGTCATTTGTAAATATGAATGGAAACTACAAGCTTGTTTTCTTAAATGAAAGAATATGCTGTAAAATATTGAACTTAAAACAATGTAGCAACATTGCCCTCTGCTGTAAAGAAAGCATTTCTTGTCTGTCCTTTGAAGTTAAAGATTTGGAGTCATTCCATCTGGGCTAGCACATTCTTTCTATTGTTTTAACTTAAGGAATAATTAATAGAGTTTACATGTGGTATATATTTTATTGATGTAGTTTCATGCAGGTGCAAAATAACAATTATGTAGTTTCTGTTAGCCTGGGGACACCAGGAAAGTGTGAAATGATGTAATGGGAACAAGGACTGCAATAGCAATTTAAATGAGAGAATCAGAAGGTATAAAGCATTTTTGTCTAGACCATCCAACTCACAGCACTGTCTTTCTCATAGGTAAGTTATCTTAGACTTGTGTTTTCTTTTAGAAATAGCTAGGAACTAGAGAGATTAGACTAAATATTTTTCTGTGATGTCAGGACTGTACTACTGAATTATTTTAAGTATTTCTCTGTGATCTCTGAACTCTTGACTAGCACTGTGTAGTGAGAAGTTTTGTCTTGTGTTTTTATTAATTATTATTAAATATTATAAAACATTTCAACTGTGGCTTTTTTGTGCAGAGATAAGTCAAACTCTAAGAGTACATTGCATGTATATAAGGATCCTGTACCAAGTCACTCTAATAAGCCTTGACTGTTTAGTCACACTTACCAATTGGATAATAATATTGCACAGTAATAATTGGATACCCTTTTAAAGTCCTTTGAGTAGCTGATAAATATTAGCTGGGTGGTGGCCAGTGGAACTACTGTATAGTCTGGGTAAAAGGGGCACTGGTAGAGAACCTTTGCCAGCCTTCCCAAGAAGTGTATGTGTGGTTGTATAAACTCTTATCTCAAAGTGTGTGTGCATCAGTTACTTGGGCAGGGACACAACGCACTGATTGGACAGAGAGTGTGCTGGAAATTTTAGCTTGCCCAGCTGTCTGAGATCTGGACCCTATAGCTGTGCCAGTGGGGAGTCTTTATTTGGACCTGGAGAGCAAGGGAGTGACCAGCCCTGGACTGACTGTGATCTCTGTGTGCTCTTAAGGGAAATTTCACTTTACTGTGAGTATTTGTTATCCTTTCCTCATATATGAGATGCCCTCTCTGGTGTTAGTGGTGAGGATTGAGGCTCCTTGATTGCTGGGCCAGGGCACGGGCATCACAGCGATATTTGAGTAGTACGATAAAATGAAAATGGAATTTCAAAATATGTTAGAAATGAGTGAAAAAGAGAGATGGGAAAGATGTACTATGTATTGCTTAGAAGAATTATCAAAGGTTAAAGTACTGAAGATGAAGGGGAACCTTAGATTACAAGAACAGGAGCAAATGTTGAGTGCTGAAGGGAAAATAAGAGTATATTTGAATAATATGTAGAGTTTAAAAAGGTTACTATTTAGTGAGTTACTATTAGCCTTCTTCCAATTTTCCTCACTTCTCCTGTCTATACTACCTCAGCACCTTTTGTTGCTATTCTGTTTATCCTCCTCTTCCTACATACTCAAATACCACCTCATTAGTGCTCCTATTCAATACTCTGCATCCTCTTCTCTGTATCCTTTTTTCTCATTAGTAACCTACAAATACTTATCCGTTACTTCATATATTTTTTACAATACTGTACTTAATCTATTCTGCCTCTTCTATACTATCCTTTCCTCTATCTGTAGCTATAAGCTGACTTGCAATTAATCTTGTCAGTCCTTAATGTACAGTCCAACTACTCTTGTTTTATCTATCTTAATTTTGCTGAAACGTAATTGTATTTAGTAACTCTTGTTTTATTATAATATAACCCAGGTAATTGATGCTGAAACTTAATTGTAATTGCTAGCTTTTATTTCTTTGTGTATATATTTGGAGCTTTTCTCCCTGGGCCTCTGCTGAAAATGGGTTTCTGCCCAGTTGGACTTTTCCTTGTTAATAAATGTCAAATAAATTAAATAAATAACTATTTCTGATAATAACTCTATAGCAGAAAAATAATTAACAAAATAACTTGGGCAACAGAAAATAAAAATGGGTGTTACCAAAGTGAGGGAGCATGATGACCTGAAAAATAACCAGAATCCCCATAGCAGTATTAGAGATATTTCTGAAATTATATGAAGTTCTGTATAGAGCAGAGTAATGGGGAAACCAAGAAAGACACAAATGGAAATATTTATGGAACACTTAAATATGACAGTGTTAGAGTGAGATGAGGCTCAAGTATTAATAGCTGAGACAGGAGTGGATAAGATAAACAATCACTTAACAGTGAAGTCTCCAGGAACAGATGGCATTCCTGTGAAAGTTTGAAAGTTAGATGGGAAGAAAGTGATAAAGATCTGGAAGTTTTTAAGAATATTAAAAAAAAAGTGACAGTACAAAGGCAAAGGCCCTTTAAACCCAACTTCATATAGACCAATTTCAATTTTGACGATGATTATAAAGAATTTATGTCTATACCAGTTAAGACAATAGGCAAGGTGTTGCCAAAAATGACATATATGGATCCGTGCAGTTTTGTGGATGGGAGGCAAACACTGGGCAACAGTAACAGAATGATGGTGATCCAGAGGGAAGCAGACTGTATGAAGACCCCACTTTTGTTGGTGGTCTTGATGAAGAGAAGTCATTCGGTAGAGGCAACTGGGATTTTATGAGTAGGGCAATGGTAGCATTTGTGTTTCCTGTTCGAATAATTAGAAATTGGATTAATTAGGAAAAAAAATGAAGGGTCAGAAACAAGAATCAAGGTGGGGAAGTTCCTCTTTGGCAAGTTGTGCTTGAAGAGAGGACCCAGGTAGGGGTGTCCTCTTTCCTCTTTGTTATTTGCTTTATACTTACAGCCATTGCCAAAGAAAATAAGGAACTCTCAAATTCAAGATAACTGTTGTGTTGCTCAAGAAAAAAATACCCTTATTTGCAGATATTATTTTGTACCTGATAATTATAGAAAAGGATATTACAGTGTTATGGAACATTTGTTTTCAGGATAGTTAAATGAAGATAAAACAAAAGCTATAACAGTAAACCATGTTCCAAACATGAATTGGTTCAGCAATGCCCATATTTATGGGAACATGATACAATAAGTATTTATAAAGGATTCTGTTATAGCAGCTAAGGACTTGTAGGAACAGACTAAATAAAAGATTGTGCCATTACCGAGAGAAGCTGGAAGCTGACAACTATGAATATGGATAGTAAGGTACAAGCAGCGAAAAAGTTTGTAGTCCCTTTAATATTACATACAGATCAGGCATAATTTTATCACCCCAAGGAGAAGATGTGGAACAGAATTAATAAAGAATCAAATGAATTTATTTGGAAGACAAAGATAGAAAAAGTTAAGTGGTATAAACTATTTCTCTCCACAGAACAAGGTAGTTTAGGATTTCCAGCTTTGAAGCAGTATATTAGAGCTATACAGTTATGGCTGACATGCATGACACCAGCAGAAAACTACTAATCAAAGTGGAAAGAAATGATGTTGAAATGGGGGAAGAGTTCACAAAATGAGGGGAGAATTCACAAAACGAGGAGAGAGTTCACTAAAATAAAGGGAAAGTAGGATTTTGGATGTAAGCCATTAAGGAAAACAATAACAACCTTATTAGAATATTATATTTAAAAAGTAGCAGAAAGTATTTGAGAACTAAGCCAGCAGAGGAATGGAGAAATGAGATTTTGCCAAGGGGAGGACTGCAAGTAGAGGCATAGAAAATAGGCAAGAGGGATCTAGAATTTATAGAAGGAAATTATCAAAGGAGCCAAGGTATTGGGAGCAAATAAATAGGGAGGGAAAGTCATAGAGTGGGATGAGACCAAGTAGAAGTATGGATTGTCAGCTGGAGATTGCTTTTCCTTCCAGGGATTAATAGAGTATAGGCAACGAGAAACAGATAGGGGCTTGTCAAATGGAAGACCCACTCTGGTTGAGTATATAGCTGAGTCTAGAACAGAAGAGGTTAGAGAAGGCTAGAAAATGAGAATTGAAAGGCGATATTCAAAGGAACAATGAGAGTATCTTTATATGTCTCCCACGTATGCAACAAAATCTAGAAGGTTTAGGATTTTTGCATGGAAGCATTTGCATGGGTATTTTTATACCCTACATAGATTTCAGAATGTTTTTTCCACAGGTAGACACCAATTGTTGGAGGAGTGATAGGAAAGAGAGATATGTTTGTTTTTTTTTTTTTTGGGAATGCAATGAGTTATAGATTTTAAAAATTCCCTGTGGTATACTTTGTTAGAAAATTTCAGGGCGCTAGCTATTGTAACTAAGGGAATTATTCTTTTGAGCTGGGATATAAAAACTGAATTGACTAAAGTAATTAGAGCTTATCTATTTGAATTTATATTTTATTTTTTACACTGTTTTTCACTGCTTGTAGGAAGGAAGGAAGGGATAGCTTGTAGACAAGAAGATTTACTTTGATTTATATTTTGTTGTTTTACCTTTAATTTTTATTGCTCATTGCTAAAAAGGGATAGGTTTTAGGCAAGCAAACTTTAGCCATCCCAAGGATCCTGGTCAGCTATAAATTCAGACAGACTGCAGAGAGGCCAATCAAAAGCATATCTAAACAATCCTGTCTTGGTTTGTGATTTATTGATGTTCACTGTTAAAAAGAGGTGTGATTGCCAGTGATAGTGAGCAGAAGCTACTGCACTCATTCACACGTGATGTAAAGGAATTCCATCTTTTGTGTGACTTTCACAACTTGTATTGTCAGCGCAACAACTTTACTGTATTTATTGTAATATTTAGTTGTATATTGTTTTTGTGATTTTTTTTCATAGAAATTGATTTAAATTCTCTTTGAATTCTGTGATTAATTTTGATTATTCTTTTCTTTTAGAATTTTTTATTCATTTGCAGCTGAATATGGATTTCTTAAATGAGTATGCCATTAGTGATTTGCTAAACCACAAATATCTTGTACAGTGTAATAAATGCTATGTATATTTAAAGGTAACAGCTGAAAACACTATTGATCTCTGTTCCTCATGTCAAAAGTTGGATGATTTTCTTACCATTATTAGAAGTAAATCTCGACTAACTGATGATGATGATTGCACTTGTGCAATGGACACATCTTGGAGAACTGTTGTTATAGATGTTAATGACTAGACTGGTGCAATAAATAATATTAGCTAAAGTGAAAACAGAACACATTTAGGAACCAATGTGTCTATTGTCTGTAAAGCTCACTCAGCCCCTATGAAATAAGGTATTGCCACTGACAACATTGGAATTCTGGATACAAGTATTCAGCAGTCTGAGGATTCAGAGCATACAGAAGAAAAAAAAGAAAGAAAGAAGTTCACAGCAAATAAGGAAGAAAAAGAAGCTGATAAATATCTGTAAAGCAAAGAGAATGCATAATAAAAAGGACACTGCTTTGTTATGTAACACACATATTACATGGAATAATAACATATTTCTATCAGAAAACCTTCAGCCTACAGAAAAAGGCATAATTTTTCCAAAAGACAAAGTAGAAAAAAGAGGCAAGGGACAGGTGAAAGTGAAGAAATAAAAACTGAAAATAAAAGGACTGAAAAATATTACATTAAGAAAAAAGAAGAGAAAGACAGATGTTGACAACATGGCGCAAGCTGTGGATGTATAAAGCCAGCTGGATGAGTATTATATGTTTGCAAATGTAATACAGAATGAAAACAGTGGGATTAATAAGACTAATGGTGATGAAGATCACTACTTTGTATTTGCAGAGAATATAATGAACATCGAATAGTGTTATGCTTGCAAGGAGCAAAAATAGAGGACATGAGACAGGTTGTAGAATGCCTAAATGTAAGGAAGAATGAATCTGTTTTTCTTCATGTCAGTACAAATAATCTCATCCCTAAGAACTCTCTATTGTTAGTAGGGATAGCATAGCTTGTACAGATGTTAGGACATATTTTTCACAAATCATATATAGAAAGGTCACTGTGAATGAAAAGATTTTTTGGCATAAATACCTACATGAAAAAATGTCCTGTTTAAAAATGGAAATGTGTAACCATCCAAACCTAATTTTGGGCACACATGTTCAGACAGGATGCTGTGCACTTGTCAAGATCAGGGAAGATAATTTTTGCATTAGTATTTTGCAATACTTAACAAACACAAGGCAGGACTTTTGCCAGGTCGAAAATTTAACAGTTTATAAACAGCAATATTTTTTGCATCTCTGATGGTTGCTAATGCTAAGAGCATTAATAATAAAGTTTTTTTATTGGAAAATTTGCTATGTTCCCACAAGACTGATGGTGTTATTGTTTTTGAAACATGGCTAAAAACAATGACTGGAAACCATTTCTGTCAGGGTATAAATGTTTTTATGTTCAAACAAAAAATCAGGTGGAGGTGTTATGACAGGAATTAAAGATAGGTATGAGACCTGTGATTATTACGTACTCAGTGATAACACCAACACTACAGATTGTATAACTGTGACAATAAAGACATATGCTGGAACATATAATAATTGTTGGTGCGTATACACCAAAAAAGTCAAGTGCTGATGACCTAGATAAATTCATATGTTTCTTGCATGCAATACAGGATGGAAGAATAATAGTGGCTGGGGACTTAAATTTACCAGAAACAGACTGGAATAATATTGATTCAGCAACTCTAGTAAGGAAATTATTCACAACTTATGTTCAGGAACAAAAATTGCTTCAGATTGTAAAAAAAACTACCAAGGAACAACATATCAGACATTGTTTGTGTGTCTAAAGAAATTACTTTTACTTCATGTCAAGTTTTATCACCATTGATATGCAGTGATCATGGGGTTATAAAGGCTAATTTGTTGTTAGATAATTCTGCCAAACTGGAATCTGAACCAGTGCACAGAATATTAATAGATTATATGGATGCGAAACAGTCACTATGTAAAAACAATTGGAGTGATGTATTCAGTGGAAAAACTGCAGAATAAATGTGGAAAGTTTTGATAGAGATAAAGGTTTAACATCAGGTTCTAGGCATACAATGTCAGGAGGCTATACTTCCATAAGAACAAGCTTCTTGATTAAGGTGAAAGACAAAAAATATAAGAAATTGAAAAGAGGTTGGACTACAACTTTGAAAACTGAAATAAGCAAGCTGGTCAAACAAATTAAGAATAGTGCAAGACAAGATCAAGAAAATTTTGAAGAAAATTTATATAACGATATTAATAGGAAACCATTTATAGATACATATGATGTGGAAGTAGTAAAGACGTACAGGTTGATAAACTGTTTGTAGATTCTAAAATTTATTCTCAGACACAACAGATTATAGACATATTTACAAAATATTATGCAAAACATTTTGACTCCACAAAGTGGTTGACAAGTTGTCCTAATGATATCCAGGTAATCTCAGATACTAAAATCAAATTATATTATATTGAAAGAGGTATGCAAACTGGATACAAACAAAGCACAGGTAAGAGACAGAATTAATAATAATGATCTGAGAACGCTTCAACAAGAACTTATGGTACCATTATGTGTGTAAGTTCTTATGGAAGTATATCCTCCTGACATTGTATGCCTAGAACCTGATGTATAAATATGGGAACATTCCTCAAGATTGGAGACATGTACTTATTTATCCTGCATTTAAGGAAAAGGAAAGGGGAGAAGGACAAACCCAGAGTCATACAGACCCTTAACTACATTCATGTTGTGGAAAAATAATGGAGAAGGTAATATTGGATAAATTATTAATGGAAAGATTGGGACTTGAAACCATTTATCTACATGTATATTTTGAAAATAGATCTATTAGCACCTGCAACATGATGTTCTATAACAATATAATAACAGCTATGAATGAATAATTGTGCTGTGATGTAAGTTATAGTTTGACTTCACCATTTGACACAGTCATACACAAAACACTGATCAATAAATGATATAAACTAGGTATTTATGTACTCTTGATAACATGGATATCTGCATGACTTACAAATAGGACACAGCAAATATCATACAACAATTGGACAGGTGAAATCCTTGGTTACAGGCAGGGTGTCCCACAAGGCTCTGTCCTAGGCCCTTACTTCTTTAGACTGTATTCTTCAGATCTATTTCTTTAATCTGAGGTGTTCTACAGTCTGAATGCAGATTACTTGAAACAGGGTAAACTGATTGCACTTGTTACAGATAGGGCATGTCGGCAAAAGAACATGACTAAATTAACCATTTGGGCACAGGAAAATAATATGCTGATAAATACATCAAAAACTAATCATATGAGATTTGGGTGACATAAACTGAAACTGTAGATTCATTTACGGACCTGGGTATATGGGTAAATCCAGCTTTGAGTTTTTTCTAATTATATCAACCAATTGGTTAATGATAGTTATAGAACTGCAGGTTTTATAAAAAAGATTTATAAAGTCTAGGAACTCAGAAATGATGAAGTCATTGTGTATTACTTATATTAGACCCAAATGGAATAACAATATGGAAACCTTATAAGAAAACAAGCATGAATAAACTGGAAACAGTACAGCAGAAATTTACCAAGACCATCTATGGATATGAAAATATAAGTTACTATGAAAGACTAAAATATCTAAACTTGCACAGTGTCTCATATAGATATTTAAGAGGAGCTCTTATTCACGTATATAGGGCATTTAGAGACAACTATCTCTGGGAAAGTTTGGGGTTATCAAAACGTACTAGGGAATCATCAGACAACCTATGTAGAAGGTTCTATAGGAATGAGAAGTGTGCTAACTGGTTCTCTGAGAGAGCAAATAATGCATGGAAGTGACTACCAAACTACATTAAAGCAAGTACTAGTTTGGATATTTTAAGAACAGCCTCAACACTTATTATGGAAACAAGTGTTTTGATATAATGGCAAGCTAGAAGGGCATTAATCCCATGCTTTAAATATTTTTTGTATTTATCTATATATGTATGTAAACATAATAAGATCCTACTAAGTTAAATGGTGTTGGCTGCCAAAAAAAAAAAACAAACAAACAATTATTAGAAAATGGAAATCATAATCTAAAAAAATCTAAACCTACTGTAAAAGAATGATTGAATGTTGTAAATGAGATAAAAGAATTGTGGGTAGACTCTTTAGAAATGGGAAGGAGCAACATACGTAGAACTGAATGGAATCTGAGGGAACAATGCATGCAGACTAATGTTAAGGAGGAAGAGTGAAATTTCAGGGAAGGCAGCATGAAGATACCATACATACAAACATCAGGAAAAGGAAAACTATTTGTTTGTGTACGGTGTGTTTTCCTTTTCATAACTGTATGTGTACCCACACATACTGTGTAACATGTGAAATAAATAGAGGTGTTAAAAAAGGTGCAGGGGACATATTCCAGAACTTAGTACAGTGGCTTGGCGCAGACTACATTAGAGCCATAGCCTGAGAACCACATGGGAGGTCCTGAGCCATAGCCTGAGAATCAGATGGGAGGTCCTGAGTGAGACTTCATGAATAATTAGGCTGTTTAGCATGCTGTGTTAAAACTGCATGCATCTTCTGTATTCTGTAAACCATTGCTTCTAGGAACCTAATTTTGCAGTGACATCAGGCCAGGGTCATGGCTTCATATATAAATCAGTGTATGGTTACTTAAGTCCTCTTGTTTAAAATAAAAAGTATATTTTTGACTAAAGGAAAAAAAAAAGCTGACATTACAACTAATATCATTCTATGCTTTGCATTTTTATCTTGTTCACATTTTGTTTCTGTACATCTTAATTATCTGTAGTTGCATTACTATTGCTTTTTGAATTGTGTTATGATTGTTAACTATGTTAAAATTTGTAATTGTGTCTGTAAAATTTCTGGAGCTTTTCTTCTTGGGTCTCCATTGAAAATGGACCTCTGGCTCAGTCAGACCAACCTGGTTAACAAATGTCAAATAAATAAATAAATAAATAAAAAATATGATACTTGTAGTTGCATGGTACAGCTATGGTAAGATATTATGTGGGTTCCCCATTTTAAATGTTTTGTGATGTGCCTATAATACTGACATGTAATTCTGAGCTATCAGGTGCCCTGACATGGGGTTTTGTGTCATTTAACTTAATGTGTGAATCATGCACTGGACCTTGGAGGTAGGACTCTTGCTGTTTTTTCTGAGCTTCTGCTGACTGATTCACAACGGAGCATATCTCATTGAACTTAGTACAATTACCCCATACAGTTAAGCACAGAGATTTTCTGAATCTTCCTGCCATCTTTCAGATTTTGTACATCTCTAAGCCACACCTCTCAACCACTTAGAGTAAAACATCTGGACAAAGCCATAAATAATGGGGGGACAAAGGTTCAAAAATAGGGATACTTTTTAAATATTGCTGTTGCAAACTTAATTTCATATTAGAAAAGCTAACAGTTGCTCCATTTGAAACCAATAAAGTGGTATAGAAGTGCTTACCAAAGACAAATAAACTAAAAAAATAAGCACCCTGGTAGTCAGTCTCCAGTCCATTTATTGTATAAAAAATCAGTGCTTTCATCAAACACAGTTGACTTCATCAGAACAAAGGACTTTTCTTAAAAAACAGTTTAAATAGGTTTAAAGCAACCATAATTGGTTAAAAAAACCCAATAAAAGCCATTGATTTAGCATAAATCATGAATATCAATGTGTAAAATAATCAGAGTAGGAAAAACCATTAGGTTAATATTATTCACTGTCATGTTAGTAAAACACTAAAACAAATAAAGGAACTTAGACTTGTCCTGCTTTTTCTTTTAATACTGGCAGGATAGTCAAGTAATCATTTAACCCCGGATGTACATTTGCAGCCAACCTTAACTGCCACAACAACTCTTTTTTACATAATACATTTTGCCAATCCCCCCCTTGAATCTACTTGCACAATATCCAGAATGGCAAACTTAAACCCAGAAAAACCTTCACACTGTAAACTGTGTCTAAACAAGGCATTAGTTTCTCTTTTATTTTTTACATCATATACATGCTCATATATTCTGGATTTAAGAAGCCTCTCAGTCTTTCCAACATAAAATGAAATGCAGGTATTACATTTTGCAAGATATACTAGTTTGCTGGAAAAACTATTTCCTTTCCTGAAAAACAAAGTATTACCATTTTTATTAGCCAAAGTAACAGAGTTCCCTGTAGAATGTAATGGCAGTAAGAACATCTACCACAGGGTCTAGTACCATTTAGGTTGCTGTTAGCTCCACCATTACTAACGTTCCTTTCTAAAACAACTTTAAATTAGGTCCTATTTTGGTAGAAAAAGTGGGTTTTTCACCCAAAACTTGATACACGTCATTGTTGATTTTGAAAATGCTCCAGTTTTTATTAAGAATATTCTTAACCCTATTATATAGGGGACTATATTGAATCATACAGGCTTGTTGGAAATCAATATTTATCCCACCATCTACATCTACACCTACCTGGGGGATTTTTGTTAACCCCCTACCTAAAAGTGGCATATATTTTTTACCCCATTCATCCAAAACTTCTCTCAGAATGGCATCAATAAATTCACCAGGATAACCCCAATCTAAAAACATTTCCTTTAGCTCTTTTTGGGAAGTCATCCTGGCTATCCTGATAGCCTGACCTTTAATGATGCCTTTCTTCTGAAACAGTGGGTGATGGCTATTATAATGTAGATAACTATTGCAGAAGGTTTTCTTACGATATACCTGAGAAATAAAACCTTCTTTTCCCTTTACTATCTTTGTATCCAAATAATTTATTTCCTCATCATGACACTCAAAGGTAAATTTTAAAAAAGTGGTGGTACTGTTCAAATACTCAATGAAAGCAGGTATAGAATCTTTTTTACCTCTCCATAAAATACAAATATCATCCAAAAATGTGTTATAGGAGAGAATCTCTGAGAAATATTCACTTTTGAAAACATATTCCATACCAAATGGGGTACTCCCTCCACAATATGTTTTATCATTCTGTCTATATAGACAGCTAAATTGTGTGTTTTGGAACCTCCAGCTGCCACTATTGGCCTAAATGGAGGGGCCACAACACTCTTGTGCACTTTTGGTATCCCAAATCACATTTGGTTAAAAATTCATGGGACTTCCTGGGGCAATTAAAATCAAAATTATGGTCCCCAGGAGTTACCTTTTTGACTATTGATGTCCAGGATCTTTTTTTCCCTGTATTCCCAAACAAGAAGGCTTAGCAATATTTGAGGATGTACTGTTTTCCTGCTCCCACCTACAGCATGATCAGGTTACCATGCTATGTTAAATTATGGCCCTCATTCTTGAAAACAATTGCATTTTTTTTGAGGGGCAATATTTTCACCAGGTAAAAGGTGTAGCTATGGGAGCCACTTGTGTCCCCATTTATGCTAACCTTGTTTTATTGGTTTGGGAAAGGGAATATGTTTTCAAAAGTGAATATTTCTCAGAGAGTCTCTCCTATAACACGTTTTTGAATGATATTTTTATTTTATGGAGAGGTAAAAAAGATTCTATACCTGCTTTCATTGAGTATTTGAACAGTACCACCACTTTTTTTAAAATTTACCTTTGAGTGTCATGATGTGGAAATACATTATTTGGATCTAAAGATAGTAAAAGGAAAATAAGGTTTTATTTCTTGAGCATATCGTAAGAAAACCTTCTGCAATAGTTATCTACATTATAATAGCCATCACCCACTGTTTCAGAAGAAAGGCATCATTAAAGGTCAGGCTATCAGGATAGCCAGGATGACTTCCCAAAAAGAGAATGTAATAAAGGAATTAGTATAGCTAAAGGAAATGTTTTTAGATAGGGGTTATCCTGGTGAATTTATTGATGCCATTCTGATAGAAGTTTTGGATGAATGGAGTAAAAAATATATGCTGATTTTAGATAGGGGATTAACAAAAACACCCCAGGTACGTGTAGATGTAGATGGTGGGACAAATACTGATTTACAACAAGCCTCTGTGATTCAATATAGTCCCCTATACAATAGGGTTAAGAATATTCTTAATAAAAACTGGAGCATTTTCAAAACCAACAATGAGGCGTATCAAGTTTTGGGTGAAAAACCCACTTTTTCTATCAAAATAGGACCTAATTTAAAGTTGTTTTAGAAAGGAAAGTTAGTAATGGTGGAGCTAACAGCAACCTAAATGGTACTAGACCCTGTGGTAGATGTTCTTATTGCCATTACATTCTACAGGGAACTCTGTTACTTTGGCTAATAAAAATGGTAATACTTTGTTTTTCAGGAAAGGAAATTGTTTTTCCAGCAAACTAGTATATCTTGCAAAATGTAATACCTGCATTTCATTTTATGTTGGAAAGACTGAGAGGCTTCTTAATTCCAGAATATATGAGCATCTATATGATGTAAAAAATAAAAGAGAAACTAATGCCTTGTTTAGACACAGTTTGCAGTGTGAAGGTTTTTCTGGGTTTAAGTTTGCCATTCTGGATATTGTGCAAGTAGATTCAAGAGGGTGGATTGGCAAAATGTATTATGTAAAAAAGAGTTGTTGTGGCAGTTAAGGTTGGCTGCAAATGTACATCTGGGGTTAAATGATTACTTGACTATCCTGCCAGTATTAAAAGAAAAAGCAGGACAAGTCTAAGTTTCTTTATTTGTTTTAGTGTTTTACTAACATGACAGTGAATAATATTAACCTAATGTTTTTTCCTACTCTGATTATTTTACATATTGATATTCATGATTTATGCTAAATCAATGGCTTTTATTGGTTGTTTTTTTAACCAATTATGGTTGCTTTAAACCTATTTAAACTGCTTTTTAAGAAAAGTCCTTTGTTCTGATGAAGTCAACTGTGTTTGATGAAAGCACTGATTTTTTATACAAAAATGGACTGGAGACTGACTACTAGGGTACTTATTTTTTGGTTTAGTTGCTCCATTTGAACCAACTAACTTGTCTGACTTGAGGTTCTTAACATGGAAAACAGTTTTACTGATTGCTCTGATCTCTGCAAGAAGGGGATTTGAGTTGCTCTCATGAAAGAAGCATGTAGAACAGACCACCAGCAAAATCCAAGTTTATTTAAGCGCTTTTCGTCAAGTTTCAGACTTCATCAGAATAAAATCACATGATCATGAAAAACATATATACATCACCCCACCTAGCCATTGGTCAATGTAATTACATCACTGTCGCATGGATCACAAACAGTGATATACACCACCCCCTTTGAGTAACAGAAGTATTTCTTCTTAGGTTTTACCATACCATAACCAGTGATTTTGATGGCCTCACGTTGAAACATGGTTGGACACTGATTACATCTCCCGCATTTGTAACAACCACCCAGTGTGGGTGCACTAGAGTCTCTTTCTAATAGGCCCTTTAGACTAACTTCCCTCTTGTAAACTATAGTAGGCTTGTATCCCACTACTGAGCATACTTCGTTATCAATAGTGAACAATATCAAAGGAGGTGGTGTATGTCGCAGTGTGTAATCTATGCAACCGTTTCTACATTGGTAAGACCAAAAGAGCACTGAGACAAAGGGTGTATCAACACCTGTATGACATCAGGAATAAAAACATAAACAGTGCTTTGTACAAGCACATTTCTGCGTGCCCCACACATACTTTTAAGTTTGGGCCATAGACTATATTTACCTTGGAGCAAGAGGGGGACCAACAGATGAATGGCTAGAATTTAAGGAATTAACATGGCAGATTAAAACTAATGCCTGTCAAGTACCAGTTCTTAATGACAGAATTTCCTTGAGTTCTGTTTTAAAATTAAAATCGATGTATTTTTTATAGGTTTATTAGTTGTATTTTTAATTTGATTTTTTGCAAGAATATCAAGTTTTAGCAATTATTAACTTTGTAAAAATTATTTTTTTTTTTGAGGAAATGATGTAATTGCATTAACCAATGGTTAGGTTGGGTGATGTATATATGTTTGTCATGATCATGTAATTTTATTCTGATGAAGTCTGGAACTTGACGAAAAGCACTTAAATAAACTTGGATTTTGCTGGTGGTCTATTCTGCATGCTTACTTCATCTATTTGCTGCTTTTGAGTGGTTTTACTTTGTTTATTTCTTGGTTTGTGGAATATGGATGATCAGGAGGAGTTGGGAGTGGCTTCCAGCACTGATTTTTCGGCTGTATTGCAGTCTGTAGCTCTTTTGGCAGCAACAGTAGCTGAACTTACTCAGAAAGTTAACAGGCTTATTTCAAATGGGTCGGATCCTGTTCGTGGAGTTTCTATTTCTCAGGCCTCGCAGAGGTCATTCATCACCCCAGCTCAGAGAATGAGTAGTCAGGATAATGGAGTTCAAGGAGGAGTGGCTGTTAACCAGGAGGTTCATGGTGAGCTGAGCATTCATTTGGGAAGCTTGCCAAGCAATGGGAATGACATAACATCGGATTTTTCGGTTGAACAATGGCTTAGACATGATACAGAATGGAACTACAACGCTGGACTTGGGCAACACACTAATGGTCCTGTAGATGAACAAATTCATTCTTATAAAGAACTCTTGTTTAAATATAAAAAAACACAGTTGGGAAACAGTTATTTAAATGAATGTTTGAAATGTGAACCAGTCCGTAAGGGCCTCCGTATGTGGAGATATCCAACTGGACTGGTGAAAGACTCACAGTTACATCATGATTTAATCAAGCTGTTCAACAGGCAAGGCTGTGAGTTGGTGCAATTGCTCACTGTTGACAACAACAGGAAAATGGCCCATTTATTGACTGAAATCAACAAACTTGATACTAGCATAAAAATGACCTTTTATTTGAGCACAAAAAGCATGATTTTTACAAAGTGTTTTCTGTGGCTGACAAAGATCTTGGTGACATTAGAATATGAAAAGAAAAGAAATTAGTTAGAGACAAACGTGATTATGATGGTGGTAGGGCTTACCCAGAACCACCACTAGGTCACTAAACTAGTTTCTTTAATGGGCAAGCTCAACAGGATGTAAATGTTGACTTGGATAGTGATGACATGGAATCTGGAGCCCCTCTAGAGCTCCTCTCTTAGGAGATCAGAAAGATTGATGAACCAGAGGGATGGGAATCAAACGAGTTGGAGGTATGGCCAGGGACAGTACCAGGGCCAACAGAGAAGGGGGAGGGGGTGCTCAAACCCAACACTGGAGATGAGTAATGTTTTGATGTGTCATGAACATGATTCTAATACATGTACAATTATTAAAAATGTGCAAGGTGATTTCAGTATTTACAATCTTAGTCACCTGGTGATTGATGGGGAGTGGGCCAAGCTTTTTTCTAAAGGGTTGAATTTTGTACTAGCAAAAAGGGCCAACCTGGGTGAAACTATTGTACAGTTGAAACTGTTTAACAGGAAATTGAATTTGGCCCTTCATTTTTTAGACAATGAAAACTCAGCAGTACCGAATTCTTGTTTGATTAGACCTAGTACCTTTATATTCCCTTCCCATCCACTGGTTCACCTATTTGAAACTCTTTGTGAGAAAGAAATTAGGGAACTGAGGTTTAAAGGTATTACTGAATCCTCTAATTTGGACAATAGGGAGTAAAAACTGCTCAATGATATTGGGTAAGAGGGATGTCCTTATCATGAAACCGGACAAGGGTGGTTGGTTGTGATGGATGTTTCCGAATACAATAGTAAAATGTTTGAATTGTTGTTTAGTGACACTTACACTGAAGTCTCACACAATGAGATGAACATTGCTTACAGGAATATTGATCTCACCCTGTATGAATTACTATTGAATGGTCAGTTGGAACTAAGTGAACATGATTTTTTAGACACCAAGGAAACAAGTATCCCAACTATTTTTGGGATCCCGAAGATTCATAAGTCAATCATAAACCCACCCCTGCATCCAATAGTAAATGCCAAAGCCTCCAAGACACTTGCCCTAGCAAAATTTGTTGACTACAAGGTGAAGGGAGTACTTGATGGAAGAGGCACTAGTCTAGCGCATAACACCAGCTTGACCATACGTACATGTATGGAGCTTGTGCTTGAAAACAATTTCATTTGTTTCGAGGGCCAGCTTTTTAAACAAAAGCAAGAAGTAGTGATGTGTGCCTGTTGTGCCCCCAGTTTTGCCAACATTGTGCTGGCACACTGGGAGGATTTATTTATTTTAAATTCAATTTATAAAGACTCTTGGGCACTATACGGGTGGTACCTTGATGACCTGGTGATTTTCTGAAAGGGAAGTGAAGAGGAACTAGATAGGTTCCTCATTTACATTAACCAAACCACCTCCTTCCTTAAATTCACCATGGCCAGAGATAACGACCAACTGAATTTTCTGGATGTAACAGTCAAAAAAGATTATGTAAACAAGGCTTTCACTTCTCATTTGTATAGGAAGCCAACATACTCAAACTCATTGTTGCATTTTGACAGCTGGTACCCGGTGCACCAAAAAAAAGAGCCCTAGTCAAGGGCCAGTATGTTAGGTTAGCTAGAATGGTGTCAGGACTGGATGATTTTTTTGAGTGAGTGTGCCAAGTTAAAAAACATGCTGACCAGAAGAGGTTACCCTGGCAATTTTGTTCAGGACATTGCCAATGAGGTGATTAGAAAAAGGGAAATTGGGACTTTTTTTGCCTATTGTCTAACGAGAATGGTCCCACTGGAGTAATCCAGACTGGGAGACAGGATAGTTTCTCAAGAGCTTTTATTCTTCCTTTTAGTGTTGACTTCTATGACATCAGGAACATTATATGTAGATTATGGGACATATTCACTATTGATAACGAAGTACACTCAGTAGTGAGATACAAGCCCACTATAGTTTACAAGAGGGAGGTTAGTTTAAAGGGCCTATTAGAAAGAGACTCTAGTGCACCCACACTGGGTGGCTGTTACAAATGCGAGAGATGTAATCAGTGTCCAGCCATGTTTCAAGGTGAGGCTATCAGAATCACTGGTTATGGTATGGTAAAACCTAGGAATAAATACTTCTATTACTCAAAGGGGGTGGTGTATGTCGCAGTGTCTGATCTATGCAACAGTATCTACATTGGTAAGACCAAAAGAGCACTGAGGCAAAGGGTGTATCAACACCTGTATGACATCAGGAATAAAAACATAAACAGTACTTTGTACAAGCACATTTGTGTGTGCCCCACACATACTTTTAAGTTTGGGGCCTAGACCATATTGACCTTGGGGCAAGAGGGGGACCAACGGATGAATGGCTAGAATTTAAGGAATTAACATGGCAGATTAAAACTAATGCCTACCAAGTACCAGATCTTAATGACATAATTTCCTTAAGTTCTGTTTTAAAATTAAAATCAATGTATTTTTTATAGGTTTATTAGTTGTATTTTTAATTTGATTTTTTGCAAGATTATCAAGTTTTAACAATTTTATTAACTTTGTAAAAACATTTTTTTGAGGAAATTATGTAATTACATTGATCAATGGTTAGGTGGGGTGATGTATATATGTTTGTCATGATCATGTGATTTTATTCTGATGAAGTCTGAAACTTGACGAAAAGTGCTTAAATAAACTTGAATTTTGCTGGTGGTCTGTTCTGCATGCTTCTTTCATCTATTTGCTGCTTTTGAGTGGTTTTACTTTGTTTATTTCTTGAGTTGCTCTTATGGTGAATCAACCTTAGCTTATTTTCCACAGTGACAGGGTTTCTATAAGAACCAATTATTCTTTTATACCTAAAGTGGTATTCAAGTTTACATTAAGCTAAATTATCCATCTCCCAGATTTTTTCCTGAATCTAAAAATGTGGGAGAAAGAATACTCCATATCTTGGATGTCCACAGACAAATCATGTGATATCTTAAAAGAATGAAATATTTCAGATCAATTATTAATTTCTTGTGAAGGTAAGAAGAAGAGACAATCTATGATAAAGTAGACTATTTACAAATGGTTTTCTAAGAATACTATATTTTGTTATACTCACCATAACAAAAATATCCCAGGCAGGGCCAAGGCCCACTCCAGAAGGGTCCTGGGTTCATCTATGGCGTTTTGGAAAGGGTTGGATTCTAGACATATTCTTGGTTATCTCTACATAATTTTGCAAAACACTATAAGCTTGATTTCTTCTCTAGGTTCAGATCAAGCATTGCTAGGGATATTTTCTAAGGGCTCCTGGCCCCTTCTCCCTCCACCTCCCAAATGTAGTTAGCTAGAGAAATCTAGCCATATAGCTAAGGCTACCACAGCAGTGATCAATATGATAAACATAGTACACTTGTATAAGCTGAAGTTACCAGTAGATGTTGGAATGACAACTGCTGCAGTAGCTGCTCCCTCCCCCTATCTCCCTTGTTGTTTATGTCAGGGTGTGAATACATATTTGTTGTTGTTCCTAGCAATGTCCTTTCAGGGCTCAGCTTCTGTCTGTCTATTGGCTTGAAAACTCTGAAGGGCTTGACTCCCAAACATGTCTTTTTAGTCAACTTAGCTGAAACTGACTGACAGTTTAGGTTTGTGGAAGGTGGCCTGAAGCTTTGGAAACTGGCCAGCTGTTATATCCTTCACAGGATATAACACCTATAGCTAAGGCTACTACAGAAGAGAACATTTGAACATCTACTGTTATGGTACATTTACTTACACAAATGTACTTTGTACCACTAAGTTTAATAAGAACATCTAGTAACAGTGGCAGATTTAGGCATGGGCGCAGGGGCGCGCGCCACCTCCTTTTGTCCAGAACTCTTTCAAGTTACATTTTTTTTTGTTTTTTTTTGAAAAGACAAGTCCTATATGTAAAGTCCATATGTAATTATGTAAATTAGTAATGGTATTCTCTCCACAACACTTTTAAAAAAAAACGTGGACAGTACCGTACATTGTTTTTCAGTTCGGGTTCCTCAGGGCCTGAACCAATCAATGCTGTGAAAAATCGCGCCTAACTCAAATACATTGGAGAAGCGATTGGAGGTTGCAGAGTCAGGTGATTTAATCTCCTCAATAATTGCTCCTCCAAATACTTCTCTTTTGTAGTTGAGTTAGGCGCGTTTTGGTAAACACTTGTTTTGAAAGTCTAGACTAGTAGTAGCAGTGACTAGTGAACTCCAAACTCCCTTCAGCATGTCTGTCTCTCAGAGAGGTATATATTTTTTTTGTACCAAAGAGCCAGTTTGATATTAAATATATATTATTAAATTAAAAAGTTTTAAACGACTTGTCAGGTAGTTTAAAGTATTCCGTTTAGTGCCTAAATTTAAAGTGGTGCTTTTACATTAAATGATTTAGTGGTGTTTTTTGTAATGTTTGTGTTTTGGTGTTTGTTTAAACTTTAGGTTCAGCATAGATATTAAATTATTATAGATATTAATAAATTTAATTTATCTTTATCTGATATTTATGCATGTTCCGGTGTAAAGCTTAATGCCATTTTGTAGCTGGTAAATAAATGAATAATGCTTAACATGTTAACAGTTAAAACTTTTAAAGTTTACAGTTAAACATATAATTATAATAAATTTGAATTCCACAGTACATGCGGCATGTTGCTTCAAGTTCTAACATCCTTAATAAGTTATCTGTATTAAACATGACAAAAAAAATTAATAAAAACAAGAACATGCCATGTTCTTGTTTTTATTAATTTTTTTTGTCATGTTTAATGTTAGAACAACTCAAAGCAACTGTTGTTGAACATGCCGCATGTATTCAATAATTGTGGAATTCGATCTGAAATTCAATTAATAAATTAATTGCCCTCAAGATCCCTTCAAGGGAGCCATACGTTAAAAAATGGTGCCATGATCTGCACTAGTTAAACTGTTTTTCCCCACGTGCTCTTGCGTGTTGCCTATTAATTACCATGCGTTCACTTCTGAAGTGTTTAGCTTTGAAAGTGGAACCAAACAACTGTTAATAAAGATTGCGCTAAATGTCTGAATCATAGTGTTTCGTGAAGTAGTAGCGTTTACAGTTGTTGGAATTATTTTCTTTTTATTCTGGCTGTTTTCCATTATTAACAAAATGAAGCTTTTGTCAGGGTACATTTCAAAATGTTTATGTGCTTGCCCAGTACAAAATGTGGAATGCCGTTGATTGTGTTACATACAGTTTGCCTTTCAGCTTTAGATGTGTTTTAACACGCAGAATTGAAATGCTGTGACCTTACGCAAGGATAATACACCGTGTGGGAAGATGCAAACCAGGAGTTAATTTCTTACACTGCAGCCCTCGCCTTGTCTGGCAACGTGTTGGGCTACCTTTGTTTTCCCAGCTCTTATAGAACTGCACGCGGTAGTGTGTACTAGGAATATTCCAAGTAGTTATCTTCAGTGGGGGGAGTATGGTGTTTCAAAACCCTTGTCTTTCACTGCTTTGTCATTTTCTGTCCAGCTGACAAATCATTCAATGTCTTGAGTGTTCCTACCGTAGTTTCTGGCGCCAGAATCGAATGATGAAGTTAATCAATTTGAAAAAATGTTTATATGAAAAATAACCTGCTTCCTTCCCTTGTTTCCCTTTAGTATAGTCTTTCTTTGCATCAGATTATTAGATTAATAACACGGTGTGGAATGTAGTGATTTATTTGATTTCGTAACTGTCAATCGTCTAGATTTTCAAAGGATGCCCAGATTTTTGCCTCACATTGTGGTCTGCCTAATAAACGTAGTAGTTTTCCGGCAAATCACTGAGGACTGGGGTCACCAATTAATTACATACATTTCAGTTTCAAAGTTTTCATATCCTTCAGAAAATGCATGCTAAAACAGATCCTGTTATTCTAGCAACTTTCTAAGTTTATAAAAGCAACATTTAAACTCTGTCCCTATTGAGCTTTTGTGCCCCCCACCCCACCCCACCCCCATTATATTAGGCTTTGTCCAGATTTCTTCTGCTAAGAAGTTGAGAAGTATGTTGGTGCTGACTACTTTTAAACAGTTCCTGGAGAACGCGGGTGGGGGGGGGGGGGCTCTGCTTGCCTTATGAAACGCCTCTAAGACACCTTGTTGAACTTTCTGCTTTTCCTCAATAAATTCCTCAGTGGAGAGATGGAGGTCTATTTTTTTTCAGATCCTTCCAAACTGTGCCAAACAGTTTAACCACATACGACTCAAATATCCCTGAATTTTAGCTTTGTCCCTTTTAATGCCTGCTACAGCTGGTGACTTTTACGGAGGTGAATTACACTTAATAAATAATGACAATAATTAAAGTTACAGACTTATTTTATGTTTAATAGTTCACATAATCTTATTCTGCCGGTGTCTCAAGTTAATAGTACTATTATTTAAAAAGTGTTCCTGTTTTTTTATTATTTCTGGATTTGTCCCTGATTCTCCTGGAGAGCTTTGGAGTAAATGGGCAATGAATAGATGGTACACAACTAACTGGGGTGCCGATTTAGTGTGCTAATGCTTGCTTAGTTAACCCCCCCCCTCAAAAAAAAAGTTAACAGTAAGAGAAAACAATGATTTAGGAGATTCAAAAATATTTGTTTGTATATAACAGCAGTATGTATACCCAGATGACAGACGATACAGATTGTTTGTGGGTTGTTAGCATTGTTGTACTATTTTAAATCTTTAAGGCAAAGAACTGCTGGACAGGTCACACTACAGGTTTGAATGTGGACCTGAATGGCTGGTGATGACCAGCCTGTTTTTTTATCCTGTGTTACTACAGCTGTAAGAAGTGTGTTATGGCTGCCCCAAGCCCTGATCCCCCTTGATGACTGGCTGTATTTCTTATGGAATTAAGTTAATAAGCAGGTGCTCTGTTTTTTTTCCCCTTCGAGCATTTCTTCAAAGCAAAAGTGCTGGCAGGGGCAAGAAGATGGATTTTTAAAAATTGCACTTCTTGGTAAATGGGTTGTTGTGATGCTGGTAGTTCAAAGATGTAAAACAGAATAAGCAGTTCACAGATGTGTATGCCATCTGCCTGCAGGTTTTGATTGTCCACTTCAGTATTTGTGACCTCATGGAATCTTAGTAAATCACTTAGATGTTCTTTGTTTTGCAGTGGACTTGGGATACTGGACTGGATAGGTAGATGGGAGGGAGGGATGGAGGACTCTATAAAATGTTTTGTGTCTTGTTTCTCTCTGTCTCAGCCTTGCCCCTCCCTAGGAAAGATGCACAATATTCATATATTCTGGGTCTAGTCAGTGACTGGCCCTGTTTATAGTGGTGGTTTATGAACCAGTTTTTTTTTGTTACTTTCTATGGCTTCATTTACATAATTTTGGCCCCTGTCTTTCCTCGTGGACATGAAGCACTTACTGTTATTTCAGTGGTTTATCCTACCTCCCTTACATCCTCGGACATCAGGAGTTTGAGGTCAGAGCAGTTGATCAAAGTGTCATCCATCAGGGATACAATTCCCTGCTTTCTCATAAGATCCCCTTCTCCTAAAACTGGTTATCTGGAAAGTATTAAGCAATGTCTGCTGCATATCAGTGCAAATGCATGTCTGCACGCACATAATTTTGTTCAGAGTGCATGGCACACTTCTTGATGAAGTGCCATTGCAACAGTGGTAAAATGGGGCATCAACCACCAGTGTCAACTTGTGTGGTGGGGGCACCAAACAAAAAAAAACAAGTTTGACAGTGAACAAGCTGTTGATTAAGTGATTATTTAACTCCATCCACTCCACCAACATCCCTCCTTTGTGATGAACAAAGTGGCATTAGCTGGTCACTGCCATCCCTCCCTGCCCATTTCTTTCAGGATCTGGCTTGATAATTGAACATATGTCATTTGGGGTGAAGTCATGATGAAAACCTGTCCACCTTGGAGCTGGATAGGCATGTGCTGCTTTTTCAGTAAATCCTACCTTGAACCCATCCTAACCATTTGGATGGCACCTGTTAGGTGTGCAAGCACAAAACTGGTTCTTTCAGCATGATATATATCTAAGACAAAATAAGGAGCTGTCAGCATTTCACCTGAAGAAGCATAAACTAGAATGATACCTGAATGCAAAGGAAGACTGAAAACGACAAGCATTAATACTGTTCCTGTGACTGATTCCTGAGAACCGCACAGCAAGACCAGCTAAGTGTGGGAAAGAAATGAAACAAAGTAGAGGAAAAACATGAGCTACAGCAGTATGGAATGTGTCTGAAGATGTTCATGTGGTGGTGCAACTATTACAGGAAAAAAGTAGAGGAACTGGAGCTTGTAGTATACTATTGTGGTACAGATATGTATGTCCTGAATTACAGAGGCTGCTGCAAAAAGCTGAAGCCAAATACATTATCGGCCATAAATCATTCACTATTCGCCACTCCTAAAAAGGGCATTAAAGAAGATGCTCTCCTGTAAGCCTTCCAATAGCAGGCATAATGCTGATGACCTGTGAAATTTCTTTCCCACACGGTGCACGATTTTTGTTTTGTTATATATTAGTTTGGTAGTACCCCTTCAGAAAAAAAAGACCTAAAATTGTACTAATAGGAAATTTGTCCAGCTGCAGAACTAGATTTTCAGGTTAAATAAATCAAATCCACTAAATAGGTGAGCCACAAAAGTAAGGAACTTGAGGAAATAATCTGCAATTTAGCATTAATAAATGTTTATTCAGTGTTTTGCCTAAAACACCATCAGACTTCATCAGGAACAAATCATTACTAAAACATCACAATTTTAAATACATACTTAACCAGTAAAAAAAACATCACCCAATAAATTATTCGAATAATAAATCTACATCATTTCTTGTATTTAAAAAAAAACAATATCAATGGCTTCGTTTAAACCTAGATGGCAATCCAGTCTGTTTCCTTTTGTTTGATCTTGTTTTTAAAATCACCTCCCCTCACATCTTATAGTAGATCATCCAATATATGAAATACAATTTTTTTAAAACCAGTGCAAACTTGAGAATGTTTATACAGGGCATTGTTAACATCTTTAAGTGTAATAGTGTATAGATGTTCCCCTAGTTGTCAGCCCTATGTAAAAAGCAAAACAATAGAAGCAAACACCAACATAAATCACTCCTTGAGACATACAATTGAAATTTTTGCTACTGCCAAAAAGTCTATCTACATGGAAACAAATAAAGGGACCTTTATATATATATATATATATATATATATATATATATATATATATATATATATATACATATATATATATATATATATATATATATATATATATATATACGGGTCTACTTTCATAGACCGAAGCGCCACTTTACCGACACCCGGAAGACCGAGACGGAACGACCGAACAGGTAGGTTACCGAAAACGTGATATCCCGACGGCTGAGAGACCGACAACGGCAGCGTGTGAGCACGATACGGTAAGTGTGCGAAAGTAACAGATGTAGTATTGGGGAGCGGACAGGTAAGTGTACGATACTGAGGGATTTTAGGATAGTGTGTGGAAATGTGAGTGTGTGGTGGTGTCGGACTAAGGGTTCCGGTGAGGTAAGTGTGTGGAAGTGACGTAGAGCTGTGTAGGGTAGTGTTAAGTGTGTTAGGGCTAGAATGCGGGTGGAGTGAGTGTGCGATAGTGATGGGCTGAATGTTTTAGGGTGTGTTAAGTGAGTTAGGGTTAGGGTGCAGGTAGGGTGAGTGTGCAATAGTGACGGTGTTGGGGTTTAGGGGTGTGTTAAGTGAGTTAGGGTTAGGGTGCAGGTAGGGTGAGTGTGCGATAGTGACGGTGTTGAGATTTAGGGGTGTGTTAAGTGAGTTAGGGTTAGGGTGCGGGTTGGGTAGGTGTGCGGTAGTGTCGGACGTTAGGGTTAGGGTTTAGGTTAAGGTTAGTGGATATGTTGTTGTGTGCAATGTGTATTTGGCGTTTTTTGTGTCGGTGTTTTGGTGTTCGGTATGTTGAGTTGTCGGTGTGGTGTGTTGTTGGTTGTTTGGGGTGGGGAAAATGTGTGTCGGTGATTCGTACGTTCGGTCTATGAAAGTAGACCCATATATACACACACACACACACACACACACACACACACACACACATATATATATTTATTATTATACCATTAACTGCCCAGATTTTCACATAATATTAAGAATTTTGCCACATATGTTGGGTCGGTTCCTCATAAAATGTGTGGTTTTCTGGCAAATCACTGAAGACTGAAGACTCTAAATAGTGACTTACATTTGAGTTCCAGACTTCATATCCTTTGGGAAATGCATGCTAAAAAATCCTGTGTTATTCTAAAAACTTTCTAAGTTTATGACAGCGGTATTTAAATATGTCCTTATTTGGGGGATTTTGCCCCCTCTCCCTATTATTTTATGCTTTGCCCAGATTTATTGTACTCAGAAGTTGAGAAGTATGTTCTGAAGTCTACTATTTTATTTATGTTCTTACGAACTGGGAAACCCACTAGGCTCAAATGACTTGCTCCCAGCCACACAATACTTCATGTAGATTCTGAGACTCAGACCCAAGATTTGAATATAAAGCTTGTTAGGGCCTCTTTATTAAATTGTCTTTTCTGGAACACAGATCTCAAAAATGAGCAGGAAAAAATGTGTGTGTGCGCGTGTGATGACAACGCATGTTTTCTCATAATCACACACCATCAAAATAATTACTATAAGTTTCCATACTTTAGCACACTAATCATCATACTCTTGAAATGTTAATGCATTCAACAGTTTTCTGCAGAAATATAAGTAAATAATGGAAGGATTTGTCTTTGACATTCTGCTGGAAATTCTTAACAGCAATTTGGATTACCCCTGGCCAGTTATATATATGAAGCCATTCCTTGCCACAAGCAGTCAAAAGGCCACACATATGCATAAGTAGCATCGTTAAACAGCCAATCCAAAGGCACTGAAATAAAACAACTTTTCCCAACGCGTGTAAACAGCACTCCATACTGACACATATAAGGATCAAATCCTCTCAAACCGGCGATATTTTACTTTACCAGATGCGCAGTAGCAAGCACCGCCCAAACCCCACCCGCGGTGTTTGACGTCATGGTTAGGCATTGAATATTCCAGCGGACTGTCGGGCAACAGTACCAACAATACAATAAAATATCACCAACAAGTGCAAAGTGAGCCAGAATTCAAGTCAAAATTCACCTTGAAGGAAGACATGTATTGACTGCAACAAATATTCTAGATTTAGCACAGGATGCAAATAATTGGTAGTTTGTGAATTACACACTGGCAAAGGTTTTGGAGTCTGTGCTGACAGCAGACTTGGGTCCTACTGCACTAACTAAACAATAACTATCTATGTTCATGCACTTTACCTGGATAGCCCCATCCATGCACTTAATTCTATGTTCTTTACCAATTATCTCATATTTTCATCTCTGCCCTGTCAGTCATCCCACTTTTTTCCTACTCACCTATATACCTCCATGAATCATCCTAGCTGTCATCACAGATTTTTCCTATGTACTAATCCCTTATGTTATCATGTGATGGATGCATTCTTGCTCTCCTGTCCTGCAAGCTTCAAATATATTACCAGTGTTGCTGTATGTACATATTTCACTTGTATTGCTTACACTGTATGTACAACTGTTCTTCTATTATGCTGTATGTAAAACTGTATTACTGTTTTCTCTGTTTTTAGTGTAAGAAACTGAATGCAATCTCTTGGAGATTTTGTCCCCAGGCCTCGGCTAATATGAAAGGCATGTCAATCATGCCTCATTTCATATGCAGGTTCGGTTTCAATCATCCACGCCACTCCTGCACAAAACTCCGGGTGAGCCAGTAAAGTAATATTAACTCCAGCTCTACTCAGTGGCATACTGCCTGCTCAGAGGCAATCTGTGCCTGACATATAAAGCCATGTCCAACTCGGAAGTAATGGATATGCTGCACCTCAGAAAATCCAAATCCCATCGAGCTACGCGCTCGAGAGACTTGAACCTCAGCACTGAAATAAATAGGACATGCTGGAGGGACAGATTCATAACCCAGAGGCTCCCTTCACTCTGAAATAAAATACCAGTCCAGGTTAGGCAGAGTCCCTCATTGACTCTCTTCAAGAGGAATCTTGATGAGTGGATGGGAGATCGTAGGTTTACCCCGGGTATCACTTCTGTGTCACTGTTAGACAGAGGCACAGTATACTAACCTCGAAAAAGGGCATAGCAAAATTAATTTAAAATGGGTGGCGAAAGCCAAACACACTCTGGCTAGGCTCATAAATGCCCTAGGGCAGATAGCCTAGTATGAACCTATGAACCAGTATACTAGCAAACAAAATCAATGCTAATTTTACCCCTCAGACTTCTATCCAATCTCCACATATCTGTGAATCTATTAACCCCATATCATCACAAAAGAACATGTAATGATGGCTCTTTTTAAAACCAAAAGTTCTTTTTCCATGGACGGGACTCTACAGCATACCTGGTTGTTTTGTGATAATTATGACCTGGTAAAGCCATTCCTCAAACTGTTTAATCTAAGTTTAGCTATATGTTTTGTCTTTGATACTTGGAGCACTGCAGTAGTAATTCCTCTTCATAAGATCACATCTGCCATCAACCCTAGGAACTGCAGACCCATCAGCCTGACAAGTCTCATCTGTAAAGCCATGGACATTATTATAACTGGCATGTTAAGCTATGATATCAAAATACGCATTAGGCTTGACCTTCAGCAATTTTTAAATAAAACCGTGCTTTCATTTTATCCAGCAGCAATCAGCTCTCCAGAATACAGCAAGAATCTTCGATTTCCTCTAGTTGCAGTCGTAAGAGGAAACCACTCAGAAACCAGTTTCCTTTATGAGCTGCTGAAGTGTTTCTGGACAGTTCCAGCAAATAAATATTTTGACAGAGTTCAGCTTATTATAAACTAAAAAAACAGCGTTTGTGTTCCGATTTGTCAGTAGATTGTATGTTATCTGTTTTTGATTAGCTCACCCCTCTCTCCTCGGCTAAGACTATGACGCACAAACATTTTTATTATAAACTATTTTTATTGAAACATTAATCTGAGTAGGACATTTTAGAAGTCTCGCAGAACTAGCTCATGTTTACAAATGGCATGTAATCCTGGGGATGGGGGTCATTTATGTGTTTATTCCTTGCATAGGTTATTCTTTCTACATAATGGGGTAAGATTATGTACAGTTTTTGTAACTCGTAGTGCACTAGTTTCTGTGAATCAAAAATAGGTTGCATTACTTTACAGGGTATCAGCCCTATTGCATTGATCTTAAAGTTTATAAATAGCATCCTAAATGTTGAACATCATTCAGTACATTATATGGAAAATACAAATTGTAATTTGGAAAGATCCAAACTCTACTAGTGCAGCTGGTGAGACTATTGTATATCATTTAGCCTTCTTCACTCCATACCTGTAGTCTCTGCTCATATTGTTTCTTTCTTGCAAACATTTCTGGCAGCATTCTTGTAGATCCCCTCTTTAAGCTGGGTACCCATCCCCCTGAACTGCCTACTATGGAAAGCCTGTTCCAAAGAAAGAGCGATCTCCGAGACACATAGCTGTCTCTCCTGCATGTTTTGTTTGAGTGACTTAAGTTTAGATCCCGAGATCAGCTGACCCTTGTGCTGTTTGACTTGCAGATGTGTGGCAGCTCCACCAAGTCAGGATTTGTGAGTGCCTTGTAGAACAGGCACAGGTCACCCTTTAATAATCGGTAGGAGACAGAATAAAGGGATAGGCCTTTTAGTCTGTCCATATCAGACATTTTGTTTATACCCTGTATGCTCTTTGTGAGGAACCTCTGAGGTCTTGCCAGCCACTCCATTATATGGAAAATAAGTGCCTAGTCAAGTACATGTCGGTGCATTGTACTCAATTATTGGTCATCAGGCTGAATACAGTGGGGTTATAATTTCCTTGGATCTGGATGCCATACATTTACTTATAAGGTGTTCCACATAGAAGGACTTCCTCACCACTGTGGACATGTGGCAGTCAAAGTTCAGGCTCTTTGTACATTCTGATATCTTTCATTGCTCACACAATGCTTACAGTTTTGACCTATGCCCTTTTTGTCCAGGAAATGCTGTGTAATGCCAGAATGTGTGAAGGCTGATAGAAGTATAGCACCCACAGACAGTTTTGTAAAGCAATTACAACATGCCAAAGCTAAGAACAGATTTGTGCATTCATTTGTGAAGCGTTTTATATGCGCTCTTTGTTCAGCATAATGAACACGTGTTGTTGTGGCCATTAGCCAAGTCATTAGTACTTGACACTGTTTTATTTTGTACATTAGATAACCGAAGCAGTTATTTTGTGTATTGAAATGAGCTGCAGTATGTCAGCAGAAAGTGTTGCTATGTCTTCAGGAGCCAAGCGAGAACTACATCAACAGTCTCTCTTCAAATTTTTGAGAAAGGTCATAAAACACGGAGAAGGTTCAGTCTCTGAGGGTAAGTCATTTGTGGGTGAGAGTAGTGGCAAAGTACAGAATTATGTCCTATTCTCAGGATGATTGTCAGATAGTCCAGATGTGTGTGACACTATTTCCTGTGCTAAAGTATTTCTCTAGGATTTTATGAATGTGGGTATTAAGTTTTACTGATTTTAGTCTTGAAAGGAAGGTCAGATATGTAATGGAAAATGAACTGAAAGGTACTGTACTCAGTCATATATGAAGGCAGGAGTTCATCGGTGAGATAGATCATCTTAATAATCCATGTTGTATACTTTGCATTTCTTTTGTGGGTTTGCAGGCATCTAGTGTATAGAGTCTTTCCTATTTTTTCTTTTTAGTTAGTGAAACTGATTTTTTTGTGTAACAGTACGCTATTCAATGGACGCCAATGTAGCTGTATTTGTTGTACTGTTACAGAAGTTATCTTCCCCTTGATATTTGTTTTTGTTTTTTTAACCAGCAGTCAGAGTCATGTGTGTTTGACACAGAAGACATGGTAAATGAATGTAGTGCCATCAGAGAAGTCAGTGAAAATAGTACTGTCACAGAAGTCAGCAGCTTAACAGATAACATAGAAAGTGAGAGAAGTACTGTTAGTGCAGTCAGTAAGAAGCATTCGGATGAAGTCAGTGCCACAAAGTGTTCACTGACAGATATTAGTGAGTACATCACATGTACTAATGCTGCAGATAAGGAGAAAGTCATTGTCCTAAATCATCGCAAACCAAATGACGGTTTTCGTTTCCCACTCAAAGCCTTCACAGACAAAAGAAGAAAATCAGGAAGTTCCCTTCGCCAATGTCAGCTGTCATGGCTAGACCAGTTTCATTTTCTGCCATATTCAGTGAAACAAGATGGGCTGTATTGTTTAGCCTGTGTGTTATTTCCAACACCAGCACAGACAGAACGTGCAAAGTTATTCATTGAGCAGCCATATTGTAATTGGAAGCATGCCAAAGCTGATATTCAGCGACATTCAGAATTAGATTACCACAAGAAATCTGAGGCAAAATTACATGCTTTCCGAGTCACAAGTGACAATCCAAGTCAAAGAGTGGACTTTGCAATTTCAAATGCTTCACAGCTGCAGGTGGCCAAAAACAGAGCTCTACTAACCTCTATTATAAAGTGTCTGGAGTACTGTGGAAGGCAAGGGATAGCAGTCCGTGGACATAGAGATGACTGCACATCTGACTGTGCAATCAACAAAGGAAACTTCAGATCTCTAGTTGATTTCCGAATTGATGCTGGTGACAAAGAGTTAGAAGCCCACTTGCAGACATGCCAAAAGAATGCAACATATATTTCAAAAACAGTACAGAATGAATTGCTAGACTGTATTAAAGAATACATTCAACAGCAGATAATAAAGGATATTAAGCAACAGCCTCTTGAACCCTTTTATTCCATCCAAGCAGATGAAATTGCAGATATAAGCAACTGGGAACAACTTGTAGTAGTACTACGGTATGTGAAGAATAGCCATCCTGTGGAGAGATTCATAGAGTTTATTGCCTGTGAATCTGTGACTGGAGAGGAGATATGCAATAAGTTGGTCACATGCCTAACAAAGTTAACATTGAATCTTGAGCACTGCAAAGCTCAAGGGTACGATGGTGCTGGAAACATGGCTGGAGCACAGAAAGGCTGTGCTGCTTTGTTTCAAGAAAAAGTACCACATGCTATTTTTTTCCATTGTGCTAGCCACCAGTTGAACCTCGTACTTTCAAAGGCTTGCCAAGTTGCAGAAGTACGAATAATGTTAAATATAGTGAAGGAAGTTGGTTTGTTTTTCAAATACTCCCCAAAAAGGCAAAGATGTCTAGAGGAATCAGTGCAGTACATAAACTTACAGCAAAAGGCAAGTGGCAAAAAACCTATAGAAAAACAAAAGCTGAAGTTGCTGTGTGAGACCAGATGGGTGGAGAGACATACAGCCTTTGATGACTTCTATCATATGTATGAAGCACTCATTCACTGTTTAGACAATATTATGAATAACAGAGGGCCACACTGGGATGGTAAAACTTTGACAGATGCCAGTAGATTTTACAGTTCAATTACTAAGTCTTGCTTTATTGTTTCCTTCCAGTCAGCAAGGTTCTTGTTTGGCTTTACTAAGCCCCTTAGCAAACTTCTGCAAGGATCGTCACAAGGCATACTGTATGCATATGAGCAAGTCAGCTGTGTGCTTAATGAGCTGCAGGCTGTTCGTGCAAACATTGAGAATGAGTTTAGTAATATCTTCAGAGATATGTCAGAAATGGGGAGCTTCTGCGATAACACTGAATTACCCCTTCCACATGTCTGTAGCAAACAGACTGAGGAACAATGTGGCTGGAGAGACTTCAGAAGAGTACTGGTGAAGAGCAATTTTTATTCCCTTTCTGGATCACTTCATTCATAAACTGTCCAGACGATTCACTACAATGGCATCAACAGCTATTCAAGGACTCTCACTAATTCCATCAAACTTGAACAGCTTAACATTAGATAGAGAGTTCACTTAAAAATTGTTTTGACTTGCCTTCACCAACAACATTCCACCAAGAGCTCAGACTGTGGAAAAGGACATGGGAGGCTATATCGCACAATTCTGCACTGCCAAATGATTTGAAGCAGACCTATTCACAAACAAATGTCAAAATGTTCCCAAACATTTCCTTTGTATTAAATACACTCTTGCTCACTCCAGTCACAACTGGTGGAGTAGAGAGGGCTAATTCAGCCTTAAAACTGATAAAGTCTGAACTCCGGAGTACCATGGGGCAAGAGCGCCTTAACAGTTTAGTGTTGCTGTTCATGCATAGGGACATCCCGATAGACTACTCCTCTGTAATCAATTTATATGCAGAAAGACATCCGAGAAGAATGCTACTTATTAATCCACTTAATTAAGAATCTAACAGTAATATGACTAAGCTTGTGACATATATTACAGTACGGTATGAGAACATAGAGGCCATCATGAAATGCTTAGTGTTATACTAATAAAAAATTTGTAAGACTCTCTCCTGCCGTGTATAGTTTTTATACATATCTTTAGATGGTATAACATAGACAAAGTCTGACTACTAATTAAGTCAGAGTATTACCATCAGAGAAGTCATCTACTCCACAGGCAACATAGAAAGTAAGATAAATACCAGTAATGTTCTTCACAGGCAACATAGTCAGTCTGAGCTCTACCATCATAAGTCACCCACTCCACAGGCAACATAAGAATTCATAGAAGTACCATCAGAGAAGTCAGTACTACCATCACAGACGTCCTGTACTCCACAGGCAGCACAGAAAGTAAGAGAAGTACCAGTAGTTAGTCAGAGCTCTACCTTCATAGAAGTCATCCACTCCACAGGCAACATAGAAAGTGAGAAGTACCAGTAGTCAGTCAGAGCTCTACCTTCATAGAAGTCATCCACTCCACAGGCAACATAGAAAGTGAGAAGTACCAGTAGTCAGTCAGAGCTCTACCTTTATAGAAGTCATCCACTCCACAGGCAACATAGAAATTCATAAAAGTGCCATCAGAGAAGTCAGTACTACCATCATAGAAGTAATCTACTCCCCAGGCAACATAGAAAGTAAAAAGTACCAGTAGTCAGAGCACTACCCATCACAGAAGTCCTCTACTCCACAGGCAGCACAGAAAGTAAGAAGTACCAGTAGTCAGTCAGAGCTCTACCATCATAGAAGTCATCCACTCAACAGGCAACATAGAAATTCATAGAAGTACCATCAGAGAAGTCAATGAAAATAGTACTGTCACAGAAGTCAGCAGCTTAACAGATAACATAGAAAGTGAGAGAAGTACTGTTATTGAAGTCAGTAAGAAGCATTCGGATGAAGTCACTGATGGTGCTAGAAACACGGCTGGAGCACAGAAAGGATGTGCAGCTTTGTTTCAAGAAAAAGTACCACATGCTATTTTCCATTGTGCTACCCACCAGTTGAACCTCGTACTTTCAAAGGCTTGCCAAGTTCCAGAAGTACGAATAATGTTAAATATAGTGAAGGAAGTTGGTTTGTTTTTCAAATACTCCCCAAAAAGGCAAAGATGTCTAGAGGAATCAGTGCAGTACATAAACTTACAGCAAAAGGCAAGTGGCAAAAAACCTATAGAAAAACAAAAGCTGAAGTTGCTGTGTGAGACCAGATGGGTGGAGAGACATACAGCCTTTGATGACTTCTATCAGATGTATGAAGCACTCATTCACTGTTTAGACAATATTATGAATAACAGAGGGCCACACTGGGATGGTAAAACTTTGACAGATGCCAGTAGACTTTACAGTTCAATTACTAAGTCTTGCTTTATTGTTTCCTTCCAGTCAGCAAGGTTCTTGTTTGGCTTTACTAAGCCCCTTAGCAAACTTCTGCAAGGATCGTCACAAGGCATACTGTATGCATATGAGCAAGTCAGCTGTGTGCTTAATGAGCTGCAGGCTGTTCGTGCAAACATTGAGAATGAGTTTAGTAATATCTTCAGAGATATGTCAGAAATGGGGAGCTTCTGCGATAATACTGAATTACCCCTTCCACGTGTCTGTAGCAAACAGACTATGAGGAACAATGTGGCTGGAGAGACTTCAGAAGAGTACTGGCGAAGAGCAATTTTTATTACCTTTCTGGATCACTTCATTCATGAACTGTCCAGACGATTCACTACAATGGCATCAACAGCTATTCAAGGAAATTCGCTAATTCCATCAAACTTGAACAGCTTAACATTAGATAGAGAGAGTTCACTTAAAATTTTTTTTGACTTGCCTTCACCAACAACATTCCACCAAGAGCTCAGACTGTGGAAAAGGACATGGGAGGCTATATCGCACAATTCTGCACTGCCAAATGATTTGAAGCAGACCTATTCGCAAACAAATGTCAAAATGTTCCCAAACATTTCCTTTGTATTAAATACACTCTTGCTCACTCCAGTCACAACTGGTGGAGTACAGAGGGCTAATTCAGCCTTAAAACTGATAAAGTCTGAACTCCGGAGTACCATGGGACAAGAGCGCCTTAACAGTTTAGTGTTGCTGTTCATGCATAGGGACATCCCAATAGACTACTCCTCTGTAATCAATATTTGCAGAAAGACATCAGAGAATGTTTTTATACATATGTTTAGATGGTATAACATATTGACAAAGTCTGACTACTAATTATGTCGGAGTGTTACCATCAGAGAAGTAATCTACTCTGCAGGCAACAGAAAGTAAGCTAAATACCAGTAATGTTCTTCACAGGCAACATAGTCAATCAGAGCTCTACCATCATAAGTCACCCACTCCACAGGCAACATAAGAATTCATAGAAGTACCATCAGAGAAGTCAGTACTACCATCACAGAAGTCATCTACTCCCAGGCAACATAGAAAGTAAGAAGTACCAATAGTCAGAGCACTACCATCACAGAAGTCCTCTACTTCACAGGCAGCATAGAAAGTGAGAAGTACCAGTAGTCAGTCAGAGCTCTACCATCATAGAAGTCATCCACTCCACAGGCAACACAGAAATTCATAAAAGTGCCATCAGAGAAGTCAGTACTACCATCATAGAAGTCATCTACTCCCAGGCAACATAGAAAGTAAGTACCAGTAGTCAGAGCACTACCATCACAGAAGTCCTCTACTCCACAGGCAGCATAGAAAGTAAGAGAAGTACCAGTAGTCAGACCTCTACCATCAGAAGTCATCCACTCCACAGGCAACATAGAAATTCCACAGAAGTCCTCTACTCCACAGACAGTATAGAAAGTGAGAAGTACCAGTAGTCAGTCAGAGCTCTACCATCATAGAAGTCATCCACTCCACAGGCAACATAGAAATTCATAAAAGTGCCATCAGAGAAGTCAGTACTACCATCATAGAAGTCATCTACTCCCAGGCAACATAGAAAGTAAGAAGTACCAATAGTCAGAGCACTACCATCACAGAAGTCCACTACTTCACAGGCAGCATAGAAAGTGAGAAGTACCAGTAGTCAGTCAGAGCTCTACCATCATAGAAGTCATCCACTCCACAGGCAACATAGAAAGTTAAAGAAGTACCAGTAGTCAGAGCTCTACCATCAGAAGTCATCCACTCCACTGGCAACATAGAAATTCATAAAAGTGCCATCAGAGAAGTCAGTACTACCATCATAGAAGTAATCTACTCCCCAGGCAACATAGAAAGTAAAAAGTACCAGTAGTCAGAGCACTACCATCACAGAAGTCCTCTACTCCACAGGCAGCATAGAAAGTGAGAAGTACCAGTAGTCAGTCAGAGCTCTACCATCATAGAAGTCATCCACTCCACAGGCAACATAGAAATTCATAAAAGTGCCATCAGAGAAGTCAGTACTACCATCATAGAAGTAATCTACTCCCAGGCAACATTTATTTTATTTATTTATTTTATTTTATTTTACATTTGTTAACCGGGGGTGTCTGACTGAGCCGAAAATGCCCTTTTTCAGCAGAGGCCCGGGGAGAAAAGCTCCACAAAGAAAAATTACAGACACATTTAGTTATTTAGACATAATCAGTATACACACAAATTACAAGAGACATGTTTTTACAGTGGTATGCGGCACAAACAGTTACAGTGGAGAGAACAATCAAAAATAATATTAATTTTAAAAATAAAGGTAAGTAATAGATTTGTGGTGTACAGCTGAATTTTGGAATGTAGGTAGAATACATACATAGTACACAGGTACAGTACATACATTGTAGATTAGCCAGTGTTTGTGAGTAAGATTGAAAAACTATTATCAATTGCTCTAGATTTAGTATGCATATGTTATCCGCTTTCACTAGCCTGGGGAGCAATCATGGCACTGCTAACTTTGCTTGAGATGTTGCCTGATGAGGTCTTTAAAGGAGGCTTTGGATGATGTGTTTTGAATGCTAGTAGGGACAGAGTTCCATTTTTTAGAACAACATAGAAAGTAAGTACCAGTAGTCAGAGCACTACCATCACAGAAGTCCTCTACTCCACAGGCAGCATAGAAAGTGAGAAGTACCAGTAGTCAGTCAGAGCTCTACCATCATAAAAGTCATCCACTCCACAGGCAACATAGAAATTCATAAAAGTGCCATCAGAGAAGTCAGTACTACCATCATAGAAGTCATCTACCTCCCAGGCAACATAGAAAGTAAAGTACCAGTAGTCAGAGCACTACCTTCACAGACGTCCTCTACTCCACAGGCAGCATAGAAAGTGAGAAGTACCAGTAGTCAGTCAGAGCTCTACCATCATAAAAGTCATCCACTCCACAGGCAACATAGAAATTCATAAAAGTGCCATCAGAGAAGTCAGTACTACCATCATAGAAGTCATCTACCTCCCAGGCAACATAGAAAGTAAAGTACCAGTAGTCAGAGCACTACCTTCACAGAAGTCCTCTACTCCACAGGCAGCATAGAAAGTGAGAAGTACCAGTAGTCAGTCAGAGCTCTACCATCCTAGAAGTCATCCACTCCACAGGCAACATAGAAATTCATAAAAGTGCCATCAGAGAAGTCAGTACTACCATCATAGAAGTCATCTACTCCCAGGCAACATAGAAAGTAAGAAGTACCAGTAGTCAGAGCACTACCATCACAGAAGTCCTCTACTCCACAGGCAGCATAGAAAGTAAAAGAAGTACCAGTAGTCAGAGCTCTACCATCAGAAGTCATCCACTCCACAGGCAACATAGAAATTCCACATACGTCCTCTACTCCACAGGCAGCATAGAAAGTGAGAAGTACCAGTAGTCAGAGCTCTAACATCAGAAGTCATCCACTCCACAGGCAACATAAAAATTCATAGAAGTGTCATCAGAGAAGTCAGTACTACCATCATAGAAGTCATGTACTCCGCAGGCAACATAGAAAGTAACAAGTACCAGTAGTCTGAGCACTACCATCACAGAAGTCCTCTACTCCACAGGCAGAATACAAAGTAAGAGAAGTATAGTCAGGCATTAGGCATGCTGGACAGAGTACATGAACTATGGACAGACGTTTGAAATATTACCCAGGAAGGTGCAAAAAATTAATTCTAAATAGAAAGGTTAAGAAGGCAAAATGACTGTGAAGGCTTTAGAAGTGGCTGAGGAAAGAAGGCTCTCTAAAGATAATGAGAGCAGGGTACATTATGTAAAACTTTAATGCAGGGTTTGATAGATGATAGCAAGAGAAGTTCAGGAGGGATGTATACACGAGCAATGCAAAGAAATGGAAGACAACAAAAGGTGAACAGATGTTCAGGAACATGAGTTGTATTAAGGGAAACTTGCAGATAGAAATGGACATGACTAAAGAAAAAATGGAGAAACCCTGACAAACAGAAGAGAAATGATCACAGAATTCAGAGTAGTACCACAGCAGAACTCACTTGCTCCAAAGACAAAAGTTAACCAGAACACAAACATCACTAACATGTACAATGATGGTGTTCTCTAACTACAGCCAAACCTCCTGAACAGTGAAGCTAAATGGACACAAAGCTTTCTTAAGGCTGAACCATCTGTTGAATTCTTTAAAATCTGGCAAAATGATAATATAACACTGCTGCATTTAAGTTGCCAGCAGCTGTGGAAAACAAGGTAGCAGCAATTGTATTGGAAATTGTCAGCTTATATTCAACTCCCAAAAATGGTAATTGCTACAGAGACTATTCCAATTATAAAACACAGTTGTAGAAAGTACTGCATTCTCCAAATTAGAACTATTTCCCCAGTGCTGAAGTTGCAGTGACTGCAATCCAAGCTCAGTGAAAGTTCAACAGGACAGAAGTTCACTGTCAAAGACCACGAGTTGGAAGAAGAAATTCCTCAAATTCAGATGGCCATGAACTTGGAAAACATTGACCTAAAAACAATTCGTTTCATTGAACTTTGACTTGAGAAAGAAGAAAACCAGCGTTTTTGAACTCCTGGAGACCAGCATTGCCTCCCCCTCCTTTACTCACTCACTCCAGAATTTGTTGAAAGAAGAGTAGGTACAGTAGGACTTTTGTTAAAGAAAATTAGTTCTGCTTAAACCCAGAAAAAGAACAGCAAACAATTCAAAAACATAATGGTCAGCTAAGGAATGTTTTATGAGTTTAGTTTATTTGGTACATCAATACATGAAGCTTTTACTAATTTATTCTAATATGTCTGGTATATATTTTATGTTTAACAACAAAGTAGACTTCACTGTGGTTATTTCCAACTTCAGTGGGATTCTTTACAAGTTTATAAGAGTCCATATGCCCATTATGCCATGGAAGGAGAATGTGAGTTGGTATGGTCAACAAATTTTTTCCAGGCATGCATTGAAATAGATGTGCTGTGTAGGAATTACTTTTTTCTACTACCACATCCACAGTAAAATCATGTGTAACTGAATGTAAAGTGATGTCTTTCCAGACGTGATGTCAGAGCTTTGTGCTCCACTTTCTTGCTTCCACCCCGGTAGTCAACTATCCAGACTGTGCCCCCCTTCTGCAAATTCCTGGATCCGCCACTGAGTAACTATCATAAACTGAAATGTGTGGTTAAACTGTACAGTAGACTGAAAGCATTAATTAATATCAAATATTCCTTGATTGTGGTCATGTCACAGCCATTGAGAGGTCTCTGACCATGACTCCTATTAACTAACGCAATCCTTGAGAGTTGTGCTAGCTCTATGTAGTGCATGCAGATGATTACATTGGGCATCATTTGTACACCCATGTGACAATAGATTCACAACTGTGTGTTGTAGGATGCAAAAGACAGTATGTGGAGAGCAGTGTTTATGTAGTTGTACTGTTAGAAAAAAAATGGGAATATAGTTGCTGAGTAGATGTTAATGTACTGGACAGGGAGAAATTAAGTATCATAGCTGAGGGCAAAATGCCTTAAGGAAATAAAAGAGAAGCATGTTATCTAGTAAGTCTGTGATGACTCAGGACATGCTGTTTCGAAATGGAGGTTTCCATACCTGCTTCATTATAGGCTTGGAAGTGAAACTTTTGCTGAGTGAAATGCAGTTCATTGACTGTAGTTTCTTTAAAGTTGGGAAGCTAGTAAACTGTTTTGCACATCTTTGTGGGCCTTTGAGAGGGTGTGAACCCCATTATTTCCTCAAGCACTGACTTTGAAATTGAATTAATTATATTAAGGAGTGGGTACTGGATGTGCTGTCCCATTAAATGGGGGGTGCAGGGAGTCTTTGACGTCTGAAGAAAATGCATTTTTGTAGCTTCACTGAAGGTTGTCTAGGTTTTGGCAAGGCTGCTTTCAAAGGAATTACTTTACTTCACTTTTCAGCATTGTGAGTTCAGAATCAGTTGGTTCAAAAAACAAGACTTTTGTCATTCTGATATGTAATCAATAAGTTTGGCTTTGCTGAACACACTGGAGTCACTATGCAAATTTATGGCCCCTTATAAGATGCTCATTGGGATTAAGGAACATTCTTTTATTGGTACATTTACTGAGTAATTTAAGCAAATTATTGTAAGGGGCGGCTAATGAGATTGTGAAAAGAGATACTGAAGTTATAGATTATCAAACTGAGGTCAATGATGGAAACCCTACTCATATTTTTGGAGGTAGAGACATTCCCCTGTTTAGTTACAAATTATTAAAGTTGCTCTGGAAATATCAGGATGAAAAATAGTAGATGAATATCATTGTTTTGAAGCAAATGGATCTATCCCTACTTACTTCTTAAGTGCACATTCCATTAATAAGGTTTAACTAAAATACTCTGGTTGGATGACACCTGGTTTGATGATTTAGAGACATTCAGTTATTGAGGACTATTTTAAATGGGGCATGTATAATATATATTGTTATTCTACTCCCAGGACCTCACCTAGTAGCGCCACTGTCATCAAGTGATTGGCCCATACATTCTGTGGGTATGGGAGAGTGGACTTCCCAGGGCAGGTGATAGCTTTATAGCCAAGTAATTTTTCACAGGAATCCCATCCATTCCTCAGCATCAGTCAGCTGGTAGGAGACAGGCCAGCTTGCTGGTTCTGGAGGACAGCCTACCTTCTAATTTTAGGAGTGTCCTCCAAATGCTGCACTCCCTCTGCTGCCAGTGCAAGATGCGCTCTGAAAGTGTGGGGTTGGCAGGCTTGAACTCTGCCAGGTAACGTGTTGTTCTCCCACTAGGTGTTACCCTTGCTGTGATGCAGATTCACGTCCCTCCCCTTGAGATGGGTGAGAGAGCTGCTGGTTACTCCCTGGCTAGCTCCTACATTTGTCCAAGCTGGAAATCAAACTGTAGCATAGTCAGGGCTTTATTCCTCTATACTAAGGAGCTGGCTTTGGACCAAATATATTAATCTGAAGTGATGAGAATAATGAAATGCACTAACATCTGATCAAACTATTGGGTCTGTTTGATTAGGAACTATTCAAGAGCCGGATCATGTGGGATAACAAATGATATTTATTCAGAACATCATTATATGTCAGTCTGACAACAGTTAGCAAACCACTGATCATTACTTCTGTTAGCAAATACTAGGACATTTGTGACGTCCTCTAGCTAGTAATCAGAATAAGTTCTAGAGGGGAATGTCTAAAATATCAGTGGTTGAACTGAAAGGTAGTCAACAAGCTTGGTTTGTGACTGCTGCAAAGTCTTTGGTATTAAAAAAATATAATTTCTAAGCCATCATAGTAAGATTAAAATACGCAGTACAATCACACTAATTCTGAAGTTAAATTAATAAAGAATTGAGAATGGCTTCAGAGCAGAAAAACAGTCAAAGTAAGGGGTAATAGCATAAATTATGGTAAATATTAAACAGCATGGCCAAAAATAAGTTCAAAGAAATGAGCTACATTTTATAGGTTCATAGGTAAGTACTAGACTAGCTGCCCTTGCAGGGCATTTTAAGCCTAGCCAGTTTCCCTTTTTGCGCCTGAAATAACCTATCACATTGGGTTATATATTGGCCTTACCCATTCCATAGTTGTTAATTCTATATTACTCCTAATAACAATATCTGGGATCATACCATAGATAATTTGAGGAGACCCATGCATAGGATAAAGCATTTAATAGCTGCTTGTGTCCATTAGGGTCTATATCATGAAATTGAATTTCCAAAATATCAAACACCATAAGTTCGAACTTGGAAGATCGAATTCAGATAACATTGAAATATAAAAACAACGTATTTTTTCCCAGGGAAAAAATGTGCTGTTCTGAAAAACACACACATAACACAATCACACCAAACACCTTCAAAACCTACACTAAACCTAACATACACCACTATCTATGCACTATCCTTAACCCAGCCCTAAAGTCCGTCACTACCGCACACTTACCTGACCCACTCCCTAACCCAAAAGTCTGTCACTATCGCACACTTACCTGACCCACACCCTAACCCTAAAGTCCGTCACTACCCATTCGTACACTTACCTTGACCCCGTCCGAAAATGCTGAAGCCGCAGAAATGGCCAACCAAATTCTTTCCCTGGGAAGGAATTCGGGTTTACGCAGCTTTGACATTCTCACCTTTTGAACTACCAAGTTAAAAGGAATCTCAGGGGGGGGGGTTACTGGAAGACCACTGTCTTAAATAAGAAGTTAAAATGGCAATTGAGATTGAAATCTAATTTCTTTCCAGGATTAAATGAATATATAACTCTAAAACCAGTGTTAAAAGTGAAAGCACTACTTGTATAAGTGTAGTAAGGAAAGTAAATACTAAAAGTTTTTTTTAAAGTAGTGTGTATACTTTTAAGGGTTAATGTTTGATGGTATAAAAAGGAGTGTAGGTGTTTAATTCAGTTATCTGATGAAGTCTTGGGTTCCAAGATGAAAGTGCTAATCCGTTGTGTTTTTTACTGCTGTTTTATTAAAATTCCTGCTACCGGACTGTGGACTGGACTGCTACTTTTATTTTATTTGTCTAGTTTATTTTTTAAGTTTTATTACTTTAAAACTTGACAGATTTTGATCAGTAGTAGAACAAGATTGTAACTTCATTTGTCTCACTTGACAACAGACAGTTATGTATAGTGTCTTCTAGTATTTAACTTTTTGTGTTATTATATCACTCTGCCTCTACTGTTTCCAGATATTTCTAACAGAAAACCATTAGGATTAATAAGACAACCATGACTATTCTGATGACCATACAATGACAGGAGTTCACAGTGAGCCATAGTTATGTGCCCATAGTTATATACCCATTGAAGGAATGAGAAGTAACACCTCAGAACCAGTGTGTGACAAGTAGTTATACATAATGAACTCCTCTCATTGTCGGGATGTTGGTGAGGGCACAATCCATTCCAATGCTGCCTAGCTAATGACCTCTCTAGTCAACTCCTGCCCCTGGGGAAATGAAATTAAGCCACAAGGGAGAGAGTAGGAAAGGGTTTAAAATTATATAGAAAAACTGTTCCACAAAACTGAGACATGTTGACAGCAGAAAGTGAATTAAACATTTCATTAATCAAGGATGCCTGTGAATCATATGTTTCAGTGTTGCAGATGAGAAAGCATATCCTCATATCTCTGGGAGGGAGGGAAAAAAGGCACCCTGTGCATTTGTGCAATCATGTTTGTCATAATGCATGGGCATATATGAACCTCGTGTGACATCCAGTCAATACCCCAACAGACTGCTAACAATATTGTGATGTCCCTTACTATCCTGGGTCAGTAACTAAGGAGCTTCAATCCTCACTACTGACTCCAATATGAAACTGTCACTTAAACAGGAGTAATGTTTCACAGTTTCCCTAAGAGCACAACAGGAACATGCTCTATAACCTGTGACTGGACTGTATACTTCTGTCCACCCAAAATTAAACTCCTTGTCACACATTTCAGAGCAATGTGTCCCAGTTTAAGACCTCTGATATACTCACACTTAAATAAATTAAATCACTCACATCCAAACACTTCTGGGAAAGCCTGACACAGATTTCCAGCCGTGGCCCTTCCCCAAAATAATATGGTAACCAGCTGCCACCAATCAGGGATCCTACATGCCCTTTTAAATGGGTGTCCAATTATGAAAATTAGATATTAAAACAAATGATAGCAAATGACCTAAAGCAGCCAGGCTTTTTGAGTGGCTCAGGCAGTTAATAAAGCAGGTGAAAACACTCTTAAATCACTATTAACAAAAAACACCAGACAAAACACTTCAAGGGAAATGGAAGCACTGAACTCCAGTAAAATAGCATAACCACACTTTATTTTCCGCTTTCGCCCTCAAAGGACTTCATCAGAATGAATCAACCAAAAACACATCAACTATTTAAAATAAAAAACATCCAATAAAAAACACAAACTAATTAAACTCATTAATTACTCTAGTTAGCTTAAAGTTAAAGTATATGAGTAAAGTTAAAATTCAATTACATTTTAATATTTTCAGTCTTTTGTCTTTTAAAAAAAAAAATTAATATTAACAATATCAAGACCAGGTAACCTATCTGCCCCAAACTTAAGTTGCCATAATGTTTATTTTTGTTCCACTTTGTTTTTATAATCTCCCCCTCTCATATCTAATGGAACTGATTTTATAATAATAAAAAGAAATTTCTTAAAAGTGGGACATAGCTGACAATGTTTGTACAAAGCATTTGTTTCTTTCCTAGCCTTTATCACATAAATATGTTCTTTGATTCTCACCTCTAAATAATTGGTAGTCATGCCTACATAATAGGTGTTACAGCTTGAACATAGACTAACATACACTATTCCCTTAGATTTACAGGTGAAAACTCCAAGAATTAGAATGCTGGAATTAAAATGATATAAACTAAGAAAAGGTCTTTCTAAAATATATGTACACACAGTGCAATCCCCACATTTATACATACCCTTCCTTTTGTTTTCATAATATGGGCATATAACCATTTTTAGTATTATCTGTCTCTAGTAGTGTCTTTAAATTAAAATTATTCTTGTAAATAAACTTAAGACCAGGGCCTATACAAGAAATTAACTCAGATTTTCCTTTTAAAACCTTCCAGTTATCTCAAATGATAGATCTAATACTTTCATTATCAACAGTCATAGCCAAACCACACATAAGACCTACTTTATTGTTGTTACTTCCAGTTTTAACCAAATGTTTTAATAATATATGGGGATATAAAGTCTCCCTCATATGTCTAACTTCCTCCACCTTAATCTTTAAAAATCGAAGATCAAAGCCCCTATTTAAAAATAAAGAAATAATGAATTTTATTTAATTTTCAAATTCATTATCTGTTGTTAATCTAGACACTCTGATAAATTTTGTCCCCTAGGAATATTATTTTCATAAAACAGGAGTGATTGCTCATAAAATATAAATAATTATTACTAAAATATGTTTTCTATATATCTTACTTTCCACCATACCTTTATCATCATTCCAATTTAATTGTATAGCTAAAACATTTACTTATAACCAGCATTGTCCTATAGTAAACTTCAAAAAATTGGAACAGATATATAAAACATTAATAAAATTAAGTGCATCATACTCAGTTCCTTCCAAAATCAAAAATCAATCATCCACGAACTGACTAAAATATACTATTTTAAATTCAGAAATGAAGGAAGCCATAATTTTGTGTTCCCACCACCCAAAAACCAAGTTCGCATAAGCAGGGGTTGCTGCAGAGCCCATGGCAACCCCTCTATTCTGTTTGTAAATATTATTAAACATAAAATAATTGTTGTCCAATAATGTCTCTGTAAGAAGACAGCAAAAGTTAATTTCCTTTTTACTCAAATTGGAAAAAAAACACTTTGATTTGTAAAGGCTAAGGTGGTGGAAGTTAAAAGCAAGAAGGAAACTTTATATCACCCTATATTATTAAAACCTTTGGTTGAAACTGGAAGTAACAATAAAGCAGATCTTATGTGTGTTTTGGGCATGACTGTTGATAGTGAAAGTATTAGAGCTATGATTTTAGATAATTGGAAGATTTTAGAAAGAAGTTCTGAGTTGATTTCTGGTATAGGCCCTGGTCCCAAGTTTATTTACAAAAATAATTTTAATTTAAAGACACTACTAGAGACAGATAATACTAAAATGGTTATATGCCCATATAATGGAACAACACTCGATCAGGTTGGATGTCGGCAATAAAGGCTGTACGCAGCTTCCCTTCTCTCTTTTTTCTACCACATCAGTGGGTTGGATAGCTTGCTTTGGCAGTGAAACCTGACGAATGAGGCATTAGGGTACGCACTTGTACCTTGTACCCTAATGCCTCATTCGTCAGGTTTCACTGCCAAAGCAAGCTATCCAACCCACTGATGTGGTAGAAAAAAGAGAGAAGGGAAGCTGCGTACAGCCTTTATTGCCGACATCCAACCTGATCGAGTGTTGTTCCATTAAGTGGATTGTGCTATTTATATATGCCCATATAATAAAAACAAAAGGAAAGGCATGTATAAATATGGGGATTGCACTATGTTTAGATATATTTTAAAAGGACCTTTTCTTTGTTTAGATCATTTTCCACCATTCTGATTCCAGGGTTTTCACCTGTAAATCTAAGGGGTAGTGTATGTCAGTTTATACAGGCATGACTGCCAGGAGTTTAGAGATGAGAATCAAAGAACATCTTTATGTGATAAAGCCTAGGAAAGAAACACATGCTTTGTACAAACATTCTCAGGTATGTCCCCCTTTTAAGAAATTTCTTTTTACTATTATTGATCAGTTCCTTTAGATACGAGAGGAAGAGATTATTAAAACAAAGTGGACAAAAAGAAATGTTATGGCAACTTAAGCTTGGGGCATATAAGTTACCTGGTCTAAATGATGTTATTAATATTATATGTTTTTAAAAGGCAAAAGATTGAAAATATTAAAATGCGATTGAATTTTAACTTTACTCATGCACTTTGTGTGTAACTTTAAGCTAACTAGAGTAATTAATGAGTTTAATTAGTTTGTGTTTTTATTGGATATTTTTATTTTAAATAGTTGCTGTGTTTTTTGTTGATTCATTCTGATGAAGTCGTTTGAGGGCAAAAGTGGAAATAAAGTGTGGGCACACTATTTTATTGGAGTTAATTTCTTCCATTTCCCTTGAAGTGTTTGTCTGGTGGTTTTTGTTAATAGTTTGATTTACACCATCCTTGGTTGAGACTGTTCTTTTGTGTGACTCTCAACTCACTAAAGAAAACACTGATTGACCAGCCACAATGTAAATTAATATAAATATTTAATAATGAGCAAATTATTAAAAATATAAAACAGTAATTTCCAATAAACAAACAGAACTCAATCACCAGGAAAATGAAATCAGTACCGAAGTATAGAAATCCAACATTCAGAAAAACTTTAACTGATTAGTTTTAATTTTCCTATCTGACTAAAGAACATTGTCCCTGATCTAAACTAAATTATTGAAACAGAGCAAAGGCAGGCTTACAGTTCTTGGTGAGTCCTTTTGGGTATCCACTGCACAGTGCAACTGTGAACAACTGTCAAATGCAACTGTCAACTATAACTGGCTGTTAGCTGACAACTGACTTCAACTGTTTTCAGCAGGCTCTTTTATAGACTAACTTATCTGTCACAGTTGTTCCAGTTCTAATTTTTATTTCATATTTTGAAAATCAATCAACAGATGTTTACTAAAGTTCCTTTCTGTCTTTCAGCCTCTGAGTGTAACACGTAGCAATTGTCACATTCCAATGACATAATCTGCAGATCAGCAGATTCTGAGACAGTCTGCATTTAGAATCTTCTTCACAAATATGCACTGTTAGAAACTTAAAGGAACCCTGTTCAAGTCTTTAAAAACATTCTGTACAAACAGATTATAAATCAACATGTAAGAACCTATTTGCATCATCATAGCTAGTCATGCTGGCATATAGTACACAGGTTAACCTAAAATTATGTACAAATCCTCAGCCAGACATGCTAGCACAAATGACAGAATCTAATTTCATCACATCTGCTATCACAGTTTGCTGTTTGTGGAGCTTGTAAATTTCACATATGAGCAAATGCCACTTTTTCAATCACTTGGACTGTACAATACTGTGTGAGAGAATCATCCAATAAATGTTATATTTTCTTGCAACTAAACCTATTACATATATAACTGTGAGTTGGAGAACACATGTTCTGTGATGGAACTTCCTTCAGATAGCCTAATGTGTCCACCTTGTGGAGCTGCAGATGGGATTCCTCTTTGTAAGAGAGGATTCATCACCCTGTTGGATGCCTGAAGATGAATGTCGGCTGGCTCACCTAGGTTACTGCCATTGCACAGGCTTAGGTGCACTGCAGATACAGATAGAATGAGCCATCCTGGGGTAAGACAGGTTGCCTGAGCTTTGTCAGTAATTGATCTTTGTCAGTAATTAAGGGCTCATCTCAGAGCCAGTAGGTAAGTACTGGTTTTCTATACAGTGATGTACCACAAAGTTAAGTGAGTACCACATAGCCAGATAGCCAGTAGGCGAGTATTGATTTTACGTACAATGATATACAATAATGGCATGCATAGAATGCTAAGTGTGTGTATTTGCCACTCACTAAAGTGGATACCCAGTATGTGCATAATAAGCATTTTAGATGATTATGTTATAGTACACCTGCCATACACATACACATACACACTTACACTTGTCATCCCTTAAAATAGGAACATAGCTGCATAATATAGTATTATCCATAGGCATGCCTATACTTGCATACATATGAGATCTACCTGACTTGATTTATAAAGGTGATATGGAATATCAAACCCATCATATGCAGGACAAGTAATGAAAAGCTAAGCTGCCAAAATGCACCAGCATAAATGTACTGTTATTTCATCTATTTATTTTCCAAGGGATCAAAGTCACATGTACCTCCATAAACCATTCATTTATATTCTATCTCCTAGGTTTCACTACCTTGGGTAAGGTGACTACATTTTTTTTCACAATAATAAGACATAGCCTCATCTCCCAGGTTGTGTAACTTTGAAATTACAATATAAATAAAGCAGGAACAGAGGCCTGGAGAGGACTTCCCAGTAGAAAAAAATGTTGGTTTTGGTAGTTGGCTGTATGGTACATTGGAATAAAGCCCTGAATGTGTATACATCTTTCATTCCAACTGATGGAGGAAATCACAAGGGTAAAAGTGAGCAGATGATGCTGGCTTGCACATCCTTTGAAAGGGAGGTTGTACAGTTGCTGCAATGCTGACATATAGTGAAGGGACTTGCATGAGACACAGCACAATTATTGGGAATTTGTGCTTGGCATTGCCAGACTGGTGACAGTAGCCTCTGCTGAACATGCACAGAAGCTCATATTTACAAAAGCAGTATTGTAGCCCCTGTAGTGATCTAGAGATGGTAAAACATGATAATAACATGTCCCTGAGCACTGCATTATTAATGATGCAACCCCTTGAAATAGGAAGATAGGTAGCTACATAGCCTGTGGACCAACTACCAATTAGAAATGACAGTCTTGAAATACTCAGAAGACCCTGGGATTAAAAGAAAAGGCAGGCCCACAGGTCACTATTAAGAGGACATGATCTGCCCCTTACCAGGTCAGATGGTCATTGCAAAACAGGCTACAAGAAACCTTCATTCCTGCTTGAATTATAGCTCTCTCCAGTCAGCTTTCAATTCATCCAGTAGCAGGCCCCACTGGCTCCAGAAAAAAATAGGCTCAAGATTTATAGGAGGGGTTGATGGTCAACAAGTAAGGAGGCAAAAAGAACCCAGAAAAAAATGATTTTTTATCACCTATGCATTGTGTCCTGCTGTGCTTTGTTAAGCTGTCATTCAGTATCATGAGCTTATCAGGCTTCTAGCTTTGGTGATTTTTGCTTTTCCTGGACTTGCATTAGTTATGTGAAGTAGAATCATACATATATCATTCATATGTATAGTTACTAAAATGGTTATAGAGATACATGTTTCCACACAGAATTTTTTTCATAAGCATAGGTCTTCATGTCATTCAGTCTACATTTTTTCTTTAGTCTTTCATAGGAGTAATAGTTATCATGTGCAAAGAAAACACTGCTTGCAGCCATATCATGGAATACCTGCTATGTCTACATTGGTATAGTAACATGTAGATGGAGGTGCTTATACTCTGTAAAATAAAAGTTGTATAACTATGTTACTTAGATGACTAACAGTCAACAGGAGTAGTTCATTACTCTACCGTATACATGTGGGTAATGGGATCAGTGGTGTTATAAATGAAATATCTAGCACTCTGGATTTTGGGAACAAGTTCTGTAAAAGTTAAACAGTCTGTACCTTTGATAGTTTTGTAGTTATTCTATTTAGGTTTAATGAATGGAAAAAGTGTAGCAATTTGAGTTTGTGTCAAATTAAGTATGAAAGCTTTTTTTCTTAATTTTGTTTTTAGTTAGGGATAGTTGCACTTTTTATTTTGTAGGTAGTTTTTTATTGTGTTTCTAATGACTTTTTATATTTGCTAAGTGGGCTTAAGATTTTTGTTGGGGGATCTGACTGGCTTTGCAGTACTGTGCTATGGTCAGTGGTAGGACCTAGGCTTTGATGCAACCTTTGGAAGTTCCTTTTGTAGCATGAATTTCTACTGGGAGTTAGTTCCCAGAAGCCAATTTCTTTTTTCTTTAGTTTTATGTGGTTTCAGTATATTTTTGTAATTTTAGAGTTATAGTTTTCTATGTGTGTGTTTTTATGGTTCTCCATTGGTGTTCTTTTGTTTATATATTTTATATTTAGTTTTGTTTTATATTTGCATACAAGTGTGTTTTGTGTTATGTTCTTTTGCTATATTATCGGTTTGTATGGTTTTATGTGTTTTTACATATGTTTGTTCATGGGGTTATATATGTTAGCCTTAGTTCCGAGTTTGTGTTATGTTATGTGTATGCATGTGTGTTTGTGTGTGTATATCTATGTGTGCATGTGTATGTGTATGTCAAGCTTAGTGCAACCTTTTGTGTTGTAGTTGGACTTGTGTTAGGATTATGTATTTTAGAGCATTTGTTTTTATATTTCTGTAAAAATATTTGCAAGAATTATTTACAACTGCATAAATACAAAATATAATTGTTTTTACTAGAATTGGTAATCTCTTTTGGTAGTGCTGTAATTTATTTCTTAGTTCAATTCAGTTTTCATCTTTTCTAAGTCGGCAGTTAGTTTTGTAGTAGTAGTAAGTTTTTTTTTGTAGTTGTCTTTATTTAATTGTTCTCTTGTAGTACTTACTCATTACTGTTATATTGCTTTTTTAGGGGAAATTTGTAGTTCTTTGTTTTCTTTTGTTGTTTCCTTTCATTTTCCCATTCCCTCAGGATCCCTCTTTTCATTTTCTGTATTAGTTTTGTATAGCTTTTTATGAGTGCTATCATCTTCTTAATTTTGTTTATTTTTGTGACCTAAGATGGTTGCAGTTTTTGCCCGTTTCTTTTAATATTCTTCAGTTTTCTTTCTTTTTCCCAACATATGTTTTTGTTTGTTATTCAATGTACTTTTTCATCTTTTGTCTGTATGTTTATTCTCAGTTCTTTTTTGATGTTTCTGTTTAGTTTTTCACTTAACCAATATTTTTCTACTTTTTTCAAAGTTTTTGTTTTACTTTGCTGTTTTGGGCACCCTTTCATAAGTTAAAAGCCTGTAATTGTGAGTCCCGCAACTACATAATAATAATAATAATCATAATAATCATAATAATAATAATAATAATAATAATAATAATAATAATAATAATAATGTTTGCTTGTTTATTTATTTATTTGTTTGACATTTGTTAACCAGGTTGGTCTGACTGGGCTGCAGAGACCCTTTTCAGTGGAGACCCGAGGAGAAAAGCTCCACAGAAAGAACAGTTACATAACAAACAAGACTTCAAAGGTATTGACATACAGATGCATACATACTGGTGAAAGAAAATACATCTTATATATGAACATATTAGAATACAGTAGCAAAGTTGTGGCTTCAGACAGCCATGATAAAATTAGCTATATAAAATGTAATGTGAAAGTTAGATTCCATCTAACAGTTACATTCCGTGAGAGTTCTGGGTTGGTAGACTATCGAAGGACATAGAATGAGCAAATTGTGGGAAAGTGAAGGAGCTGAGCAAGGAAAGGGAAGTGGAGAAGGAGTGTTTTAGGTGGGAGTGGGACAAGGACAGGTCCAGGATTTAGTAAATCAGTACTTTAGATGTTTTTTGAAGTTGAGGGAGCTGCTATTTGTTCTTAGAGAAAGGGGAAGTTTGTTGCAGGCAGTGGCGATGGAGTGGATGTATAACAGTTTGCCGATATTTTTATTAGGTTTGTAGATGTCTAAGAGGTGTAGTTCTGTGTTGCATAGGTTACACTTAGGGGAGTAGGGAGTGATGAGATCTGAGAGGCAGGACAGTGGGGGGATTGATTTAAGAGGGAGTGAGTGAGGTGGAGTTGGGGAAGGAGAAGTTGGCTGCGGAGTTCAAGCCATTGGAAGTTTTTTAATGTTATGCAGTGGTGAGAGTGGTAGGAAAGGTTGGCAGTGAATCTGACTATTTTGTTGTAAGTGGTTTGAAGTTTAGCTATTAGATTGGGTTGAACATTGATGAGAATAGGCGTTGCATAAAATAAGGTAGGGAGAAGGAAAGTCTGGGCTAAAGAGCAGTTAGCGCTATCGGTGAGGCATTTTTTATGTCTGTATAAGAGACCAAGTTTTTGGTGGGTCTTTTTGATGGTTTGCTGTATATGTATATCGAACATCAGTTGTTTATCTATGATTACGTCAAGGAGTTTAGTATGTGATTCAACAGAGATAAGTGCATTATTAAGAGAAGATACTGTGAAGTTATTTTTGTGTTGCTGAAGAGATTTGGGGAGGAAGAGTAAGAGTTTTGTTTTTTTAGGAATGTGGAGTAGCTGATTATTGGTTAACTAAGTTGTGACTGAAAGGAGAGAATCTTGAGTAAGAGCAAGGAGTTGGGGAAAGTTATCAGAGTATGAGATAATAGTGGAGTCATTGGTGTATTGTATTAGAGAGGAGTTTGGGCAGGAAGTGTGAAGGTTATTTCTAAAGATATTAAAAATGAGTGGTCCAAGGATTGACCCTTGGGGACACCTATTTGGTTTGGGAGGAAGGGGGGAGAAGGCAGAAAGCCATTTGACAGACTGGAATCTGTTGGTGAGGTAACTAGAGAACCATAGTATAGTAGAGATTGATGGAAGAAAGTTTTTTGAGAATTAAGGTATGGGAAATGGTGTTGAAAGCTTTAGATAGGTCAAGTAAGAGGCATGAGACTAATATGTTATTGTCTTGTGCTTTGGCAATAGTCTACATAAATGAGATGAGAGCTGTGGAGGTACTGTGGTGAGGGCGGAAACCCTGTTGGGTAGGAGTTAATAGGTTGTTTTGTATGATATGTTTAAGAAGCTGGTTCTGAATACATTTTTCTAGGATTTTGGGTAATAGGGCATAATAATAATAAATATGATAATATAAACAGCATATACATCAGTACATTTTAAATTTTACTGTAAAACATTCAATCAATGATGAGGGTGGTATCTACAACCAGCCATACATTTTCTGACATGGGAACTGTGTCTTGACACTCCTGCTACTGAGCTACTGAGTCTGAGAATGCAGTTCTTTGCAATAAGTGAAATACTCTGAGATAGTGCAGTCTATGTATATGTATATATATATATATATATATATATATATATATATATATATATATATATATATATATATATTGAATTTGTACTTTCAGTGTCTCTGATCTGAGGGAATATGGTCCTCACAATTTAGACAGGAATATACTGTTTGATGTGTTTGCTTTTTTTTTTTCTTTTATTCTGAAGATTGTTTTTCAGATCTTTCAATTTATTTTTCTTTTCTTATTGTTCATTTTGTATTTTTAGCCTTTTGGTATTGTGAATATGTTTTCATTCTTTGTTTTTCAGTTGTTTCATTTGCATATTTTATTTTACTTTTGTCTTTCATTGTAGAGTTTTTTTCTTCAGACTTGTCTGCGAGACAAACAGTATTCAGTTAGCAGGTTGTTATGACTGATTTTTTTTGGGTAAATGTTGCAGTCTTCTCTTGAAGATATTGGTATTGGTTGTTGTGGTGTTGGTGGTCACCCTACGCCACTCTTGATCTAAGCCAAAGTGTTGAGAAATGATCTGTGTCGATGCATACTGAAGTTATTTTTTCCCCTTTGTTTTAAATGTATTAATGTTAGTTTTATAAATGTTATGCTTTGTTTAGGTTGGGAATTAATTTTATGTGTTGCTATTGTGTATTTTAATTTTTTGTAGGTTTGGTAATCTCGCTGTTTTCTCCGCTGGATTCTAAGGGATTTTTTTCATTTTATAGTACCTTGCATTAGTATTTTTGTGGGGTTTTGTTTCACTGTTCATTATGTTGTCTATGTTGTGCTTTTCAAATATTTAGTTTTGAGTTTTTGTTTTTACTGTGTACATTGTATTTTGTCATAGTAGTCTATGAAGCCTGTTTTTCCATTAAAGTCAATGGGATTTTTTCCCATTTAGTCTACGGGTATGTTTTGGAGATATTAAGTTGAGAGAAAAATGTAATATCTGGGAGTTAGGCACGTGAAGCAAGAAATGTATGCACATCAGGTTTAAGTGTGTGCATTTTGCCCTATAATGGAGCTATTTCATGTATCACACAACAAAAACATCCACATACTACAATACTGTTTACCATTCATTTCAGTGGGATGTGGTAAATTCATTATTTGTATAGTTTCTGAAGCATTTTATGAAAGCCTGTATCATGAATGGCTATAATTGTTCTGAGACACTTTTTTATTTTTTAAATATTTTACATAGTTTTGAAGCTATTTTGTGATAGTAGTGAGAGGCATGATAGTATCTGAATTTTCTAATTAGGTTTGTGTTTTAGAACAGGATTCAGAAAAAAAACAGCCCTTGGTTGTGTAAAGTACCTACTTCAGTTAGGTCAATTTATGTGACAGTGGGAAGTGTGAGTCAGAGATACATGTAGCTACAATCAGGAAGACCTCATTATTGGTTAATTTACATATCTCTACAACATCTGTAAATATCACCAATGCTAAAAATTGCCTCTGCTGGGTCCATGTATCACACTGACAAAGGCAACCCCCTCATGTCTCTCCCCCCCACAGATGTTCAGACATTTCACTCACATGCGCGTGCACACACACACACACACACACACACACACACACACACACACATACATCCATACTCTCACACTCCCCAACCTCCATTACCTCATTGTTGATCATCAGTAAATTTATCTTCTAAGTGGTCTAGTATAGTAGATAACTGCAGAAATTTGGCAGAGTTAATTATCATGGCTGGCCATGCTAATTCGTGTAGGTTTGTGATTTTCTATATCATTTGTCAGCATAAATCACTTATTGAAGTTATTTCTTGAGGAGAAGACATGGCTCATCAGCATTTGCCTCTGCTCCACAATGCCTCAGAACGAGGCCAGCTGGACAGCCCACCACAATGATTCTTCTGACCATGGAAAATCATTGCTGTGGGCCTGTCTCTGAATTGCAAAGGGTTAACACAAGGCATCAAAAACTCATGGAAGGACTTACTGATTGCAGTAACCCTTTCTGAAACATGACCTTGGTTAATTTAATGTTATCTAGTTTAGTATTCTGTTTTAGGTCCCTTTGCTAAAAAAATCCAGTTTATTATTGGCTAGTTATGGTATGGATTTAATTTTATTTTTTTACTAATTTAGTTTAAATGTTTTTATTAAACTAAGGTTAGAGATAATTGGTGGGGGAGTAGGTGGGCTTAGAAGTTCTGCAAGTTTTAGTCATTAGTTTTACTTTAGGCTGTGTCTACAGTCCTTTTTTGCAATTTTCTCAAGTGCGATTGAAGTGCAGTGTTAAAGTAGGGGTTTTGATTAGTTGTGGGTTTGATGACATACAGAGTACAGATAAATGCTTTGATAATTCACTTAAAGTGATGATACAAGAAAATAAATAAAGTATGTGCACTCCACTATAAACCTTTATTTAGTATATCTGTTTATCAAAGTATGTTGTTAGGATACAACTTTCTGACTTTATTTGTTAACTATCTAATCCAATGAATGCAAACTGATTTTTGGGGGATCTGAGAGCACTGTCTGGTTAAATGACTTCCTTGGTGTCACTCAGTAGGCAAATTGAGGCTGAGGGAATCAAACTATGGACTACAAAGTGAAGCTTGCTAACAACTCATAACCTTAATCCTCTGCACTAAACTGCTTCTGTGTCCAGGAGACAAGATGGAAGAGCAGTGCAGTAAAGCAACTTGTTTTAGGATAAGGACTATACTACTCAAGGGGTGGACTGGCTAGAAATGCATGACTTGTGAGTGCTGATTGTATTTTAGTGTATTTTGTGGCTTTTGTGGTATTCAGTGCCACTTATTCATTCTGTAGCCGTCTGTTAAACAAATTCTTTGTAATCTGCAGAGCATTACTGGCAGATGAGTGAGATGATTTTTATGATCCTAGTGCACACTGGGATAGTCCACAAGCTGGACTACAGGATCAAATATGATACAAAAAGACAGTTTGCAAACAGTGCACCAGCATATTCTCATGGAGAAACTACAGATGACCACAACAGTGTTTCAGATCTTATTAGCTGTGTATACCACTAAACTGTCCAGCTTTTTGCAAAATGCCCATATTTTTGCCACATAGTTTTGGTCTGTTCCTCAGAAAATTTGTGGTTTTCTGGCAAATATATCAGGACTGAAGTCAGTAAATAATGACATACATTTCAGTTTATACCCTTCAGAGAATGCATGCTAACACAAAAACCTTTTATTCTAGCAACCTTCTGTGTTTAAAGAGCTATATTTAAATTCTGTCCCTATTTTTGAGCCTTTGTTTCCCTATTATTTTAGGGTCTGTTCAGATTTCTTGCAGTTAGACATTGAGAGGTATGGTCATGTGGCTGGTTACACAGTCGTTCTCTGCTTCTCTACAACCATAGGGATGCATGCAACAGCATTGTGACATTTGCTGGCTACTTCTCATTCTGCCATGAGATTTGTCTGCTGTCATCCTGGCAGTGTTCTTCCTTGGCTGAGCCCTCCACTGCTGTTTTATTTCACCTCATAATGTGAGTTATAGGAGAATGAGTACACAATGATTTATCTGCATGTGGAAGCACTTCACATATCTTACCTTTCAGATTTTAAGCCCATACTGTTTTCTTGAAAGCCAGGGAACCTGGAGCTGATACTACCCATTTATTGCAGCTTGAGAAATAGCAGTGTTCTGCTCAGCTTGGGGTTGTCTACAAGGCAGAAGAAGCAGTCTTCATAGTGGTATTACTGCATATTCAGCAATCTCTGGTATGCAAGGTAGTGTAGTGTAGTGTGAATTGCACAATAACACTGATATGTGAGATTCATTTCAGTTATATGTGTTACACACACACACACACACACACACACACACACACACACACACACACACACACACACACACACACACACTTACATTGCCTTTGATCCGCTGTAATGTATCCATTTAGTGAAGCTTGAAATACACTTACTCTGAAATGTGCATGGTAATTTTCTCCAGCCTCCCTCTGTTCAACACCAGGATTATGTGGAGTGCATCATAACGTCAAGGTTCACCCTTAGGGTATGCGCCCTGATAAATCACCTGATGCTTGAAACTTCTTAGTCTTTTTGTCCAAGCATAAGGGTCAGATATGGAATACCTGGCTCCCTCCTTTCACTATCAAGCTTATCCCTACAAATACCATAAAAAACTCCTACTAAAATTAAAACCATGTTCTAATGCCCCAGATAACATTCCATCTAACTTCCACAAGCTAGCTACTGATGGCATAGCTCTAACCATCTGTATCCTAATAAATTTCTCCATCCAAGAACCCCATGTACCCTTCCTCTGGAAAAAAAAAGCCTTCATCATTCCACTCCATAAAGGAGGCAACAACTCTGAAATCTCCAATTTCCGTCCAGTAGCTATTCTGTCCCCATCTGTAAAATCCTTGAAAAATTGATCCATCTACAACTCTTGCCATACCTCTTAGACAGTCACCTACTTACCTCTATACAACATGGTTTCAGACCTGGACACAGCACCACTACTGCCCTTCTCTCCTTTCTCTAAATCATTAACTCTGCTTGTGATTCTGGCAGTATTGTATCTGCCCTCCTTCTTGACTTATCTAAGGTCTTTGATACCATTTCCTACAACCTCCTCTTGTCCAAGCTCTCTCATCTCAAGCTTTCCTCTTCTTCCACCAACTGGTTCACCAGTTACCTCTGAGACAGACATCAAGCTGTTTAGTGGAAAAATGGTACTTCTTCCTTCCTCCATATTCCAACAGGTGTTCCACAAGGCTCAGTACTGGGTCTCTTACTATTTAACATCTTCATTAATGACTTCCATCAGAACATCCCAAATGCTAAACTTGTCCAATATGCTGACAACTCTACCATCATCTGCTCTGCCAACTCTCTCTCCAAACTTATGTTTTTAACCCACGATGCCTTCTCCCGCACCAAATCTTGGATGCTCGATAATCATCTAGCTCTTAATGCATCCAAATCCAAACTTATGATATTTACTCCGGCTAGATGCACAAAAATTGACAATAAATCATTCTCCATAGTCAGCCAAAATGTGACCCCTATTGAAATAGTTCCATACACAAAGCTGCCCTTATTGATGACCAATTAAAATTCAGCATTCATCTACAAACAAATATCAAGAAAACACACCAAAAACTTGAAATGCTGTACCAACATAACCACTACCTTACTCCTCAACCAAACAACTCCTCTCTATTACATACCTCATTCCCTCTCTCCTGTATGGAACCCCTCTCCTTACTAATCTTCAATCCACCCTAAAGTCGCATCTATCTTCCTGCTGCAATAAAATTTGTAAGTTCGCCACCGGATCCAAAGCCTCCTTTTACCACTGTGACTCTCTCCACTCCTTAAATTGGCTGGAACTCCCTAATTATCTGTCACACATTCAATTTTCATTTGCTCATAAGCTCATCTTCAAACCCTCCAACTGTCCCTTCCTCTCCTCCTCTCTCAAAATGCACCATCCTCATAGAGTACTCAGGTCCAACAATCATAATCTCCTCGAAGTATATAAATCCACATGTTCTCCAGGTCAACTTTTACTATCTTTTTCCCTTGCTAGATTATGGAACGCATTTCCCCTACCAATTAGAATGCTCCTGCTCTCACCTCACCTGAAACTTTCTATCCCACCCCCACACCCTCCACCTTCCCTATCTCAAACATGAACCTAAGACTTGCTTCTACTTTTTATGCCTGACTCTCTAAAATTGCTTCATTATTTTGATAATCTCTACTACAGCCATCTCTATTGATATCTCTATATCTACTTAATAAGCATTGTTAGGCCTCAGTCCATAAATGCTTTTTATCTTTTCTCATTTCTATGTCATTTTTAATTATATGTATAATGTATATTGAATACTGTGTAGTTTATATGTCTTCACATACAATGTATATTACTTGACATTTTTGTATAATTTTTGTCATTGTAAGACTATATTGGAGCTTTTCTCCCCGGGCCTCCATTAAAAATGGGCTCATCTCAGCCCAATGGACTTTCCCGGTTAACAAACTGCAAATAAATGAACTCTGGATATTTGTACATATTTATCTTCAGCACTGTGCATTTTTATGTGAATGTTATCAATAACTTAGATGTAATGATGTTTTTTCAGGAGTGTATCTTGGGAGAAATGATTTTGTTTTGAATAGGATGACTCTGAAATCTTTAAAAGATGCAATTTTCTTTGAGTTTTGTAGCTGCCCCATATTCACAACTGGCATGTCTACATGCAAATGTAATTTAATAAACAAAGCACAACTAACTACTTACAAAATAAGGTGTCTTATTTTCCTTTCAGACTATTAGATCAAATTTCACAGCTTGCACTAAACATTAGCTTCATTTCCAAAAGGGGCATCATAGGCTTTGACCTTTCTTAACAGTTTATTTAACAATATATCTTTTGAACAAGTTAAAACGCAACTTTGATAAATAGTATGAGAAAACATAGAGGAGAGAATAATTCCCAGGCCATCAAACACTGTCAAAGTGGTTCTTCATAAAGAAAAACAACTTTTTAAATTATACTTCTAAAGCTACGTTTATTTGCAGTGACAGCATTTTATGACAGGTTTTGTGTTCTCAAAACAATGGCACGTCTTTAAAAAGTGTTTTGTTTCTCTTTACAACTGAGTATACGGAAATGTAAACAGATATTAGACAATTCATGGTTTTATTTCCCTGACATTGTGTAAATAAGGTTACAGCTGACATGTGTTACTAACATATCTGATACTAAATGAGTAATGGAGTTTCCAAATAAACTTGTTTAAATAAGCAACACACATTTAAAGAAACTCTAGTTAAACATTTCCAGGTTTTCATATTATTCTCTAGCTTTGGAACTACCCAGATATATCTGTTACAAGACTTCAAAGTGCATTGCTTATGGTTACTTATATTAGAAGCTGCTTTTGTATAATGGGATTGCTTTAGGTGCTCTGTCAAGTATAAGGTACAGTATTTCTTAACCAGTGTAATTCTCTCCCTCTTATGTAAGCTATTAATACAAAACACAAGTTGAAATTGATCTATAGGTTGATTGAAAGCCTGGCTGCATGCATGGACTTGTGTTACTATGAACGTGAGAAATCTTTTTAATGCCTTGCTGTTAACACTGTTTTTTCTAATGCTGCAAAGCATGGGTGCATTCAGTGATATCTGTGTTCACCCATGCAACATTGTTTCCTGGAACATGCAGTTCTTTTTTTTTTTTTTTTTTTTTTATTATTTCTCCTGGGATAAAACAATGAATAACAGACGTAAAATTCCCAGGCTAACTCTTGAGTAAGAAAAGGACTATTTCAGCATTCGAGTACACAAGTGCTGCTCTGGTTGCCAGTGTCAGACTGTAAAAATTAGGGAGTAATTAAGTTTTTTGGCCAATCATTTTAGCACATGAATGGGTAGTTCATTTAGAATTAGCATTATATTTATACAGAATTCATCAAGTTCCATTTTTCATTCCTTCTTTTGTTGGTTTCTCTTCTTATATTTTCTCATAGGCAAGTCCACCTCATCTTACAATGGCAATCCTCTGCACACTATACTATGTACTGCTATGTACTTGTGAAAAAGTTACATCAAACAGAATCAGTGTTTGCAATTTTCAAGTTAAGGACTCAGACAAACAAAAAGTGGTACCTTTGCAAACTCACACCTGTGGTAGCATTATGAATTTCTTTTTTTTTCGATAATCATTTTTATTGCTTTTCAAAACCATAATACAATTCACACACTACCACTTCACACACTATTTACATTATATACAAAATTGCTTCCAATGTTTAGTTCCATTTCAAATATCCACATCATACATTAACAATAGATATCGTATTAATCAAGTAAAGGAAAACAAAAAAATAAACACGAAAACATCTACCATAGACAATTAAAAACAAACTCAAGCCAGCAATCTGTATTGTTTCTACATCTTCTATCTAATCTAAGATTGTGTTTGTTCACTTACTGAATGTCCTAAAAGAAAGTGTATAGGAACCTCTAAGCCAATATAATGTTAAAGATTTGCTCCCAAATTTTTATACTATTTATACTTTTCTTGTTGTTACTAATTAATAATTTATGCGCTAAAATATGCTTGATCGCTAACAGCCTGAATTTTTGCCATGATGTCTGTTCTGGGTTCAACCAATTTGTGGCTATATATAATTTCATTAATAAACTGATATTCATAATTACGATCCTCTTTGGTTTGTCTAAATTCTCCGGTGGGATGTGTAGAATCAAAAATTCCCAGGTGAGTGTTGAGTTTTGGTAACCCATTTTTTGTAACTGCAATTTTAATGAGTTCCACAATTTATAAATGCACTTGCAACTCCAGAACATGTGTGGAACATGCAGTTCTAATTCACATGGCTGAGAGGGAAGGTACAGTTGTGTAAGTAAACTTAACATAATAACATATGTTGAATGATGATTGCTGCAGTAGCCTAAGCTGTATGGGTTATGCCCTTTCAAGGACACAACAGACAGCCAACATCTAAAGCTTCAGAGCACCTTCTACAGCCCCAGACCATTAGTCAGTTCAACCTGAGCTGACTAAATGTTATGTTTGGTCACTAAACTCTTCAGAGCTTTCATGCCAACAGAAAAAGGGAGGCTAAAGCCCTGAGAAGGATAATGATAGCAACATTATAATAATAATAATAATAATAATAATAATAATAATAATAATAATAAAATGCCCACACCCTGGCTTAAAAACATACAAAAAACAAGGGGGATGTTGGGAGGGAGTGGCTATTGTAGCAGTGATCATTTAAACATCTACTCTTCTCTTATGGTAAGTTTATTTACACAACTGTAGTACGTTCTGCATTTGATCACTGCTGCAGCCGCCTTAGCTATATGAGTAGATCACCATAGCTTATACTGACTGGGAGGAGGAAGGATGAGAGTCCAGGAGCCTCTGAAGAATGGTCCTAGCAAAACCTGAGTTAAACTTCGAGAAGGAAACTAATTTATAGCACTTTTGTAAAAGTATGCACCAAGGATTAAGTTGCTGCTTTTAGAATACTTCTAGAATCCAACCTTTTCCAAAAATTCACTGATGAAGGCAAGGCTCTAGTAGAATGAGCCTTGACCTTGCCTAGAAGAGTTTTGTTGTTATAACATTAACAAAAAGTAATAGCATGAAACAATCATTTGGAAATAGTCTGTTTTGACACTGATTGTCCTTTCTTGTTACCTTCACAAGAAATGAACAACTGATCAGAAGTTCTGAAAAATTTTGTTTTGCCAAAATAGTATTTTAATTGTCTGTGTACATTCAAGGAATGAAGTACCCTTTCTCTTTCATTTTCAGGTTATGGAAAGAAGACAGGAAGATGAAAAGCTTGGCTTAAAGCAAACTCAGATGCCCACTTTAGGCATAAAAGAAAGTTTAATTATCAAAGAGCCCCTATCTTTGTTAATAAGTGAGATTAGGATGACTCACCCTCAGAGTTTGCAACTCAGACAATCTTCTTGCAGGAGTCAGAGCGATGACTAAGACTGTTTTCCTTGTCAAGAGCTTTAAGTTAGCTTGATGAGCTGGTTCAAATTGAGCAAGTATTAGCTTCCGTAACATAAAATTAGGATCCAAAGGATGAGTCACCTGTTTTCTATGAGACTTCTTGTACAATAGCCCTTTCAAAAACATTTTCACATGAGGCTGCATTGAAAGAGGTGGATCTATTGGCAGACATGCTGAAATGGCCAACAAGTTAACCTTAATCAAGGAGAAAGGCCATAGGATAATAACTCACATAAATAATGTAAAACCAGAGAAACACTAGCTCTGATTGGATGCTGGTTCTTTTGCTGGCACCAAGTAGAAAACATTCCATTTGCTAATATATGATTGTCTAGTACCAGGCTTTTTTGCCTCTGTTAATGCTTGCTGCATATCCTCAGGAAAATGAGCTACCCAAAAGGCATTAAGATGCTATCATGCAGGCAGTCAATTACAGTTGGTGGTGGTTAGGATGTATCAAACATCTATGGTATTGTGTGAGTAAATTCAGTCTGTCAGGAAACTTGTGGTAATTGCCCTTAGCCAGTTCCAAAAGAGGGGAGAATCATTGTAGCCTAGAGCAGACGGGAATCACCAGAACATACCTCTCAACTCTTATGATTTTCCCAGAGTGTACAGATTTTTGCCTAATATTTTTGGTGTGCTCCTCATAAAATATGTGGTTTTCTTGCAAACCACTGAGGATTGAAGCCACTAAATAATGACATACATTTGAGTTTGAGACTTTATATCCCTCAGAAAATGCATTCTAATACAAATGATATAATTCTAACAACTTTCTAAGGTTATGAGAGCAATATTTAAAATATCTCCCTATTTTTGAGCCTTTGTTCTCCCATTATTTTGGGCTTTGTCCAGCTTTCTTGTGCTAAGCGGTTGAGGGCTATGGACCAGAATAATGTTTGAGGAGTCCTGCTGAATCTACAGAAGTATCTTGGATATTAGTGGAAAGGGTGGAAAAGCAGAGAGAAACATTCCTATCTAAGAGAAAGAAAGAGCACCTGTCTTCCAGGCCTTCTTGCATGGAGTCCTGGAGCAGAATTTTGCCAATTGATTGTTTAGAGAGGAGGCAAAACATTTATTTGAGGTGTTCCCCACAGATGGATCAAAACTTGGAAGACCCTCAGATTCAGCTTCTATTCATGAGGGTCTGCCCTGTTCAACTTATCCACTACACAGTTTTGCTCTGACAGAATGTAAAATGCCTGTAGAGTAATACTGTGCTGGAAGCTATATCCTAGGCTACCATGGCTAGTCTGCATAGAGGTTAACAGCTGACTTCCCATTGCTTGCTTATGTGCCACATGACTGTGATACTGTATGTACACAACTGTTCAGGTTCCAGGGACCACAGATGATTTAGAGAGCTAAGATCATTTTCAGGTTAATGTGTTTTGTTCTGTCGTTGTTGTTCCAAAGACCCTGTACTTTTATTCCCATAGATACTGCTCCCCAAGAAAATTCTGAGGTGTCTGTTGTGACTGACTATGCTGGAGCAGGAGTGGAGAATGGGAGACCTGGAGTCTGAGAGATTTGGTTTCTCCAAAACATAATCTCCCTTTTCACAAATCCTATAATTGGAATTTGAAAGGATAACGGGTGTTGGCACTGGAACCATAGAGATTTCAGATTTCATTGTAACTTTTTCATGTGGAGTCTTCCAAGAGGTATCCTGGGTATCAGTGATGCCATGAGACCCATAATCCCAAGGAATTCCCTTGATGAGATGGAAGTTGGAGTGGAAAATCTCAGGAATAGTTCTAGATAAAGATCTATTCTTCCTGTGAAAGAAAAGTTCTTTCAAATGAGGTATCCAGCAGACATCCCAGAAAATCAATCCTGTGAGAAGGAGTCAGAAAAGACTTCTGAATGTTACCCAAGTGGGGGATTCCTGACACCTTGAAAACAATTCTGCAAAGATAAACAAGTCATCTAAATGAGGAAAAATGTGAATAACTTGCAGTCTGTAGGTTATCAGGACACCCCTGGAGAAGTGGGTAGCCCAAATGGTAAGGCAAAGAACTGATAATGTGAACCAGACACACACAAAAACTTTAACATATGCCTGAAATCTGGGTCTATAGGAATGTGATGATATGCATATTTTTAGTCTACAGTTACTAGGAAAGTCAAATGGTGAATAAGGGAGTAACAAGTTATGATGTGACATCATTTTGAACTTTTTTTAAAACACCTTTATTGAATGAGCACTTGTGACATAGGCAAATTTACATTTACATAAAAGTAATCAAACTGTATTAACAAGTTCATGTTTACAAACATTGGGCACTATCCCAAACTAGTTCATAAGGGAAAGGTCCAGAACTGGTCTCCAAGAGGCCTCTTTCCTTGACACCAGAAACATCCTTGAATAAAATCCTTCTCATAATTTAGGAGGAAGGACAGCTATGACCCCCAGAGCCAGCATATATTGGATGACAGAAGGGAAAAGAAAACTTTGGTCTGGTGGAAGAGGAGGAATCCCCCCAAAAGGAGCGAGAGGCTCCAACTGCCATGCCAACTGTGGGGTTGGATTGCTTCCAGAACTCATCTGTCTGAAATAATCTTTTTTTAAAGAGAGAAATGGAGGTTCATACTTTCTGGTAGAATTAAAGGACTGCCAAGCAGGCAGGCAGGATGAAAATCCATCATATTGTCATTCAGACTTATTAGACTGTCCTTTGTTCTTACAGGTTCCTGATTTCTTTTTTTAACCATCCTCACACTGCTTTTTAAACATCTGCTTACTAGCAGATTGATGGGAGTGTTTATTTTGACTTTTTTGAAATTTGACTAGGGAGCACAGAATCCCTTGGTAAACACAGAGAAGAAGAGTTGAAAAATTTGAGATATTCCTTGAATCAATATCCCTGCTTTTTATTACCTCTGTAGCAGAAGGCCCAAAAACTGGTTCTCCAAGGAAAAAATCAAAATTCCATGTTTTACGTCCTCTGGGAGGTTTTATAAATATAGCCAGGCAAACCTCCTCTTAACAGGTTCCAGTGGCAGCAGCCCTGGAACTGGCATCAGTAGAGTCACATGAACATTTTAAGCAATGGAAATGCTAGCTGGAAAACTATCATATCTAGACACACAGTTTTTAATCTTAGCACTCTGTGTGTACATAATGTGTTAGCCTATTTCAAAATGTTTTTTTTTTATTCTGAATTCAGTCTATGATTTTATTCAGCCTGTCTGATGAAGGATAAGTTCATAGGTTCATAGGTTCATACTAGGCTATCTGCCCGAGGGCATTTACAAGCCTAGCCCATAGTTTTGTGGCTTACGCCACCCCTTTAGTATGGGGAACTATACCCATTATTTTGCTGTGCCTCTGTCGAGCAGTGACACTGAGGTAATCCCTGGGGTATATCTACGATCTCCCATCCATTGGTCAAGATTTCTCTTGAACAAGGCCAGCGAGGTGCTCTGCCTCACATATACCGGGATTTTGTTCCACAGCATAGGGAGTCTTTGGGTGATGAATCTATCCCTCCAGCACATCCTATTAATAGCCGTGTCGAGGTTTAAGTCTCCGCCCTTGTGGCTCTGACAGATCTAGATTTTTGAGGTGAAGCATATTCATCAAATCTGGGTTTGACATGGCCTTGTATGTCAGGCAAAGGTCACCTCTGAGCAAGCGGTGCGACTGAATAGAGCTGGAGTTCTTTCAGTCGGGCAGCATAGGACAGATTTTGAGACCCTTTATCCTTTTGGTGAGGAAATTTTGTGGCCTCTCCAGCTGCTGCAAGTGTCGGGTCAGATACATTCTGAATGGGGCATTGTACTCAATCATTGGTCTGATGAGTGATGAGTATAGCGAGACTATGACCTCCCTTGATCTAGATGTGAATCCCTTCATGATAAGGTGGGCAATGTAGAAGGTCTTCCTAACTACTTTAGCTACATGGGTGTCGAATGACAGGCTACTGTCAACCTGGGTCCCCAGGTCCCTGATAACTTCTTCTGTGCTCAGTGGATTGCCACCTATATGATAGCTAGGGGTAACCTTGTTTTTCCCGAAGGGTATGACTATGCATTTTTTGGCATTTAACTTTAGGCCATGGCTCTGGCACCAGTTATCCATTTCTGTGAGACCCTTCTGAAGGATATCTGTGTCAGATGTGTTTTCGACTACGGCGCCAGTTTGCAGTCATCTGCAAACTTTGTCAGCCATAACCCTCCTGTGTTTGCTTGTACTTCGAAAAGTAGATGCCAAACAAGAGTGGGCCCAGGACTGAGCCTGTGGGACACCACTTGTGACAGGCTTTGAGTCTGACATGGCGCCAGCAACTCTGACCCTGTGGGTTCTGTCACTCAGCCAGTTTGCAACCCATCTTGTGATGTATGGGTTAACATTTAAGCTGATGAGTTTTTCAATGATACTCGAGTGGGGTATTGTATCGAAGGCCTTCGCCAGATCGAGGTAGGCTGTATGGACTGCCTTTCCCTCATCAATGGCTTTGGTGACTGTTTCAAAAAAGTCAACCAAGTTTAAAAGGCATGATCTGCCTTTGACAAAGCCAAACTGGCTTGGATCCAAAGTCTGCAAATTCCCTATGTCTTTATTTATGAGGTCCATTATGATCCTCTCCATGGCTTTGCAGATAAGGCTTGTCAAGCTAATGGGCCGGTAATTTCCAGGGTCGGTGGAGGCACCGCCTTTGTGAAGTGGGACCACAGTCGCAGTGTGCCACTCCCTGGGTACGTATCCAGAGGTGAGACTATGATTAAACAGCTGTCCTAGCTGTGGGTTTAATTCCTCATTGAGTTCGTGGAGCACACAGCCGGGGACACCATCAGGTCCCATGAATGCTGTGTTTTTTGCTTTGGAGAGAGCAGTTCTCACTTGGGCATTAGAGATGTTTGGGGGGCTGCAATTGTTTGGTATAGATATCTCTCCTTTTGGGGGGGAGGGAGGGGAGAAGTTTGCACTGAACCTGTCAGCCAGTATGTTGGCAATGTCTGTAGGATCAGTAATCTTCACATCATTTTGAACTAGTTCTGAGCATATCTGGGAGTTTCCTCCCAGGTTTCTAACATAGCTAAAGAAGGCCTTATGATTGTCTTTTGAGTCTTTAGCTATTTTTCTCTCAAAATTTGCTTTGGATGATTTTATGAGAGCTCTTAGTTTTTTACTTATAGTGATCAAAGGTGTCTTATCTTTTAAGGATTTTGCTCTATCTTGTAGTAGCTTCCTCCTTTTGTTGTAGAGTTTGTTTATGGCTGGGGTCCACCAGACTGGACGCTTGCCTTTGGTACAAAGAGTCTTTGTTTTGCTTGGGATTGCCTTATCCATGCAGTCCTGCAGGTGCTGGTAGAAGGCATTTGTAAGTGATTCAGCGGCTTGAGTACTGTTTTCCACCGCTCGGGGCCTTAAAGGAGACCACACTAGTCTTTAGAAGTGTGAAGTCGGCTTTCGGAAGTTCTTTACTGTGGTCTTTTTATTTCAGGTGGGGTGGGATGAGGACCTCCAGCGAGATTAGTTTGTGATCTGATCTCACCAGTGAGGGGTATACTTCCGGTGTTGAACATTGTGCTCCCATGTTCGTGATGATTAGATCAAGTATGTTTTCTCCTCTTGTGGGGATGGTGACTAGTTGTTCCATGGCATTTGAGTTTATGAATTCCAGGAACTTTTGGGCTGGGGTGTTTGGGCTTGAGTAGTGTTCCCAGTCTATATTAGGGTAATTGAAGTCACCTAGTATGATGGTGTTTGGAGATACATTTATCCCCTCCAGTGTTTTCAGGCAAGCCATGTGAGGTTCCTGAGTTTGTGAGGGTGGCCTGTAACATGCTACAATTTGCAGAGCAGTCTTGCCTATGGTTAATTGCACCTGGATGGTCTCCGATGCATCATGCGTTGCCACCAATCTTGAGGTGTGGGTGTCCTTGATGAATATGGATACCCCCCTCCTTTCTTGGTATTGTCCGGATTTTGGGGCCAGAACGCATGATATGAGGTAAAACCTGATAGTGCTGGGGTGCTCTCAGGAGCCTTGAACCAGGTTTCTGTCACAGCACAGACATCGATGTTCTCCATACTGAGAAGGGCCTCGAGTGCGTGCATTTTGAGATTGAGACTTCTGGCATTGAGCAGCATTAGCCTTAGTTTTTTTACATTTTTGTGTGCTAGGGTGGTAGGTTTAGAATTTGAGCCTTGCCTAAAAAGGCACTATGGGGTGGCAAGAGCCTTTGCCAATATCCGAATCCCAGGGTGACAGGTGCAAGCCGTCCCTTGAAGCAGCGTGGCTTGTCCAGCATGTCATCCCAGGCAGACAGACATTGGATCCCCTTTGAATGACACCAGAGTTTAAGCCAATTGTTAAAGCTGATCATCTTATCTCTGTATTGTGGCATCATTCTTGGTGAAGGTAGGATACTGCTCAAGGTCAGGGTCATACCTGCCTGGGCTACATAATCAGAGAGCTCCTCAATGTCTCTTTTCATGTAGTCCATGGAGGTACATCTCAGGTCGTTTACACCAGCGTGGACAATGACTGAGTCGAATTTGTACCTACTGTTGAGAGACCTGAGTGCTTGCGTTATGTGGCGGATTCTAGCGCCCGACAGGCAGCTTACTGTAACTCTCTCCTTACTCAGTCTGGTGAGCGGGACGTCAGTGTGTCTGACTATGGAGTCACCAATGACTAGTGTGTCTGGCATTGTGTTTGGCCTTAAGGGCTGTGACTGTTTGACACTCTGACTGTGAAGTCTATGTGTTTCAGGTGTTGTGTTCTGAGGTGGTGGTTGTTTGGGTGTCTGCTTTGGTGGCCTCTGCTGTTTTGGTAGATTTTTGATCAGAGCCTCCGAGTATGTCTTTGTGTGTTTATGTGTATGATTTGAGGTTGTGATGGTACTATGTGAGACTGGGTCTATAGTGTGTGTGGTAACCTTCTCCTCCTGTCTGGTCTTGCCAGTCCTATGTTGAGAGAGCTCAGCCTCCAGTTTGGCCGTATAGTTGCATCTCTCGCATGTATTTGTGTTTTGTGGGAGGAGGAGAGGGTTGTCTGTGTACATGAGGCAATTGTAACATTGCCTCAATATTCCCAGGTTCACCAGCTGAGCAGGAGAGGACACTAGCAACTGATCCCTCGACATGCTAGAAGGAATAGACAAAAAAACTTTAAAAGTGATTCCGGGGGATGTGGGTGACCGAGAAATGGGGTTTGCCTTTTTTGGGGTACTATCTATGACAAGAGTGCTGTATCAAGGTGATAAGTACTGTAGGAGCAAGTGCTAGGTTTAACAGATAGAGAATAGTCTACTTGGAGTCAAGTAGAAATGATCTTTTTAGTTATAGGATACGCTGATTAGATCAGTAGTATAGTTCGAGGAAGGTAGTTTTAAGGGAAAATTTGAAGAGTGGACTTTAGGTAGCCCGAATAGTTTAAACCTGCTTAACCGCCGCTGCCCTAGTGTGCAACGGTGGCAACTGTGCACTAAAGCGCTAAAACGCGCTTTTATAGCAGGGGCTGGAAAATACAGGAAATGACCCAAAATGGCCAATAGACTACAAGTTACTGCCTTAAACCACTCCTCTAAGGACAAACAGGCAGCTCAGTACTCCCCACTCTCACTGGTGAGTAAAGAAACTTCCCTTGACCAAACAAGGAAAATGGAGAAACACAGGAACCAAGACAAAGCCCAGGGATCAGCAAAATCTGGTCTCTGGAACACTAGTTAGGAAAGTATGGAAAACAAGGATATTTTTTTTGTTTTTTTACAAGTTTTTTTACAGAAAGGCAGAAAACACAATAAATGCTATAATTTTCGACTAATTGCTATCAAAAGCTAGTACACTTGAGTGTATTAGCCTGTAGTTTAACTTTTAGGCAAAACTTAAACTAGCAAGTGCAGTAAACAGTTTTAGCTTATAAAGACAGTAAAAACAGTGCAAACTTTGATAAAACAAGCAAAAACAGTAGTCGAAAGTCACAAAAAGTCGAAAAAGCCAAGGAAAATACTTAAAATCTGGAAAGGTAGTCTTTTCTGGTCTCTACTGCTAGAGGAACACTGCTGGCCACCACGAGGAGCTGTGCTGAGTTCTCAATAGCTGGAAAAGCCTGCCAAAATGCACTTTATAGCAGGGGGCTGGAAAAGACAGGAAATTACCCAAAATGGCCAATAGACTACAAGTTACTGCCTTAAACCACTCCTCTACGGACAAACAGGCAGCTCAGTACTCCCCACTCTCACTGGTGAGTAAAGAAACTTCCCCCTGACCAAACAAGGAAAATGGAGAAACACAGGAACCAAGACAAAGCCCAGGGATCAGCAAAATCTGGTCTCTGGAACACTAGTTAGGAAAGAATGGAAAACAAGGATTTTTTTTTGTTTTTTTTCAAGTTTTTTTACAGAAAGGTAGAAAACGCAATAAATGCTATAATTTTCGACTAATTGCTATCAAAAGCTAGTACACTTGAGTGTATTAGCCTGTAGTTTAACTTTTAGGCAAAACTTAAACTAGCAAGTGCAGTAAACAGTTTTAGCTTATAAAGACAGTAAAAACAGTGCAAACTTTGATAAAACAAGCAAAAACAGTAGTCGAAAGTCACAAAAAGTTGAAAAAGCCAAGGAAAATACTTAAAATCTGGAAAGGTAATCTTTTCTGGTCTCTGCTGCTAGAGGAACACTGCTGGCCACCACGAGGAGCTGTGCTGAGTTCTCAATAGCTGGAAAAGCCCGCAAAGCGCGCTTTATAGCAGGGGGCTGGAAAAGACAGGAAATGACCCAAAATGGCCAATAGACTACAAGTTATTGCCTTAAACCACTCCTCTAAGGACAAACAGGCAGCTCAGTACTCCCCACTCTCACTGGTGAGTAAAGAAACTTCCCCCTGACCAAACAAGGAAAATGGAGAAACACAGGAACCAAGACAAAGCCCAGGGATCAGCAAAATCTGGTCTCTGGAACACTAGTTAGGAAAGTATGGAAAACAAGGATATTTGTTTTTTTTCAAGTTTTTTTACAGAAAGGCAGAAAACACAATAAATGCTATAATTTTCGACTAATTGCATCAAAAGCTAGTACACTTGAGTGTATTAGCCTGTAGTTTAACTTTTAGGCAAAACTTAAACTAGCAAGTGCAGTAAACAGTTTTAGGATCAAAAGTTTCCTTTTGTAACTTTTTTAAACCTGAATTGAAAGTGCTCAAGAATTATTCTGCAGTTTTTTTGGGTTTACCTGTGAGTCTATGAATCACAATATTTCACGTCAACATTTTCAGGTAGATAAATGTTGAAAACCATTTACTGAAAACCCTAACAAAAAAACAAAAACATACACAAAATAATTTTGCTTTGTGAGGAGGCTTGTCTCCCATATACCAACTTCATGGTCACACCACAGTGGAGAAAATGGAATCCCTCCTGAAAAGCACTTTGCCAGCTCACACAACAGAGCACATTTTGCTGAAATGCATAGCAATATTTAATTTTATAATCTATGTTATATTTATATAAACAATTTCAAGTAGTCACCCTTCATTATTTACTTAATTGTTATTCAATAGCTCTCAAACAAAGGTTCACTCAGACACCAGTGTCATTTGCACCCATTAGCTGTAACATAATGTGATATATTGCCATCCCAAAGACTATCTATTTAAAGGAAGTAAATGAACGATCAATGGCCAAGTACTGGCCTATGTATTCTTTTATTTAAATAAAGTTATTTATAGGCAGGCACCAAACATTTTAAAAGAAATGCATATGCAGTTTGCAATTTTTGTACACTTAGAGCGACGGTCTTCACACTGTAAAACCATAACTTGCTTTTTGAAATGTGCCCTTATTTTTCGTCATAGCCTATATTTTATTCATTGACAGATGTAGTACTGATTTGAAGACATTTGTGAACCATGAAGAATCCACCATATGAATTCTATTGGCTATTTCCACTGTTATATGAAAATAGTGTATACTATTGTCACAAGATTATCTCTCAAATTAAGTTCAAGGCAATTTATTAAAGTCACTATCACAAGCTATGCAGTTTGTGCTAGAAAGGCCCTTCCAGCTTGACATGTCCATTTGCTAGCTGAGATGAGATAAGACCTCATTATTGGCTAATTTGCATGTTTCCTGAGTAGCAGTTATTAACATGATGTGCAGATCATGGCTGATCTGCACATTTTGATAGTAACTTGTTTCTTGTGTAGGCAGTGAAATTTCCCCCTCAGATCAGTCACATACACACACACACACACACACACACACACACACACACACACACACATACACCCTACCCTTCCTTGATAATACTTTATCATCATTATGACACACGTGTATTAGGCAATGGTGGGTTAGTGAATCGTCCTACCTCCCATGATCCCCATTACAATGTCTGTGCTGGCATAGTCAAACCAAGAATGAAAATCACTTGGCACCACAGGACCCGGAAGCACGTAAACAAAGGCTTTCAAAATAAGCAGATGAAGAAATCAAACAGCTGCTGGGTCTTCAAAAAGATTCTTTAATGTAACCAGGAAAAGTAAAAATCCACAATATCTTCCAAGCGCTTTCACTTGACCTCATGCGAGCTTTCTCAAGGCAAACAACATTGCTGGAAGTTCATTCACATTAAATACTTCCAGAATCATCACATGACTTCCTGTGAACCTTTCCCAACAGGAAAATCACCATATAAGGAAATTCTAAAAAACATTCTTATTATCATTAAAAATAATTCATTTTCTAAAAATAATTCATTTTCTAAAAATGTCTTGGCGACTGAATAGCATAATGAACTTAATAACCAGCAATGAGCGATAGCATCCAGAAAAAAACCAACAGTTACTGAAAAACTTGATGCAAAGTGGTAAGAAGTATCACCAGGAAATGGTATTGGTAAAATCCACAGTTTATTCACAAAAACACTCGAACGAAAAGATTAACGCTCTTCTATCACACCAATGCTAAAAATTACCACAGGACCCGGAAGCACGTAAACAATGGCTTTCAAAATAATCAGATGAAGAAATCAAACAGCTGCTGGGTCTCCAAAAAGATCCTTTAATGTAACCAGGCAAAGTAAAAATCCACAATATCTTCCAAGCGCTTTCACTCGACCACATGCGAGCTTTCTCAAGGCAAACAACATTGCTGGAAGTTCATTCACATTAAATACTTCCAGAATCATCACATGACTTCCTGTGAACCTTTCCCAACAGGAAAATCACCATATAAGGAAATTCTAAAAAACATTCTTATTATCATTAAAAATAATTCATTTTCTAAAAATAATTCATTTTCTAAAAATGTCTTGGTGACTGAATAGCATAATGAACTTAAAATTGAATGCAAACTATTAAAATGTGTCATAAAACAATTCTGTAAAATGTTTTTATAGTTTTATAATACAAATAAGTGCAGTAACCCCTTTTAACCATCGGGGGTGAAATCAAAACTCCAATTTAAAACCTAGAGTTACTAACTGGCATTGTAAAACATTTCTTATCTGAGTTGCCAATGTATAACATTCCATATATCATATTGTGAAATCTTATGGATTCAAAAGTGAATAAAACAATAGATGTCATGTTCTGCTAAACTGTGTTATAGACAAGCTTGTCTCAATTTCAAAACACTAGTGATGTTGAGGGTGTCATTCAGACCTGGGTATCTAGTAGTGTCTAACCGGAGCTGCCAAAATAGCTCACGGTATTCTAATTTTGACTCCCAACTACCCCCTCTTATATCCGGTTGTACCTCTTCCAATACCATAAACTTTATGTCCATGTCCTTACACACCAAGGAGTGTTTATAAAAGGCATTACTTTCCTTCCTTACATTGATGTCATTGAAGTGTTCGTAAACCCTTCTCCTAAACACCCTTTTGGTTTTCCCAATTTAATTAGGTTAGAGGATCCACAGAATCACAATAGAAAGAAATTAGGCACTTATCCCTGTGGGATGTGCAAGCAATGTCACGCTATACTAAATTCGGGGTCCTACTACCTTCCCTCTAGAAGATTTAAGTTCCGGTCCAACAAACATTTTAACTGTGGATCCAAGGGTGTGGTCTGTCTTGGTTGCTGTGTTACGTGCCATGCTTTTTACATTGGGAAAACCAAAAGGGTGTTTAGGAGAAGGGTTTACGAACACTTCAATGACATCAATGTAAGGAAGGAAAGTAATGCCTTTTATAAACACTCCTTGACGTGTAAGGACATGGACATAAAGTTTATGGTGTTGGAACGAGTACAACTGGATATAAGAGGGGGTAGTTGGGAGTCAAAATTAGAATACCGTGAGCTATTTTGGCAGCTCCGGTTAGACGCTACTAGATACCCAGGTCTGAATGACACCCTCAACATCACTGGTGTTTTGAAATTGAGACAAGCTCGTCTATAACACAGTTTAGCAGAACATGACATCTATTGTTTTATTCACTTTTGAATCCATAAGATTTCACAATATGATATATGGAATGTTATACATTGGCAACTCAGATAAGAAATGTTTTACAATGCCAGTTAGTAACTCTAGGTTTTAAATTGGAGTTTTGATTTCACCCCCGATGGTTAAAAGGGGTTACTGCACTTATTTGTATTATAAAACTATAAAAACATTTTACAGAATTGTTTTATGACACATTTTAATAGTTTGTATTCAATTTTAAGTTCATTATGCTATTCAGTTGCCAAGACATTTTTAGAAAATTAATTATTTTTAGAAAATGAATTATTTTTAATGATAATAAGAATGTTTTTAGAATTTTATATGGTGATTTTCCTGTTGGGAAAGGTTCACAGGAAGTCATGTGATGATTCTGGAAGTATTTAATGTGAATGAACTTCCAGCAATGTTGTTTGCCTTGAGAAAGCTTGCATGTGGTCGAGTGAAAGTGCTTGGAAGATATTGTGGATTTTTACTTTGCCTGGTTACATTAAAGGATCTTTTTGGAGACCCAGCAGCTGTTTGATTTCTTCATCTGCTTATTTTGAAAGCCTTTGTTTACGTGCTTCCGGGTCCTGTGGTGCCAAGTGATTTTCATTCTTGGTTTGATTTTGCTTTTAGTTTTGGTGTTTTTTGTCGACTTTCACACATGGCAGAAGGAAGCCAGCAGCTTCACCCACACTCCGGCAGTACTGAGAGCCGATTGTGAAGATGCTGAAACAGCCCCAGTTTCTAGGGCTGAGTTTAAACAGGTATTAACACTATTGACACAATTGACTTCTATGGTTCAACAGCAGACACAACTAACAGTTTCCCAGATACCTGGGAACCAACAACAATTCAACAATCCCCCCAGAACACTTGCTGAAGTGATTGGGTCTGGAAATGCTACAAGGAACGCTGAGAGAGGGGGCAATCACAGTAATTCGAATTCGAATTGTTTTGACTATGTTAAATCAAACAACCAGACTGCTCCTGTGTCAAATGAACAGAGGAAGTCCTTTGACTTCAAATCTTGGACAAAACAACAGTTTAATTTCAGAAAAGGTACTGTGCTTCATGATAATTATAAAAATCTTGATAATGTCTTTTTTGATTTTAAAGACAAACTGTATTCTTATAAGAACAAACAGATGGAAGTTGATTATTTAAATGAGTGAATTAATGTACAGAGAATTCCTAAGGGCTTGAGGTTTTTTAAGTTCCCTAACAATGTACAATATGGTTCTGATTTATATGACCAACTTTGTGAAATTTTCAGCAAAGCAGGTTTAGACATGTTAAAATGCACGGTGATGGACTATGAGAAAAAAATGACTGTTTTGTTAAAAGATTTAGATGAGCTTAACGCAAATATGTTAAAAGATGAAACTTTTAGCTCAGTTAAGAGGGACTATGATAAGTTGTTTGGTGATGTAGATCAGCATTGTTTTAGGGTACTTAATCGCAAAATTAGGAAATTAGAGAGGGACCTAATTGAATATAAGGAAGGTAGAGCCTACCCCCCCCAATTATAAAAGGAAGAAGCAACAACAACACAACTGAAAATGTCTTTTATGAAAGGGGAGAAAGTAATAGGCAAGGGGAATCTACAAGTGAAGGAAATGATAATCTCAGAAGAAGTGAGAGAATAGCACAGAAGAATAGGAATGTAACTACCCAGGATTTTCATTACCCCCAGAAGAAAGGGAGGGGGCGAAGGGAACAATACAACAGTTGGAATCACCCGACGAACTAATTTCAAGAATTACAGTGAATGAGGACAATAGCACAACATTATTTCAAGGGAAACTAATTAAACATAGGAAAGACAATTTTACTATTTTTAATTACACCGATCTATCAATAACAGACAATATTTTTAGTTTACTTTCCAAGGGTTTCCATTATGTTCCCCTTAGGCCTTCCCCCATGGTTACAACCTTGATTGATTTAAAGCTTTTTATGAGGCAGCTCAATTTTAACTTATTGTTTAAAGATGAACGAAACTTTGAAAAGACTCTTACAAGAAAAAGTACCTTCAACCCGCCTGTCCACCCCACCATTAAAATTTTTGAGGAGTTGGTTGAGACTGACATTAGGAAACTTAATGAGAAAGATTATTTTAAAACAACTGACAATATTACTGAGGATGAGTTGACTTTAATTAAAAAGCTCAAAATGGAGGGGTGTAAGGTTATGAAACCGGACAAGGGGGGAGGTGCTGTCTTGATGTATACCTGGGACTATGAGGCTGCCTTGTACACTGTGTTACAGGATACTGAACAATATGAACTTGTCTCAAGAAATGAGATCAATATAGCTCAAGCTAAAATAAATTATTCACTATATGACCATTTAATGCAAAATGCCATTAATGAAAAGTTATATAACTATTTATTAGTAAAACCCAAGGTTGCCCAGATTTTTGGAATTCCAAAGACACATAAAAATTTGAACCCCCTGAAATTTAGACCTATAGTTTCAGGGTGTGGAAGTGTCACAGAACCCTTAGCCAAATTTATCGATTTCTCCTTAAAACAACATGTAGAGAAAATTAAACACATATGTAAGGATTCATGGGACTACCTCAAAGGAGTGGATCAGAGTTTATTTTTACCTGAAATGTTTATGGTCACTGTGGATGTGGTCGACTTATTTCCTAGTATTCCACACAACACAGGCCTGGAGTGGTTAGGAACTTACTTATCTAATGAAGTCCAACTGGGGGCCAAGTTTACTAATTTAATTCTGGAATTTATGGAATTAGTTCTAGAAAATAACTTCATTCATTTTAAGGGGGAATTTTATCGTCAGAAAAAAGGTGTGGCAATGGGTGCCTCTTGTGCCTCCATGTACACAAATTTGGTATTATACCAATGGGAAAAGAAATATATTTTTACCAGTACATGGTATCAGGACATCTTATACTATAGAAGATTTCTGGATGATATCTCCTTTATGTGGATGGGAAACGAACGAAGTTTAATGGAATTCATAGATTACATCAACAGGACGACCACATTTTTTAGTTTTACTTATAATATCAGTAAACACCAACTCGATTATTTAGACATTTCACTAGTGAAGGATTATTCAAATAGTTGTTTTCAGTCTAAGATTTACAGGAAAAGCACTTTTTCAAATGCATTCCTGAGTTACCACAGTGAACATCCCTTCTATCAAAAGAAGGCAATAGTGAAGGGTCAACTAATTAGGGCTTCATGAATGTCCAGCACGGACAAACTTTTCAATGAGGAAGTTTCCATTTTAAAGGGATTCTTTATGGACAAACAATATCCGGAAGTCCTGGTGGAAGCACTAGTTGTAGAAATTTCTGAGAAGAGGGCAAATAAATATCCTCCTTTATTGGGGGTGGGGGTTAATGAGATGTCCCCAAACCCTTCAAAACACATTTTACAAGGAAAAAATAGTTTTATACACACTTTCTCCAACAACTCAGATCAAATCGAGAAGATTATCAAGAAATATTGGCCCATTTTCAGACTTCAGGAAGATCTTAAGAATTCTATGCCCAGTTACCCCTCTTTTGTTAGGAAAAGGGGCAGGAATTTGAAAGAACTTTTAGATATTAGGTTAGAGGATCCACAGAATCACAATAGAAAGAAATTAGGCACTTATCCCTGTGGGATGTGCAAGCAATGTCACGCGATGCTAAATTTGGGGTCCTACTACCTTCCCTCTAGAAGATTTAAGTTCCGGTCCAACAAACATTTTAACTGTGGATCCAAGAGTGTGGTCTATCTTGGTTGCTGTGTTACGTGCCATGCTTTTTACATTGGGAAAACCGAAAGGGTGTTTAGGAAAAGGGTTTAAGAACACTTCAATGACATCAATGTAAGGAAGGAAAGTAATGCCTTTTATAAACACTCCTTGACGTGTAAGGACATGGACATAAAGTTTATGGTGTTGGAACAGATACATCCGGATATAAGAGGGGGTAGTTGGGAGTCAAAATTAGAATACTGTGAGCTATTTTGGCAGCTCCGGTTAGATGCTACTAGATACCCAGGTCTGAATGACACCCTCAAAATCACTAGTGTTTTGAAATTGAGACAAGCTTGTCTATAACACAGTTTAGCAGAACATGACATCTATTGTTTTATTCACTTTTGAATCCATAAGATTTCACAATGTGGTATATGGAATGTTATACATTGGCAACTCAGATAAGAAATGTTTTACAATGCCAGTTAGTAACTCTAAGTTTTAAATTGGAGTTATGATTTCACCCCTGATGGTTAAAAGGGGTTACTGCACTTATTTGTATTATAAAACTATAAAAACATTTTACAGAATTGTTTTATGACACATTTTAATAGTTTGTATTCAATTTTAAGTTGATTATGCTATTCAGTCGCCAAGATATTTTTAGAAAATGAATTATTTTTAGAAAATGAATTATTTTTAATGATAATAAGAATGTTTTTTAGAATTTCCTTATATGGTGATTTTCCTGTTGGGAAAGGTTCACAGGAAGTCATGTTATGATTCTGGAAGTATTTAATGTGAATGAACTTCCAGCAATGTTGTTTGTCTTGAGAAAGCTCACATGTGGTCGAGTGAAAGAGCTTGGAAGATATTGTGGATTTTTACTTTGCCTGGTTACATTAAAGGATCTTTTTAGAGACCCAGCAGCTGTTTGATTTCTTCATCTGCTTATTTTGAAAGCCTTTGTTTACGTGCTTCCGGGTCCTGTGGTGCCAAGTGATTTTCATTCTTGTGCTGGCATAGTACTACCTCCCTGGTGTCCAGTGCTTCCCCACCTCAATCCCAGTTATGATGTCAGTACTGGTTTGGCACTTCCTCCATGGTATCCCATGATCCTCCCACCCTGATCCCTGTAGTAAACATTAGTGCCGTCATGGCACTTAAAGCATTCTCAGTGGTCTAGTGGATTCCCCCACTGCCCTGTCCCTGAAGTAATGTTGGTGCTAGTACAGCCCTTTGAGGAATATTCCCTGGTGTATAGTTTATCCCCTCATCCTTGGTCTCTTTAGTAACATTGGTGTCTTTTCAGCACTGTAGAGATTGATTCCCGCACCCCAGTCCCCGTAATAATGTTGGCGTTGGTATGGCACTTCAGACTTTAATCTTAATCCCCATTTTTATGTCAGTGACATTATGGCACTTTAATAGTAAGCCCTGATGTCTAGTGGTCCCTCTACCACATTCATGTTCGGCCATTGAATGTGGCCTTTTGGCCACATTTGCTACTGAGACACAGTGGGAAGAGAAGAAATGCATTAACATTCTGCATGGCCACGGGGCCAGCCCTTTGTGGTGCTGCACATCCTGTGTTGGAGGTCCATGCAACGCTGTTTAAGTGTGCTTGCTGAATAGCAAAAAGGCACCTTGACTTGTACATGGTTGTGTACACATTGCTGTATGTTTATGAATGCAATTAGTTGACTTTCATTAGTCAGTTTCTTTCCAATTTAAAACTGACAGGTCTGTTTCTTATGACTGGTTCCATGTCTATCAGTAAGAATTAAAAAAAATCTTTGTTCCCATATTCTATGTCATTTTTTAAATAAAGCACAGTTATACTGATGAAGGCTATTCAAATTTTCCATGTATTGTTTGAAAACAAACTCAAAGCCTTAGCACAGGCTAACAGTGAATTTGCATCCTGCCATGATTTGGAATTATATATTTATCACAAAAAGGTGTCTAACATTTTTAAAGGACTGGAAACTCAGAAGACCTTACAGTAATTGTCAATTTTGTCCATTCAGTACCAATTCTGGATGCAAATCAAGTTCTTTTTTATGACTATTTTAATTGTGTGTGTGTGTGTGTGTGTGTGTGTGTGCTTAACATAAACCTAATCATCAAACATATAAAAGGTAATTGATTTTACATTTCTTTACCAAAATTAGATCAGCTACACATAATCTGTAATAAGCAGCATGCAAATTTAATCTACTTAATCTTTCATTGTAAGGATGACTTTCAGTCCTGCAGTCTTCCTTGTAAAATATTCCTGTGTTGTCTTCATCCTGCAGATGTCAGTAACAGTATGCATACAAAAGGGCATGCAATACTTTATCTGAGGCCTTACTATTGTTATATTTATTTATTTATTTACATTTGTTGACCGGGAGTGTCCGACTGGACGTAGGTCCATTTTCAGCGGAGGCACGGGGAGAAAAGCTCCACAGTTAAAATATACAGACAGTAGTTACATTGGATTTACACAGCAATTAACAATTTGATCAACATAGCAATTAACAATTACAAACATGGTTACAGATGAAGAACATAGTACATCAGTAGACAACTAGAATCTTTATAATCTGCGAAGTACATAACAGACATTAACAATTGTTACAATAAGAAGTTCCTGCTGTATAATAAGTAGTTAGGCTTATGAGCATCTGAGCTTGCTATAATCAAGGTAGTTAGTGGGGTGGAAAGAAAGGTAATGGGTGGATGGGGTGGGTGGTATTAGAGGGGGAGTTGCAAGGGCATAGCCAGCATGTTTTTAGGTGTGCTTTTAGTAAAGTTTTGAAGTGGGTGAATGATGGTACAGAGGTAATTGTGGTGGGAGGGAGTTCCATAATTTGGCTATGGCACAAGAGAATGGTGCTTCTCCAGCAGAGTTATTGGCTTTAGTGACCTGGAAGTGATTTTTGTTGCTGGATCTTAGTGGTCTGGTGGTGCAATAGGGTTGGAGTAGATTCTGGAGGGATGGGACTTTTAGTGGATGGTTTATTAGTTTGTAGGCGAGTGTGAGTTGATACCATTGAAGGAGGGGAGGGAGTTCAAGCCAGCCCAGTTCAGCAAGTGAGAGACAGTGGTGACTACGGTAGGATGCCCCTGTGGTGAATTTAGTGATTTTGTTGTAGCACGTCTCAAGCTTGTTTAGATTGCATTGCCTTAGGTTGGTATATATTGGAGAGGCATAAAGTAGGGTGGAGATAAGGTGGGAATTTGCTACTGAAATCTTTGCTGCTTTGGTGAGAAGTTGCTTATTTCTGTATAACGCTCCTAGTTTTTTGTGGACTTTTTTTATGGTCATGGATATGTGAATGTCAAATTTTAGTTTATTGTCTATTTCCACTCCTAGCAATTTGGTGTGTTCCGTTGGGTGTATAGTGGTGTTGTCTTTTCCTGTGATGTTAAAGTGAGAGTTGTTTTGAGTATGTTTGGTGGGTTGGAAGATGAGTAGTTTGGTTTTGTTTGGGTTGAGTATTAATTGGGCATTGGATAACCAAGTTTCAATAGAGGAAAAGGCTTCCTGTGTGACTTTTTGCAGTTTGGGTAGGGACTGGGGTGAGCAGATGATGGTTGAGTCATATGCGTATTGTATGAGTGTGCCATGTTTGGTGGCAGAGGCTAGATTATTGGTGAAAATAGAGAAGAGTAGGGGTGCATGGATGGATCCTTGGGGAACCCCTATAGAGACAGGAAGTTGGGGAGATATGTTATTTTGCCATACAATGGATTGTTGGCAGTCAGACAGGTAACTCTGAAACCAGTTGGTGACTGATTGAGAGAAGGATAGGTCATTGAGGATATAGATGAGTTGTTTGTGTGGGACCATGTCAAATGCTTTAGATAGGTCTAGGAAAGTAGCAGAGGAGAGATAGCCATTGTTTTTATGCTAAAAATGTATATAACGAAAAAACAGGCAAAAGTCCAGGGGGTAAAAGCTGTGCTTATAAAAACAAACAGTCTCAACAAATTGAAAAATAAAGCAACAGCTACCATGCAGAGTCCAATAAACAGTGTTGCAACGTCTCAATTCATATACTGCTTCATCAATCCACTGCTTACAGAATCCAGCAAACAGTCAATATGTATAGAATATAAAACGTTTTTTATTATTGGTGCACTCAGGAGGTAAGCGCTTTCACTTCAGTGCTTCATCAGACCATACAACTGAGTGAATAACAGATTTCCATTTAAAAACATGAGCTTCCAATCATATACTGACACATCATAATTACTTCAACAATTAGAGAATACATAAAATCAAACTAATTAAGCATTAATTAAGGAAAGGTTTGAATGAAAGGGTTTCTTTAAAACCCTTTTTTTTGGAATGAAAGACTTAAAATCAGATAAAAAAATAATTTTTTAGTATATTTTTGATATGCTTTTTTGCATATGTTTTTTAATTTGATTTTAAAAATATATATTTTAGTCTGATGATATAATATATTAGTTTATGAAGTCAATAAATGTAATTAGACTGCAATTACTGACTTCTGTTCTTTAGTATTGCTGCTTAATTAGTTTGATTTTATGTATTCTCTAATTGTTGAAGTAATTATGATGTGTCAGTATATGATTGGAAGCTCATGTTTTTAAATGGAAATCTGTTATTCACTCAGTTGTATGGTCTGATGAAGCATTGAAGTGAAAGCACTTACCTCCTGAGTGCACCAATAATAAAAAAACTGTTTATATTCTATACGTATTGACTGTTTGCTGGATTCTGTAAGCAGTGGATTGATGAAGCAGTATATGAATTGAGACTTTGCAATGCTGTTTATTGGACTCTGCATGGTAGCTGTTGCTTTATTTTTCAGTTTGTTGAGACTGATTGTTTTTATGCTGAAGGATAGTGTTAGTAAAGGAGATTAAGGCACTGGTGGTGCTATGGTTTGGTTGGAAACCATGCTGAGTAGTGGAAAGGAGGTTGTTAGTAAGGAGGTAGTCTGAGACGTGAGAGTTAATTTATCTCTCTAGTATTTTGGAGAGTGGAGAGAGAATAGCTATGGGGTGGTAATTGATTAGTTCTGTGGAGGGGCCGCCTTTGTAGAGGGGAATTATATGTGATACTTTCCATAGTGTGGGAACGTAACTTTCTGACAGAGATCGGTTAATCAAGATGGATACTGGGTAGTCTAGAGCATCAGCTGCGATTTGTAGGTATTCACTTGGGAGGTTGTCTGCTGCTAATTTGGTGGGCTTAAGTTTAGTTAACAGTTTTTTTATGTTGAGGTAGGAACAAGAGAAAAAGAGAAGACAGTGGGGAGATTACTAGTTGAAGATGTGGGTTGGAGGGGAGGAGGGTTATGTTGTCTAGCTAGTGATAGTATGGTTTGTGTGAAGTGTGTGTTGAATGAGGTAGTAATATTTTCGGAGGAGTGGGGGATGTTAGGAGGAGGGGTACTGACTTTACCTGGGTGGAGGATGGAGTTTATGGAGGACCAGAATTGTTTGGGGTTTTGTTGAGAGGAGTCTAGGGCAGACTGGTAGTACTGGAATTTGTCCTGTTTTATTAGCTTTTTGACTCTGTTGCGTAGTTCTAGGAATTTATGTCTAGTTGAGGGGTTTTAGTTTTGCGCTAGTGCTCCCAGGCTTTATCCCTGTTTTTCATTTCTGACTTAGTGGTTTTCTGTAGCCATGGGGAGGGTGTGCTTTGGTTCTGAAAAGTCTTATGGGGTGTGGTAATTAAGGATGCTTAGGAAGATAGTATTAAAAAAATTCAACTGCGTCATCAAGACTGAGGTATTTTAGAGGATGCTAGTTACATTCTTTGAGGGATGAGATGAATGTGAGTGGGTTAAAGTTTAGTTTTTTATGTATTTGACAGTAAATGACAGGTTGAGCTTGGTATAGGTGTTTTTTGAGTAGGAATGTTGGGAAGTGATCACTGTGGCTACCTGATAAGCAGCCTGCTATATATGGCTGGGGGCTCTTACTGACTATTATCCAATCCTGGGTAGTGTGCTTGTTGGAGTTTTTATTTATCCTGGTTGGAGACTGGACTAGTTGGGTGAAACCATGAAGGTTTGTATGATGGGTTGGATGGTTGCCAGAACAGGATTGCCAGTCAGTATTGAAATCACCTAAAATTATAGTTTCTTGGGGGAGATGGTGGGTAGACCAGCTGAGGAGGTTTTCTAGTGGAGGGATGTTTTGGCCTGGTGGGAAGTAGCATCCAATTATGTTGATGGTTTTATTTTGGTAATATGTAATGCAATAGGTAGGATGAAGGGGTGTCTGTATGAACAGTCAGTAGTGTTATTATCGAACAACATAAATGTGCCTGGTAGTCATGTTAACATTAGAGGCAAAGCTCAATTTACTATTGGCTGTTACCCTATATTTATCTAGTTTTTAATGTGGTAGTCAGAACTGCATCAATTCAGTGTGTAGGGGAAACGGGAGGGTGGCCTAATGGTTAAGGTGTTTGCCTTACAAGCACAAGGTGCAGGGTTTGAATCTCACAAGGGATAATTGGCTAGGCTTAAAATGGCTCACAAGGGCAGTTAGCTTAGTACTAATCTATGAACCTATGAACCTAAAGTTATGAGTATTAAAGCGGATTGTCAGTGATTCTTGCTGTTAAAATGTATATGATTGGCACTGGCCTATGTATATTGTCACAGACGGTTGACATGGATGGGATAAGTCCCACCACTGCCACCAGTATGTCATGGACTTGATGACATGGGTGGAATGTGAATCTCTAGTTATGAAGGAAGAACCATGCTGCCACCACAAGTACCCTTCGGGTTAAAGGAAGAATGAAAAAGAAAGAAAGAAAGAAAGAAAGAAAGAAAGAAAGAAAGAAAGAAAGAAAGAAAGAAAGAAAGGAAGAAAGAAAGAAAGAAAGAAAGTGCACACAATTCTGATTCAATATTCAGTTCACAAAATACAACCAGGCCCCAAGAACATAAAGGCAATATTTACTGTTGTCTTGAGGCTTTCACCATCC
>NC_056734.1:530805314-530942814 GCF_019279795.1 Protopterus annectens
TAATTTTTGCCATGATTTTCTTCCGTTATACAGCCTATTGATTTTGTGATTCCACCAGGATGGCTTGTTTTTTGAGTTAGCTCTGTACTTCTTCCTGGTGGATACAGCTGCCTCTATGCAGCTATTAACATGCTTGTATAGGGTTTCTGGGAATAGTTCTACATAGGCAGTAGTGTTGTCAGGGTTTATGGGGGCTTGATATTTTGCCAGGTTGTCACTTAATAGCAGGAAGTTAGCTTTAGAGTAGTTTGTGAATAGTCCAGGTACAGTTGGGGATCCAGGTTTTATTTTTACTTCAAAGGAGAGCATTTTGTGATCTGACCTTACCAGGGAAGACATTACATTAGGGGGGTGTGCAGCACTCTCCCATATTAGTGACGACCAGATCCAGTATGGTTGCAGCCCTTGTTGGTGTATTGACAATCTTGTCCAGTGAGTTTGTGTTTACAAATTCCACAAATCTCTGTGCCTGTACATTTGGTGTCATATAGAATTCCCAGTTAGTAGTGGGGTAATTAAAGTTGTCCATTAATATGGTATTAGGTTAGATGGTGAGTGTTTCCAATAAGTTTAAATACATGGTATGGTTTTCCTGGATCATGGAGGAGGACCTATAGCTCGCAAGGAAGTAGTATTGGAGTGTGCCTATGGTGATTTAAACATGAAGCAACTCAAGTGCATTGTCCTATATGACCAACCTTGAGGTATATTTATTTTTGATGTAATCAAGACACCTCCAACTTTAGTCCCTGTTTGTGTAGTGGGAGGTCTAAACGTGTGGAAGGCATTATGACCTTGCACTGCCAATGTGCTCTCAGTGGCTTTAAACCATGTCTCAGTGACTGCACAGACATCACCATTTTCTAGGGTAAAGCGAGCTTCTAGGGAGTGGATTTTTTTGTTTGACTCCTAGCACCGAGCAGTAATACCTTTAGATTTTATTGGTTTTGATTTGCTATGTTGGAAGTACTTTCAGTTTGGAATTGCCAATAATGGCACTATGGAGGAAGACAATGTTTAGCAAATATTCGAAAGCCTAGAGGGGAGAGGTGCAGACCATCTCGAGCAAAGCAGCATGGTCTGTCAACCAACTCCTTCCATGCTAACAAATATTGCATCCCCTTAGAATGACACCAGAAACTAAGCCAGTTATTAAAGTTAGTCATCTTTTGTTCATATTGTGGCATCCTCCTTGGAGAAGGTAAAATGCTGCTCAATGCTAGGCTCATGCCAGCCTGGGACACATATTCTGAGAGTTCTATGATGTCTCTCTTCATATAGTCTAGGGAGGTATGTCTCAGGTCATTTGCACTCACATGGACTATGACTGTGTCATACTGGCACTTGTGGTCCAGTGGCTTAAGTGCATGAGTAATGTGGCAGATCCTAGCCCCTGATAAGCAACTGACTGTGACTTTCTCCTCACTCATCCTGATGACAGGGACATCAGTGTGTCTCACAATGGAGTCTCCAGTGACTAGAATGTTGGACTGTGTGGTGACTTGCCTTATAGGTTTGGAAGTAGAGGCTCCATGAGATGTGGCTGTATGTGTTGATATGGGTTTTGTTTTGAAAGAGTGCATTCAAGGCTGCTGAGAGTATTCATTATTTGTTCTTCATTAGGAGGTCTTTGGGGTTTAGGAAGGTTACATTTAAGTGCCTCAGCATATGTGAGTCTATGTGTCAGTTTTGAATTGTGTGTGATAGGTTCAGCATGTGTACTTCTGGCAACCTTATTGACATTAGAAATACTTTTTTTGCGAGAGCTTTGTCTGCAGTGACATTGTATAAATACATCTCTCACATACTATATCAGTTTGTTTGAAAATTAACTGGTTGTCAGTAATCACGAGGCAATTTCTATATTGCCTCAGTATGCCCATATCCACCTAGCTGGTAGTGGAGATAGTGGGGAAGTTCATATCCACAGCAGCAGATGCTTTTTATTGATCAGACATTTGGAGTGAGAATATAAAGCATTGCCATGAGTATCCAGTTTACAACTCTGAGGATATTGCTTCTCACTGCAAACTAGTTGTTCTGTGTGCATCTAGGTATTGGTGACATTTCAATCATGCTTTTACAGGAAAAATGTCACTCAAGGTGTCTGCATCTATACAGGGCACTGCCAAACACTTGATGGGAACTAATAAGTAGACCCTGAACATTTAAGAATGAAGTATTTAGCAGATATTCTGAAGTTATAAACAAATCAAGCAGTACTTAATGGAAACAAATAATTAGCTTGTCAAGAATAATGAAAAGAGTGGACTCATGTGAATGGCTACTGTCTGACTGCTACTAGTGCTGGTCTCACCACAACTTCACTCTGTTGGGATCCAATGTTCCTTTGCTTCTTCTCTCTCCAGAAGCAAAACATTAGCACCAATCCCAAGATGGGAAGCAGGCCACAGCCTGTTTTGTGATCCACAATCTTTTCCCAGGTGATGCAAGGGGTTGTAGGCTTGCTGTAGCCTTTTCCTGGTAGATGCCTTGAATAGCAACCAGACCAGTTAGGAATGTCAAGCACAGACACTCACTACCCAACCAGAAACAGTCAAGAATCAATGCACTCTGCTTCCTCTCTCACCAGGAGCAGAATTTAAGCACAAATTCCAAGTTGTCACATGTTCAGCAGTTATTAGGCTTTCCTTTGATCAGCAGTCTTCAGGAAATAATGTCCCTATGCTCCTTCTCTCACCAGGAGAAAACAGAAGCAATAATCCCAAGATGACTACTGAGAGGCAGAATGTGGGTTCTCCAATGATTGGTGGTCTTGTAGCAGATGTTACAGACTTTAAAGGTAAGATGAAAAAATGGGTTAATATCCTAAGCACTGCAGTGTGCACTAAGCAATTAGATATTAAAGTTAAGCTTTAGCTGTCTAACTGGAGAGCCGCTAATTTTAAAAGAGCAAGATAGATTGAAAGGGGGTGGCCACTTTGTATTCTGGTTATATGAAATACAGTGGATTGGTCAGAAAATTTAAATAGTTGAAGGGGAGTGATTTCACAAAATAATAATGTTGTGCTTACTCACAACAGCCAATGAAAGGGGAGAGGGAAGGAGATATGTTGTCAAATTAACATAAGGAGCAGGCAACTAGACAGGCAGTGGTGTTAAGAAGACAAAAGCACCAGTGAGGGAGGCTGTGAAAGTTTCTGAGTGACTCACAAGAGACACAGCTGTGGTCTCTTTCCTAGTTTTAATATGCAATTAAAAGCAAAATACAAGTAAAACACAGTGTAAAGATAACAAATCACAGTATACAAAATAGATGAAGGTAATAAAGTAATATAAAATATAAGAAAGCAAAAGCAAACTAACCTTTCCATCATAGCAAATTGTGGCAGAGTCTGGGTGAGCTTTTCCAGTAAAGCTTTGAAATGTTTCATTTAGCTTTGTAAATAGAAAGTTTAGTTCCTAGCTCCACCCTAAATTCACAGATAATTAAACTTAAATGACCTGTTCTAACTTCAGTGTGACTCAGTAACTGACCTTTTCTAATTTCTATGTGACTCACAAGAGACACAGCTGTTGTCACTTTCCTAGTTTTAATATGCAAATAGAAAGAACACATTGCAAAGAGAACAAGTCACACTATAAAAAAATAGAAGAGGGCAATAAAGTAATACAAAATAAAAGAAAGAAAAAACAAACTAACCTTTCCCTCACAGCAAGTTGTGGCAGAGTGTGGGTGAGCTTTTCCAGTAAAGCTTTGAAAGGTTTTATTTAACCCCTTAAATATAAGGTTTAGTTTGTAACTCCACCCTCAGTTCACAGATAATTAACCTTAACTGATCTGTTCTAACGTCTGTGTGACTCCTTAATTGACCTGTTCAAATTTCTCACAAGAGACACAGCTGTGGTCTCTTTCATAATTTTAATATCAAATTAAAAGCAGAATACATGTAAAAGACAATGTAAGAAAGCAAAAGCAAACTAACCTTTACCTCACAGCAAGTTGTGGCAGAGTCTGGGTAAGCTTTTCAAGGAAAAGCCATTAAAGATATTAATTCAGAACACTGGATTATTTTTCTGCTTCACTTTATTCCCAAATATCTGCTGGCCATGTAATCCATCACCACACTGCACTGCAGTGTGACCATTATCCAGGCAGCCATCAGGGGGATTTTCTTTGAAACCCAACCACTTCCACTTATACATTGCCCTGGTAGTGCTTAAGGAGTAGGCACTCAATAAGCATAGTGTGAGGATATCAATGACATGGGTGATGTAATCCTTCAAGCATTCCTGTTTATCTTGCAAGCACATATCCTATCAGTCTTCCATCCTCCACTGATGATCCTTGAAAGAATGGATACTTCAAAGGCACCTGACCCCATTGACACTCCAAAGTGGGAAAGTGGTTACTGTCTGATACTCAGACATAACTTGCTTGGATCATATTTATTCATGGCTCCCTCCCCTACACCATGGAACTGGACAACATCTGAGTCATATTTATTTCCCTTTTTACCTTGTGTGTATTGGAGTGTCTTGGTCATGCTCAGTGATCAATGTGTATCAGTTTTTGACAGCTATTTTTTTCTTTTTCGTTATTCATTATTTTCTTTTACAGTATTTATTCCCTTTATATTGGGATTGTGACAACAGTAGTCAGGACATGAGGATAATGTTATTATCAGGAAACCAATTCTGCCAGGATGCATTTTATTTTATTCATGTACACTTTATTGATTGGGTTAGTCCCACTAGGCTAATGGCCATCTTTCCAGGGGAACTTAAGGAAGTATTCATACTAGATAGTAGAACTTTGACCAGGGCATTGGAGAACTTACCCTACTGTTTTTGAACATTAGGTGGCATCAGGGGGCTGTCACTAGTGCTTGTAGCATTCCAAGGTGGCAGAAGAAGTAACCATTGTTATAGGAGAACTTTTGAAATTAGAATTGGAGAGAAATGAAATCCTAGTTAGCAGAGGTCACAATACAGAGGTGTAGGAGGATTTAATGAAGGAAGAAGAATCATAAGAAAGAGAAGAGGCAAGATGATATAGGCACAGTCAGATAATGATGCTGGTAAAATGATACAGAAGCAAATTACAGATGAATGTACAGAGGCGTGTTTAGCTGATGGAGTAATCAGATTAAGAATATGTCTCTAAAACTGGGTACTGTGAATGATGGAAATGAAGCAAAGGAAAAATATGGAAGTGTTATAAGTCAGGGAACAAGAAACAGTGTACAAAATGAATAGAGGTGCCTGCCAGGCCAGAACGGCAGCAGCTTCAGGGAAAGAAGACCGGCGCTAAGAATAAGAAGGAAAACCAGTACTACTATCATTCAAACACCTTTATTAAATTATCACATAAGATATAGGCCAACATGTATTAACAAAAAAGAAAACAAACTATATTAACATTTTCCATTTACATATATTATACATTACATCTTTCCCTTTTTTGTAACTATCATAAGTCCAACATTACAGAAATTACTGAATTCATGCCCTCCCTTAAACCCCACTCCTCCTTTTCCTGAACATTATTCTGCATCTATTATTTCCATACTTTCCATTTATTTCTATGTAGTTTGCTTCTTCCCTTTTCTAAAGATCTCTCTTCAAGTTCTTGTATCTGTTTTAAAAAATTCTGTACTTTAGATACAGTTGATTTAGACTTTTATTTTCATTTTCTAGTAATTGATTTTTTTGGCAGTCAAAAAAAAATCATACCCTTAGTTATAGCCATTTGCTTACCAATATTTCTGACAAGAGTACTCTGTAGGGAACTTTTAAATATACCAAATCATTACACTTTCAAAACACATGTTCCCAGTTATCACTTTCATCCCCATCACACCTCCATGTGCTAGCTACATGTGGAAAAAATCTATGAAGCCTGCTTGGGGTTTGAAAATACCTATGCAAACACTTCCAAGCAAAGATCCTAAACCTTTTGGACTTTGTTGCATTCATATGTCCTCCAGTTGTTCTCTTGTAAATAGCTTTTCCAGTTTCACTTCATAATCTTTTCTAACTTCCTTGGATTAAGTCTTATAATGATCATGCAATATTTTATATGCCCTACTAATTTTCCCTTAATTGCAACTTTTATTCAAGATCTGACTAAAAACCCAACCAAAGGAGGTCTTTTACTTAAGATTCCCTATTCTTTCTCTTTGCCTATACTCTGATATCAATCCCTGGTAGGGAAAGCATCATCTAGCCTGCAGTCCTAACATCTTATTGGCCTCATCCCACTTTATTACCTTTCCCTCTCTAGTTATTTGCTCCCAATTCATTGATTCCTTTGCCAGCATTCTCCAGTAAATTACAGCCCCCTTCTTGCGTATTTTTTCTCCCTCAGCTTGCAGTCATACATATCAGCAAAATCCTTTCTCCATTCTTGTGTTGTCTTATTTCTTAGAGTACATTCTGCTACTTTATGGATATAATATTCTGTGTGGTTATTATTCTCCTTAAGGATCTGCAACCAGAATCCCACTCTTTCTTTATTGCTCGAACGTCCCCCATTTCATCATCATCTCTTTTCATTTGAATTATAATCTTCTGCTTGTGTTATGTATATGAGCCTTAATGGGGTAACTCTATAATATTGCTTCAAATCAAGTAATTCTAAGCCACCTTGTTGTTTTTGAAGGATCAGTTTATCTTTTGCCCTCTTCCCCTATCAGATAAATTCCTTCAACTCTTTGTTAATTATTACCCACAACTTCTCTGGTTGATAAAAATATGCCTGACCTGTGTATAAAATTAAAGGGACTAAAAATATTTTCACTGATTGTATCTTAATGTTTATATCCCTAAACACGAGCTTTCAGTATCTCAGTTTTATCTTTTGTTAAGTCTCTTCCCACATACCCTTAGCTACAATAAGCCATATTCCTAAATACTTCATCTTATCATGTACCCATAAATATGGGTATTGCTGAAACAATTCATGTGTGGGTACATAATTTACAGCTATAGCCTTTGCTTTATCTTCATTATTTTTAACCCTAAAAGACACAAAACTGTGTAAAATGTTCCATAACACTGAGATGTCTTTTTTTAAATTTATCAGGTACAAAATAAAAAATAATATCCTCTTCAAATAAAGCCAACTTTTCTCAATTACCATACTAGTTACATCCTTGGACTTCTGAGTCCCTTATTTCCTTTACCAATGGCTCTAAATATAAATCAAATAACAGAGGGGGAAGAGGACATCCCTGCCTGTTTCCTCTCTTCAAATACAACTTAGTGAAAAACCCTACTACTTTAATTCTTTCCTCCTATCTTTCATATATCCTCATAATTAAACTTATTATATCAGGGAATGTAAATGCTTCCATTGTCCTACTCATAAAATCTCAGCTAAGTCTGTCAAATGCTTTCTCTGCATCAGGACCACCAAAAATTCTGGTATTTTCTTACAGTTTGCTTCCCTCCATCATTGTTCTATTAATGCCAAATGTTTGACTCCTCTCCACAAATCCACAATTTATTTATTTAGCATTTGTTTACTGAGATCAACTGTCTGGGCAGCAGTGCTCTTTTTCAGTGGAGGCCATGGAGGAAAAGCTCCACAAATACCTTTTCAAAGACAATGTACAGAAAAGCAAAAATAACAGGAAAAATGTCAACACATATTACAAAGCAAAATGTTGCATATAAGTTACAATTACACATCAATGTAAAAATAGAGCTAAGTGCATAAAGTAAGATGGCTCAGTAGAATTTTTTTTTTCTTTTCACCCTTACCAGTTGGAAGGATTGTCGGGAAGATGAAGACAGAGCATGGTGAAGTGGGAAGAGGTAAGGTGGGAATGAGAAATAATGGGAGGGCTGGGAAAGAGCAGATGGGTTTAGTGGGGTGCAGGAAAGGGGATGTTAGTGAGGTTAGTGGAGTTAGGGTGTTGGGAGAATGGGGGATAGTGAGATGAGGTAATGGTGGGGTGGGGTTGGTTGAGTTGGTTGGGAGAATAAGCATGCTTTACCTGGGGTCTATATCAGTTCTTCGAATGACTATTCAATGAATACTCATTTGTTGAACATCTATTAAGCAAAGCCGCTCTTCAACAAATGACAAAGTTTAAATAGGACAAACAAGCAGTTGGCCAAACAAGCAACTGCAAAAAATAAAATTTAAAACTTGCCAAGGTGTGTGGGGGGGGGGGGCTATGTCCCCAACAAACCCCAGTGTGGGGAGCTGCACCCCCACACCCTCTTAACTAAGTATAGCAACTCAGAGATCACATTACTGTGGGTAAAAGGGCAAATTGCAGATGGTGGTCAACTGCTGGTTTGCCCTAGTTAAAATCTACTGTTCGATGAAGAGCGTCGTTGCTTAATAGGTGTTCAACGAATGGGTATTTGCTGAATAGCCATTCGACGAAGTAATATAGAACCATTTATCTGGATGGTAAACAAAAGCAAAGCCAGGTCTTAGATAAATGATTCTTTAGTTCAACTTGAAGGCTTTTGGGTTGTCATGTGCTCCTAGGTGGTGAGGTAGGGCATACCATTTTTTAGATATGCAGCTAGAGTAATGCAAGTCACCTGCTGTATTATTTATTTATTTTATTTTACATTTGTTGACCAGGATAGTCCGACTGGATACATGTCCATTTTCAGCAGAGCCCCGGGGAGAAAAGCTCCATTTTTTAACACAAAAACAAATAATAATAATAATAATAATAATAATAATAATAATAATAATAATAATACAATAATGCTAAAACAGAGCGAGAAAAGAATATAGATACATCATTTCACAAGGTTTAACACAGTAGGAATTCACTACCACATGCTAAAGGCTTAACAGAGCGAGAAAAGAATATAGATACATCATTTCACAAGGTTTAGCACAGTAGGAATACGCTACAACATGCTAAAAGTTTAATACAATGACACGCAGGCAAATCTGTACATTATAACATAACTCATTTGATCAATAGAATGACTGGCTTGCTAATAATCAGTTGAGTAGAGAAAACACCAAGTTGATGGGTTGCGTTACTCTTGGATAATTTCTGTTTAGATGGTATAGTTTGATATGGTAAACTAGGTTGTTTTTTTTGTCAGGAGAATAGAGTATTCTGTATAATATTAGTAGTTGTGTGTGAGTGAGAGTATGATATAGTTCTAGCCAATGTGTGTTTTGCAGAATACTGCGCCTTTTTGCATGTTTTGCATAATGGTACAGTGGTGGGTTCTGTATAGTTGGTTGGTAGCAAAATTAGAAATGTTATTATAACACTGTTTTAGTTTCAAGGTTTGCGTAGAATTATGGTTAGTGAGCAGTGGTGAATCATAGAGTTGGGTAGGTAGAAGATAGGTAAATGGTAAGCTTTTCTGAGCTGTATCTGAAAATGAACTTTATAATAGAGTGATCCTAGTTTTTGTTGTTTTTTTTTTTGTGGCTTGAAAATGTGTTGATTGAATTTTAATTGGTTGTCTGTTATTATTCCAAGGTGTTTGGTATAAGGCACAATTTATATTTTGGTGTTATTTGTTGAAGTTACTGAGAATTGGGAGGTTGAGAGCAATTGTTTGGGGGTAAGCAGTATTAGATTGGTTTTACTGGGATTTATAGGGAGGTTAGAGTCATTGAGCCAGCATTTGCTAGATAAGAAGGTATTCTGAATAACTACTTGGACAGGTGTAAGGGTTTTAGTGGAGCATATTATAGTGGAGTCATTGGCATATTGGATGATTATAACCTGGGTAGCAGCGATGTGGAGGTTGATGATAAACAGCTGGAATAATACACATACCAGTATAGAGCCTTTGGGGACTTCAGTGGTTATTGGCAGGAAAGTAGACTATTCTTGTTCCATTTGAACAGCTTGCTTCCTATTTGATAGGTAACTTTGAAACCATTTGACTGAGGGGTGACTTAGCCCAGTCTGGGAAATACTTGACAGTAGTTTTTGGTGACAGATGATATCAAAGGCCTTGGATATGTCTAGATACAGTACAGAGACAAGTTGACTGTAATTTCTGTATTGGTTGACTGGCTCAGTGAAGTTTAGTAATGAAGAGGCGGTACTGTGGTTGGGATGGAAACTGTGCTGTGTTGGAGGGAGTATATTGTGTTTTGTGATGTATGCCATTTGTTGGTTGTGTATGCATTTTATTCTAGGATTTTGGATAGAGGAGAAAACATAGTGATGGGCCAGTAATTTCTGAGTTCTGTGGATGAGCATCCTTTATGTAAGGGTATGACACAGCACTTTTTCCATAAGTCTGGGATACGGGTTTCAGAGATTGACCAGTAGATCTGTATAGATATAGGACAGTCAATTGTCTTGGGTATTATTTTAAGATAATCAGTAGGGAGGTGGTCTTGAGCTAGGGCTGCAGATTTTAGTTTGCTTAGATATTTCTTAATAGTTGATGTGGGGATTGGTTTGATGGTGAAGGTGGGTTTCTGGGACTGGAATACGAGACAGTTATTTGGACAGAATTGTGAAGTGATCTGGTTTGAGTTGATTGTTGTTTTTTTTTTTTTTTTTACAAGCGAGGCTAATGTCTTGATGAAGTATTGATTAAATTGGGTGGCTATAGGCTCACTGGATGTGGAGATAGTTGGGGTAGATTGGGAGATTTTGCCTGGATTTAATATTTTATGTATGGTTGACCAGAATAGTTTAGGTTTTGTTTGTATGCTTCTTGCGAGGTGAGTAATTATTGTGCTTTTTGGTAAGATTCTTGGCAAGGATTCTTAGGAATGTGTACTGCTGGAGGCTTTGTGGAGTTTTATTGTACAGCCATTTTGACCAAGTTTCATCCCTGTTTTTCATGACCATTTTGTTGTTTTTCCTTAGTTACTTTTCACTCTTTTGGGTCTGACCGGAGCTTGCAGATTTAGAATATTTAGGAAAATGGCATTAAAGTGTGATAGGGCCTCGTCAAGTGGTAGGCTTTTTAGTATACTCCCATTGTGGGCTTGGAGGGTATTAGAGAAGGTTGTCTTGACAAAACTGGAGAGGTTTCATACTTGTCTGTATTGGTGGTTTAATGTGCTATTTTTAAAATGTCTAATGGCAAAGATAGGGAAGTGGTTACTTAAAACATTAGGTAGAGTTCCATGAGAAGCTAAATATTTTGGCATAGTTGTGAGTAACCAGTCTATTGTGGATTCTCAAGTTGTTGATTTATTAAATTTAGTTGGATTGTAAATAAGCTGTGAGAACCTATAAAGTTGTATTGAGCTTTTAAGGTTGCTTGAGGTTAGAGTAAGACAATCAATGTTCATGTCACCCATTATAATAGTCTGTTTTATTAAGTGGTAGGAGAAACAGAAGAGCATGTCCTCTACAGTGGCTATATTACTGCCAGATGGAAAATAAATGCCAAGCATGACTACAAACTTGTGCAGATTTATTTGTAATGATGTAGCTAATAGTTCAGTGTTTCTGAAAGCTGGCAGATTTATGTGGAGTTTGTAGAGCATAAGGCTATTTTTGTATGATACAGCTACTCCTCCTTTTTTGGTGTTTGTCTAGCCTATGAATGTTAGAGCCAGCTGGTAGGATTTGTTCATCTTTTATACTTGGTTTTAACCAGGTTTCTGAAAGGACTAGGATGTCTGGGGACTGATGAGCTATCCATGCATCTGTTTTGGGAAGTTTGTTGCTTATGCATTGTATGTTTACGTGGTAGAAGCTTAGGCTAGAGTTGCTGTTGGGCCTGTGAGCAGGGGAGATGGGAATAGTGGTTTGAATGGATGTAGGTGAGAGGCCTGGATTTGGGTGGATGTTGGCAGATAGTTGTAGTCTAAGACAAGACTGGTGATGGGAAGCTAGTCATTTTTTTATTCTTTAGTTTTGCTTGCTATTTCAGAAGATTTGGCTTAGACAGACTGTATATTTATTTGAGTAGAAGTATGTGTGAGTGTGTGTAGATAGAGGGAGTTATGTGTATGGTTTGGCTGAGAGCGTGCTGTGTATTGTAAGGTATATTTGAGACTAAGGGTTCATTTTCTAGGTTTACATGGTAGGACATTATTTGTGCTGCTATACATAAGGCAGTGTGAAGAATGGGGTTCAGATAAGCCATGATAGGGATTCTAGGTTGGAGGAGGTAAATGTGATGGCAGGTGATGGGTTTAGTGAGGTGAGGTGTGTAACTGGGAGTAAAAGGGTATGGTAGGATAGTTGTTGAAATTTAGGTGTGTTTTTATTAGATTAAGTGGGGAGTTGGTGTTATGTTTCAATGGGGAGGGGCTGTAGATGGTATAAGAGTAGAGTAATAGGGTAGAAATTGGGGGTAGGGTAGGGGGAGAATAAGGCTGAGAGTTAGGAAGGGTGAACAGAGTGGGTTGCACCCAGCTAAGTGGTTAGGGCACTCGAGAAACAATCACTGGGCACAAGCATCTGGTACATAATAAGTATATGCAAAAAGAAGGCCTTTGTACACTATAGTGCTTCCACTGTCTATAATTATCTATGAGTTATATGCTAGGCAGTGTGGAGACTGTCGGATGCTTGAGTAACTTTTCTATTCTAATTTTTTTATTTGGATGCTACTTTGTTACTAGTTTATCCCTGTGGGTAGTTGGAAGGCTAATCTCCAAAGCGTAGTCACTTAAGTAGTCAGGTTTTAGGGAATGGTGTTGTTATAAGTCGAATAGTGGGAGACAGGCTGGCTCCTCATCCAGCCAGTACCACAACTGCTTCAGCCTGCATACAAATTACTGCAGTGGAATGTTTTTATACATAGATAGTAAAAAACACAAAACTGCCACCAAAGCTTTAGAACTCACTTGTCCTGCACAAAACAGATCCAGAATAAAAAGCAAAACACCAGGACTTGGAGATGGCTGTAAAATCCAATATAAAATTCTTAATTCAGCACAAGTGCTTTTGTGGGATACCCCACTTCTTCAGATGTCTTAATGCATTTTAAAACAGCTCTTGGTTTAAATATACACCCTCTTGGGACACATGATTAAAACCAACCAATACATTGTTCTAATGTGAACAAGCATTTTCAATTTAAAGCAACAATTCACAAGGTACATGCCATTAACTGGACTAGAAGTCTGAAACATAAATATACACTTCTAAAATCCTATTCATAAAAGCTCTAGATTATAATTCAAAATTGCATAACATTTCAGTGTACAATCACAAGCACAGAATGTATCTGCACATATTTACATTTTCCACTTGTGTTCTCCAAAACACATACAAACCTGTAACAGCTTGAAGCTAAATGGCTAGCAAGACTAAGGGCTGATAGAGGTCATGGATTAAATGAATATATACCCTGCATCCCAGGTTAAAGTCTAGGCAGCTTTATAGGTAAGATGTGCTGTGGAATTGCTTGTATAATAAATTACTGACTTCTTGTTCCAGGTTTGTATGTGTTTTGGAGAACACAAGTGGAAAATGTAAATATGTGCAGCTACATTCTGTGCTTGTGATTGTACACTGAAATGTTATGAATTTTGAATTATAATCTGAATATTTTATAAATAGGTTTTCAGAAGTGTATATTTATGTTTTAGACTTCTAGTCCAGTTAATGGCATGTACCTTGTGGAATGTTGCTTTAAATTGGAAATGCTTGTTCACATTAGAACAATGCATTGGTTAGTTTTAGTCATGTGCCCCAAGAGGTGTATATTTAAACCAAGAGCTCTTTTAAATGTATTAAATATCTGAAGAAGAGGGGTAACCCATGAAAGCGCTTGTGTCGAATACAGATTTTTACACTGGATTTTACAGCCATCTCCAAGTCCTGGTGTTTTGCATTGTATATATAGACAATTTATGTTGGGTACAACTGCATTTGTGTGGGAAATAATGTCTTGGTCTGCAATCTTGTCAGAGTAACTTTACTGCAGAGGTACCCAAACTCAGGCACTAAAAATTAATATGACATAGGAATAAGTGTTTTGTCATGGTTAAAGTAGTTTTAAGATGCACTACTACCTCAGACAGCAGTATTTACAGTGACTTTAATGTGCACTATTATACTGGATTAGCAGATGGAGGCTAATAAAAGGATATCTAACAACAACAAGCCACACAAGTAAAAATAGCAGTAGGAAAATAATGATGAAGCATTTGATAGGGAGTGTGGGCTATTGCAAACTGGTATTAGATAAAACATGCCTTGCAGTACTGAACCCCTGGAACTACTTTGTGGTGTTTTTATGATACTGCCAAGATTATGCTAAAAAGCAGCAAGCCATGCAAATATTGCCCAGCTACTACAGTGAGCACATTAGTACCAAGAAATATTTTGGTTAGCATTTAATTAGAGATATTCTATTAGCAATGGTTAGCTAGTGTACTTCCACAGCAAGAATTTATAAGCAATGCAAATCAAATTTAAAGCAATTAATAATGAATATTTCCATGCCTTGAATATTAGTTTCTACATATATATTAACACATGGGGGCAGCTGTGGTGGTGCAGTGGTTAGCATTGCCTCCTCACAGCAAGAGGTTCTCTGGTCTGATCCTTGGCTGGGGTGCCTTCTGTATGGAGTCTGCATGTCCTCCTTGTTGTCACGTGGGTTTCCTCTGGGTGCTCCAGTTTCCTCCTACATCCCAAAGACATGCTGTAGGTGGATTGTATACTCTAAATTGACCCTAGGCCTGAGTGTGTGCATGTGTGTGCCTTCTGTAGAAGGTTGGATGGCAGACTGGCAACTCGACACTGTAAAACTCCAGTGTCAATCATGAGCGGACACGTGATCTGCTGTGGCGACCCCTAACTGGGCACAGAAGAAGAAGATATGTTAACACATGCATGAAATATTTTCAGAAAAATAAAATATCCTCAATATTAGTACTTGAACATCTAATCTCAAACATAGATAGACTTCTTACAAATGGTAGAGGTTGTACAATGGGCATAGTCTTATCAATACCATGTAAGGAAGTTTGTGGGAAAACAAATCTAATAGCAGCCTAGAGCCAGAGATATGAACTCCATTCCTGCTGAGTTTCAATTTGTGGTACTATGGTACAGAAATGGAATCAATGGTTTTGCAGCACAACTAACTTATTACATTCAGTGCAACTAAGTCTGGTGTTTAATAAGGTAAAGAACAAGACTGCAACATCACTAATACATGGTGAGCTGTTGTAATGTTTTGCTTTTAAATGAATCAGATTACATAATCCAAGCACATGACAAACTTAATAATGTATTATATGTGTCTATTTGCTGTGGCATGAGTACAGCTGGAAGGGAGGTCTGACTCCTGCATTTTGCTTTTTTAAAAGTGGCACTGTCTTACGCAGGCCCTATTTCTAAAATGTAGGTGAGCAGAACTAGATAGAGAGAGAGAGATGGTAACTGGACTGGGTGGGGGGTAGAACGATATTGCACCCAGCTACGTGATTATGGTTCTCCAGAAACAATCACTGTGCATGAGCACCTGGTGCACAATAGGTATATGCAAAAGCAAAGCCTTTGTACAATAAAATGCTTCTATTGTGTGTAATTATCTATAAAGTATATGGTAGATAGTGTGGAGACTGGCAGATAGTTGGCCAAATTTCCTATTCTAATACTTGGATTTGGATGTTACTTTGATACTAATAAGTCACTCTGGGTAGCTGGGAGGCAAATCTCCAAGTGTAATCACTTAAGTAGTCAGATCTTAGAAAATAATATACAAAAGATGCACCTGTGCAACTGCTCGACCAAATAACCATAGGAAAACGATGCACAACATTGGACCTTGACACCAAGAACATTTCAGGCAAAGATACAAAAAAGTTTTAATGGCAATCTTAAAGAATAAGTGCAATATATTAAAAGGTAGGTGCTTTCATCATTCATGAAAATGGACTTCATCAGAACTAATTAAGTCTGTGACATCATCATATTTAAATAACATTTGCCCAAAGTAATAGTCAACCCCTAAAGGGACCATACAATGTCCATCTTTATGCTATTGAAAATAGTCTAAATAAAACAATAAGAGTACAATGAAAATACCACACAGTTAAACATCACAGTCTAAAAAGGGGTTCAAAAAGGTCACTGTGGATCTTTGGGATCCTGAAAATAGTTGGGATAAAGGCCCTGACTTGTTTTAAAGTTCATACTGAGGTTTAGAAGTCTTACCCTGGAGGAAACCATCCTCCAATTGTAAATCAGTCTTAGCCATGGCTATATTAACTTCCTTCCTGGATATTTGGGAATAGGTGTCTACATAATAAAGAATCTTAAAATTCACACTTGAGTAATCAATAGAATTAAAATAAGTGTGACATCCCCTTTATTTGGTTTCATGATGCATAGGGCTTTGCCCCCCATCAAAGACCCCAAGAGCAACATTCTCCTAGGTCTTCCTTAACGAATTCAGCCCCTATCATCTGTGGAACTGCACAAGAACTAGGCAACTTATTGCATGGTCCTAATCTACAGCAACATCGTGTACCAGGGGACCTTAGAATAAACGAGTGGATTAACAACACAGTGAACATGACATTTATTCCAGGGCATGGGCGGTCGTTGCAAAATACCGAGATTACACTCGTAAGTAATGACACCATAGTCGATAATTTGAAAAAGTTTGATAATAATCTTTTAAAACTAAAAAGACTTCAACTAGAAGTACATTATTTCAAACAATGTCATGCTGAAAAATTGGTCCCTAAGGGATTAAGGTCTTCATTTTGTCCTACAGGCCTATTTTTTGATCAAGACTTTAATAAGGAGCTAACATTATTATTTAACACGCAAGGGTTACAACTTCTTGAAGTACTGATTAAGTACTATAATATTCAGATTAATAAACTGATAAAAGAAGTCTCTGACTTAGATGCTATTCTTAGGAATGACTTAGATTTTGAAAGGTACAGGTTTGACTATACCCGGACCTTTACAAGTATTGACTTGTTTATAGAAAAAGCTAAAAATACTAAGAATAAAAAACTTATAAGAGACAGATTAGCATACGCTAATAACACAGCGTATGTTAAACTTAACAGTACTTCTTGCGTTGGTGGGACAGATTCAACGTACGGTGACCAAGATCAGAATAATGGTACTGACATAGTTAATCACGATGAAGACCATGAACAAATGGAAGTACCAACTGTAAGACGGAGTAACAGAATACAAGAAAAAACTAACAAAAATGGGCCACCACAATACGTTAATAACAAACAGTCAAATTACAGTACCAATGCCAACGATGGTCGTTTTTTAGGACCACGGAATTTCAAACCCCAACAAAAGAGATGGAACAACACCAGACATTAAGTAATTTGACTCCAGAGGACTGTAATAACGTAAATTCAACCTTTACAAGTGAACTGACTTCAACAGAAATTATAACAAACAACAATAATCATTCATTGAATAACTTAACCATTCTGACTAATAAGAAGGGTGATTTTAATATCTACAATTTCTCTAGTGTACAGCTGGACCCTTGTCTTATCGAATTACTTACTTATGGTAACACATTTGTTCCTACAAAAAAATGTAACATTGCTAGGACTATTATTGATCTAAAATGTTACGTAAGGAAACTTAACTTGAATTTCCTATTTAGTAACACCAATGCTATACAAGATCATAGACTGAGACTAGCTAGTACTTTTAACCCTCCTTTACATACAGCACTAGCTTCTTTTGAAAAATCATGTGAGATTGACATCAGGAATTTGAGATCAAATACCAGGACAAAGAAAAGACAAGTGAATTATAACACAACTATTGAACAAAATTTATGTCTTAACAAACTTTGTTCCTCAGCAACTAGGGTCATAAAACCAGATAAGGGAGGAGGGCTAGCCATTTTTGACAACCATTCCTACATTGAGAAGATGGAACAAATACTAGCTGGTCCAGCTTACACTCAGTCATCTATTAACGAACTTAACATTTCTAAAACAAGAATAAAAGGGTACTTTAGAGACATGTTCATAGAAGGTAAAATAGACATAGATACATATAACTACATTGACATCAATATGTCTAAAAACCCTGTGATTTTCGGAGTGCCTAAAATCCACAAAGACCTACATAATCCACCTTTCCGTGCACTAATTGATGGACGTCTCTCGATTACTTACCCTTGTGCACAATTAGTAGACAGGATTCTAACTAAATATCTAGGTTCACTACCACACATTTGTAAGGACTCTTGGTCCTTCCTTAACAGTATGAATAACATAACGTTTAACAATTCCTATAATTTTTTAACGATCGATGTGATTGATCTTTACACATCGATCCCCCACTTAGAAGCTGTGGAATGGATATCCTTGATACTTGAAGACCTGGGTGCAATAAGAAACGAGATAGACATAGTGTCAGAATTGTTAGACATAATATTAACATCTAATTATTTTATATTCAATGAAAAAGTGTACCTACAGACACAAGGTATAGCTATGGGGTCACCTTGTGGGGCATCAGTCGCCAACTTATTTATGGCGTATTGGGAGAAATTCCACTTTTTCAAGAACACCGAAAGGGAGAAAATAAAACTATATACCAGATACCTGGGTGACATCTTCATCTTACTTGATGGAGATGTAGAAACAGCTACTAAATTATTACAATATTGTAATGATTCTACTGCATTCTTGAAATTCACTTTCTCGTTTTCTACCATTGAAATAGACTACTTAGATGTAAAACTATCTAAGGATGACTTTAATTGTGAATATGTTTCAAGAATACATAGAAAACCTACATATTGTAATTCCCTGTTACACTTCAATAGTTCGCACCCCTTTAAACAAAAAAGGGCTATAATTAAGGGACAGCTCATAAGAGCAGTAAGAATGTGTAACAGGGAACAGAGTTTCTATGATGAATGTAAAAAACTCGAAAACATGTTCACAAGTAGAAATTACCCTATAGACTTATTCTTGGACTTGTTTCATGAAGTTGAGACTAAAAGATTGAATGGGACTTATTACCCCCTTCTTAAAAGGAAAACTACTGCTACGGAAGTACCTATTATAATATTAGACTCCGATTCAGATTTATTACATACAACTTCAGAGCACAGTAGCAATAATAACATCTTGGAGAGAGTCAATTCCTTAAAAATCAGTTTTATTTCCACTTTTAATAGTGACTCTTTAGATATACAACTGATTTTACTGAAGAATTGGCAATATATTCTAAATAATGAGGAATTGATAGAAAAATTAGGTGTTAAACCTAATTTTGTATATAAGAGAGGGAAAAATTTGAAATCCATTTTAGAAAGTTGTAACAATTTAATTAACAACAGTAATAAAAAAGGATGTAAACAATGTGGATTTTGTAAATACTGTCACTATGTCAACAACTGCAGCACTTTTCAGGTAGACGAAAATAAGTATTACATTAATGGTAACCTTAACTGTAACTCTAAGTCCATTGTTTACCTAGCAAAATGTAATTGCTGTGAAGCACACTATATAGGAAAAACTGATCGCAGATTTCGCGACAGAATTTATGAGCATCTTTATGCTATAAGAAATAAAAAATGCGATAATGCCCTAGCAAAACACTGTGAGAGACACCTAGGACACAGTTTCAACTTCACAGCCATTGACATGATACCACAAACTTTGAGAGGGGGACCTGTCAACATTTTACTAGAAATTCGTGAACTGGAATGGCAGATAACTTTAAACTCCTTTAGTTATCCAGGACTAAACGAAAACTGCAATATTAACTGCATGTTGAAAATGAGGAACTTTTTAAGAAAGAAAAAAACATGTTAGTTATTTTTATGCCATGTCCTGTTCACTTTTCTATTATTTTGACTAGAACCACTGACACATCCTCTCACACTTGTATTAAATATGTTTAGGTAATATTTTTAATATTGATTTAGTAATATTTCTCAGTAATGTCATAATGGCATTAGCCTACAGGAAATAGTTTAAATTATACAGGACATACATGTTAGTCTTGTATTCTCATTATTAACAAACTCTAATGATTATAACTTATTTCCTATATTATGAACATACTGTCACATATTTATAATACACTAACAAATATTGTCTTAAACTGAGAGTGTTTTTATTTAGTAATTTACTATGACTTTTTAATCTTCTATTTGTTGTGTACAAGTCATTATTTTTTATAATATTTTTTATAATGTACTTGTGTTAATAGTTTTAACCTAGCTAGAGATATAATGTTTACTACAGTGTGGTCCTTTAAATATTTGAAGTACCTTCTACACGTCACACTAATTATTCATATATAACTGGCGGTTATTTTGAAAGTAAGTGTTTTCTGCTAAAGAACCTGTGGTATTACTACGGCGAAAACGCTGTTTTTATTATAAATAAAAGCGTTCTTTTTGGATTTGGATTTGGATTTCATCATTTTCGTAGAGCTACACCTGCTACATTGCTGCTGCCTGTTTGGGAGGTTACGTCTTCCGTGTTTTTAAACTGTTTGTGTTATCTTGTGGAACATTATCAAAACGATGCACAACATTGGACCTTGACACCAAGAACATTTCAGGCAAAGATACAAAAAAGTTTTAATGGCAATCTTAAAGAATAAGTGCAATATATTAAAAGGTAGGTGCTTTCATCATTCATGAAAATGGACTTCATCAGAACTAATTAAGTCTGTGACATCATCATATTTAAATAACATTTGCCCAAAGTAATAGTCAACCCCTAAAGGGACCATACAATGTCCATCTTTATGCTATTGAAAATAGTCTAAATAAAAACAATAAGAGTACAATGAAAATACCACACAGTTACACATCACAGTCTAAAAAGGGGTTCAAAAAGGTCACTGTGGATCTTTGGGATCCTGAAAATAGTTGGGATAAAGGCCCTGACTTGTTTTAAAGTTCATACTGAGGTTTAGAAGTCTTACCCTGGAGGAAACCATCCTCCAATTGTAAATCAGTCTTAGCCATGGCTATATTAACTTCCTTCCTGGATATTTGGGAATAGGTGTCTACATAATAAAGAATCTTAAAATTCACACTTGAGTAATCAATAGAATTAAAATAAGTGTGACATCACCTTTATTTGGTTTCATGATGCATAGGGCTTTGCCCCCCATCAAAGACCCCAAGAGAACTTGCTCATCATTTAAGAGATTCTCCTTTGGAAATCTATTTGTATGTTGGTCAAACTTATATGCACCAATTATACTTGCCTTTTCAAATGTTTGAACCAAGAGGTGTAGTGGGATATTAAAAATACTCTTCCTGGAAATGGAATTCTTTCCATGAGTTCTCTTGGTCCCTGAAAAATGGATGGCTAACTTTAACTTCTTTGTAAACAACTTTATTTCTACATTTGTGTCCACAACATCAAACCTTTTACTGGGGACAAAAGCAATCCCCTTTTCAAAAAGGTTAAAAAAGACTCAAGGAAATCTCCAAATGTCTGTAGATAAAAGTATGGCAACTCCTATGGAAAACCATAATACCACTGGGTGTGACTTGTATAATGTCATCAAATGTGGGAAGACTGGAAGTAACTAATTGTTCCAACCCCCCTCCAATTATTTTTCTTGTTTCAACCCTGAAAGTCATTCCCCCAGGTATTTTTGCTTTTCTTGCTATCCTTTTTGATTTGTGTACCAAAGGGGGACCTAATGGGGAGTCAGGGGGACTACTGTAATCCACATCATCAGCACCAATGGAGTCATTGTTGTCATCACCCACTCTAAACAGTTCCACAACACTCAAGTTGTATTCAGTGCTTACAAATGAAACAAGGATGGAAACACCCTTGTTATTGAACTTATTATTGAAGGGATATGCAATATTGTCACAATATTGTTTGATATCCCTATTTAACTTCTTGCATTTTCTTAATTTGTTAGAATCACAGTGCTTATCTTCCTTGATAAAAACATTGTCATAATTAAATTTGTGTGTATAAAACAAGTCCTTCTTGCTTTTAATCTCTAGACTCTGGCATCAACTAAGATTTGATTAATAGTACAGTCATTATGTTGAATTATTGCATGTATTAATTCAAAGCTGTGCTGTTCAAGTAAGTCAGTAAATTCTGAGTTGAACAAAGAATTTTCATCCACTCCATTAGGAAATTTATAAATTCTTAATCCTTGCAGAATAATGTTAAGGCAGAGACACTCCTAAAAATAAGGATTTTCCAGCTGTAGATTATGGAGTTTATGTTTGTTTTCAAAGTAAAAAATAATCCCATCAAGGGAGGTGTATTCAGGACAACTGGAGACCTATGTAATAAAAAATATGTTGCCAAAAGAAAAATCTCTTTTGAGCCAAATTTTAAAAATAATTGTCAGACCCCTTTGCCCACCAGTTAGTTAAAATAGGTCTAACCAAATCAGAGTAATTGGAAATAAGCATATTATCAATACCTTTACTTAGATCCACACTGTCACCATTGATACCATGCCCTGTGGACTCCACCTCAATGGCTGATGTAAAACAAATGTTGTGAACTTAAACAGGTTCACTTGGGAGATTCCTATCCATGCAGATTGAGTACGAAAAATGCGTAATGCAGTTGGTGGAACATCTTTCCTTCCAACCACAATTACTCTATCACAACTGTGTTTATTGCTTTGTGGATGTTGAACCGAGTGCTCGCTGTAACTCATCATACTGAGTGGGAGAAATTTGGAGCTAAACTCAAGCAGTTTGGTAAGTTTGCCCTTCAGTTCTGAGACTTCAGCCCTCAAGCTCACAATGTCACATTGAACGTCTTTCAAACAGAACAAGACTTGACTTCCTTTCCTAGTTTCCATAGTCAGGGGACCGAGACTGGTACAACAAAACCAATATCATACAAGATGCACCTGTGTATCTGTTTGACAAAATAACCACAGAAAAGGATGCATGAGATCAGGCCTTGAGATGAAGAACAGCTCAGGCTAAGGCACACAACATTTTAATGGCAAAATTAAAGAATAAGTGTAATATACATCAAAAGTTAAGTGCTTTTTTTCATGAAAATGGACTTAATCAGAACTAATTAAGTCTGTGACATCATCACATTCAAATAACAACTGCCCAAAGTAAATGTTGCGCCTTAAATGGACTATACAATATTTATCTTTATGGAGTTGAAAATAAATAGAATTGAAATAAATGCAATGACTACAATTTAAAATTAAAAATTAAAAAAAAAGGATTGTACTAAATTTGTTGTCCAAATAACAATTAATTTACTAATAATAAAAACGTGTATGTAAGCAGAGAAATATTTTCATTTATACTTTTTCTTGAGTTACACATTTCTCTGCTTTATACAAATTTTCTGAAATATTTCTAAACCTCTATAGGATCTCTGGTTATTTTCGTTTTTATAGGCTCCTTATGTTTGGAAACAATGTATTCTGCTTTCTGATGCCTGAGTTGCTGTGCTAAAAGTTTTTCTGCTCGAGTTTTTATCAAAAAATAGTTGCTCAACAGCAATATTTCTAAACTCATATATAGTATCCATATATTCCCTTATGTTCTCTTTAGCACCCTGCATTTGTACCTCTTCTTGATCTGTGCAGTTCCCCTTTTTTCTGCAATACTTTAACCTTTACTAGCCCTCTAAGTAACTGCTATTACTTCTTCACCATATCTCACTTTCTCTTTTTTTCTACCCTGTTTTTAAACTCAGTTTTCATGCTAGCCACTCAGTAGCTACAACTTCTGTAGATATTTCTGTCTTCCCTAATAACTTGTGAATAATTTAAACTACACATTCCTTAAATTCCTATCTTTTTAACAGGTAGATGGGAAAACACTAGTATCTCATTTTTACTCAAATATCATGCATTTTTATCATAGTTTTTATTAGTGCATGATCTGAAATTGTTTTTGCGTGATGAAGCTTTCAATTAAATGCAAATGTTCCTGTGAAATATAATTTCTATCTAGTCTACTCCAGTTATTGTGCCTTAAGGAATAATATGTAAATTCTGTCTGAGTTTCTACTACTAAATTCACATCTTCCATACAAAATATTTTGATAAATTTCTTCAGAAATCTATTCTCTCTTGTTACACTTTTCCTACTAGGTCACCTGATACATCCTCATTATTGTAAATCAAGTTCCATTTCTCACTTTTAAGTAAGTTTCCTTGCTGAAAGCTGAGTATTTCTCCTAAACTTTTCTTAAGCTCCATAATAAAAGTTTTTGGTGGAATGGAAAGACACACCATTGTAATCATACTCCATTGATAATAGCCCCTTACTATCACAAATCTACCATTATTGTACTTTTCCCTCTTCTATTACAATTGGTGTCCCTCTAGCAATTAGTATAATTACTACCCTTTTCCTTTGCTTAGATATTCTGCTGAATATACATCCCGAAATCCTTTATTTGTAAAATTCACATCCTTATTTCTTTCCAAATGTGTCTCCTGCAGCCTTGATAACTGTACTCTGTATTTATTAATATAATTCAACACTCTTTTATTTTTGTCTATACCTGTAAGGCCATTTACATTCCAAGATAATATGGATAGCATAGCAATTATGATAAAATGCTATTGTTCCCATCTATTATACATGAAAGTTTTTTGAATGTGTATTTCCAGATTTTGTGTTGCATACACACACTTACATTTGACAGGCTGATCTTTTATATAGTTGTTTCTTCTCATCTCCATTTGAACCTATGTCAGATTTTTCAAGACTTTTTGTTTTAATGAAAACCCTCAAACAAAAACTAAATACATTTTCAAAATATCCTATCCCATATTAACTTAGAAGAAACACATAAAACAATGTACATCTTCAAAAATGATGTTTAACACTATAGAAAAGGACAATTGCTCCAAATCTATAGCTGGATCCACAAGCATTACCTAACCTACAATTAAGGTTATCCATGCCAAAGTGCATGCTACAGCCTGTGTTCTCACTTACATTAATTGCTGCCTGTTCTTTTCTTATCTCTATTACCCTTCCAAATGTGAAAAACAGATTGTATGCTTTCATAAAACATTACATTTTAGCTCTAAGAAAAAGTACACTGTCTGTATATCAATAAAACTAAATTGTACGCTGTTCTATTAAATAGTAAGGCTAGGGAGCCTTTTTCTTATTCACTTCCTATAATTTCAGACTTTATTTTTCACTGAACTACTTGCAATTGTATCTTTAAATTTGCACAGCAGAGAATGCTCAGAACTCTCAGGATTAATTACCTGCACCTGCAGACAGCTCATCTCCATGGAAAAGTACTCATCAATGAATGTTTGTAAATCATCCTTGTAAAAATAAGAGAAATATCTTAATTCTACATATAATATAATCAGTGCAGTTTTATACCCTCCCAACCCTAGCAACCCAAGATCACAGCATATTAACATTAAACTTGCTTTGTTTAGCCTTTCTTCTCTTGGTATACTATAAAGCCTATATTTCTTACAACTAAGAAGTACTTGTTTATTTTAATATATTTGAGACACACAAATGTCACTGTAAAGACTCACCACACATTTCAAATGCCCTTGACTACACACTATGCAAAACTGCTTTACTATATATAAACACAGTTTATATCATGAAATGTTTTATGCAAATACTAATAAAAACACAAATTGTTTTATTTATAGTTACTTTCCCTCCTTTTAGTGTCCTTCAAAACATTAATGACATAAAGTGGAGTATATGCTTTACAGTCTACCCCTAACAAAGCCCAGGCTTTTCCAGCCACATTTTTCTTCCAAAGCCATATTTCACAAATGTAAGTGATGCTTTATAGTCTCCCATTTTTTTGCTAATTTCAGTTTTGCTGGTCTTCTTCCTGTTCACCTTCATCTCCCAACATGGGATTTTAGTTCAAATCTAAGGTACTCCTGATTCTTCTAGTCAACTCCTGTGCTTGCTCTGTTTTGCATGTTTTTTTCTTTGGAATATTGAAAAAAGTTTCCCTGGCAAAGTCTTTCTATGAAGCTTATTGTCATAAGAATGAGAAACAGAGTCCTCTTATGCTTGCTGGCTCACTATTTGTTGGATAAACTTTTTATTTCCTCCTTAACCTGTTGTGCATCAAAAATAACCTTGATCCTTCAGGAAAAGAATACTCTAGTCAGATGCAGTAGCTTGAATATCACCCCTGCCTCTTGATATTCCCTGATTTCTGGGATAAGTTTGCTTCTCTTCTGCCTGGTATAACATGAATAATCATTTTCTGCAACCACTCCGCTGTCTTTAATACTTTGCTGTTATGCCAAATTTTCTTCAGAATCAACTCTTTTTGCTAGTATGATTGTATATTTACTAGTTTAGGTCTTAGCTGCTTTTTAGTGGCCAAGTTTGGAGCATACACTCAAGGTGCCCTTTCAATTAATAAATCCTATGAAACACCATGGATGGTGCAGTGGTACAGTGGTAGTGTTGTTGCCTCACAGCAAGAGGTTTTCTGGTTCGATTCTCAGCTGGGGGTGCCTTCTGTGTGGAGTCTGCATGTCCTCCCTGCGTTTGTGTGAGTTTCCTCCCACATTAGAAAGACATGTGTCTGGAGCATTTCTCCCTGGGCCTCTGCTGAAAATTGGCTCTGTTCCAAGTCGGACTTTCCCGGTTAACAAATGTTAAATAAATAAAACACCAGCCAGTTGCTTATTTGTCCTTTCATAAAATGAGTATAGTCTTTTCCTTTTAGTTTCTCCTGTACAGCAGAAAATATCAGGTTTTTATTACTTGCACTGTCTTCTAACCTGACTATTTTTTGAAACAACTCTTCTTGAGAAGCCTCATACTCAGCCATCTTTTCTTTATGCCAACCTATGATTTTTACAGTTTTATCCGTTCACCCAACCAGCTAAAGATTCTTCTATTTTTCCAACTTTTTTATTTCCATTGATATATTCCTTCAATGCTTCACTTATTTTAATCACCTATGAGTAAATTTGATTTATTTTTTCTTCTAAAATACTGGCAGCCATCTCTTGAACCAAAGCTGAAACTTTGCTTTTTGCTGAACAGCTGCCGAATGTTCCCAGTCATTGTTTTCTCTTTACCTTTTCAGGCTGATTTTCATTCAGGCTTTCCAAACTTCTTCTTTTGTGCATCCAGGCAGTGTAGTTATTAGACTGTTATTGAATTTTACCCAGAAAAAAAAAAAAACAAACAATTTCACTGGCACTCTTTTTTCTCATTTTCTGTTTTCACTGGGACAGCTGAAGTTAAGCTGTTGATCAGTGTGCAGCCATGCTGGAAGTCAACCAGTGCTGCTATTGAGAGGTATTACATTATGGACAGCATTATACTGCCATTAAGATCTTCTTTAAGAGACATAAGAGCTTTGATACATTCACTTTTGAAATGTTTTCAGGTACACAAAAGTTTATGGGTGAAATAAAAAAGAAATAACATATCACCTTGGAAGGACTTTATTTTTCAGAACCCTGGCTTACAGTTAAAAAGAAAACTGACTGTTTAATCCAGAACTTCAGAAATTGAGGAATTTGAAGTTAAAACTTATTTTCTGACAAAATTCAATAAAGGACATGACATGAAGGAAATGTATCATAAACAGAAATGTATGGATGGGGGATAGAAAATGTGAGTTACAGTGAATATGGATTATGGAACACTACAGTATATTTCAAATAATATAATAATGAATGGGACAAGACCCACTGATAGTTACTGGGGCCAACCAAAGGTCTGTTTCTTTTGTGGGGCTGAAAATCATTTAGTTTGAGAATGCACAAATGAAGATGTGAGCAATGTGGGGATTAAAGCCATATTGCTAGGAACTCTAAACCTTTTGTGGGATATGTAATGAGCATGGCCATATTTAGTTTGAATGGCCAGTAATAGAAAATGAAAGGGTACATGGAAAAAGAACTTAGAGGGAAAAGACAATGTGAAGATAACAATATTCAGGAAGAAAGTGGAATAGCTGATTTAAGTGAGGAAGAAAGTGCGAAATGTTATTCAGTGTGAAGAAAAACAGCAAGGGAAAGAATAACACTTGAAAAGATTTGACTACAAACAAAAAATAAGCATGACTGGTTTTCATGTGAAGAAGAGGAAGATGTTGACTCAGAAACAGGGGAATAACAAGAGCAGAAAGAACTTAAATCTTTTGCAGGGAAGGTGAGAAGGAGAAAGAGAAAAATAAGAACAGGACAAAAAAGACACAAAAAAGGGAAAAGGATGATTTTAGGTATTATGGAACTACATGTAAATCATAAGCAAAATTAAATGAAGAGATTTAATGGTTGTTGAATGGTGCAAGAAGAAAAACACAGGTGTATTATTTTTACTGGATACAAGGTGTGTTACATAAAAAAAATGAAAACAAAAATGAAACTCTATGCGAAAAATTACAAGGTCAGCAGGATATGAAGCATGTTCTTGGTTATGGATGTTAATGAGAGGGTGAAATAAAATTATTGGATGTAACAACTGTGATACCAGGATGGGTGATGGTATGTGACTTGAGAACAGATGAAAATTATGTAAGGGTAATAGCAATATATGCATGCACAAACATATCAGATAGACAAACATGTTTGACGAACTAAAAATATATGATAGTAAACAATTCAGTAGGAATGTTTGGGAGCTTAAGTTGTAAGGTAAGAAAAGAAAAAGAAAGAATAATACAAGATGTAAGGTGATAAAAGAAGTGATGCAATGAGGAAACTTGAAACCAGGAAAAAGTAGAAAGTAGATGTACTAATGGAGGATTTTTAAACTAGAGATAGATTATGCAATGTATTCAGGTGACATGAAAGACGTGCAGGTGAGGTAGAAAGTAGATTTCTCAGACCAAAGATTAATATAGGCAGTGTTAGGTGATAATGAAAAAATCATAAAAGAAGAAAAATGGAGAGAAATTCTGGATGAAATGAAGAAGTTAATTGGTGGAAAACTTATAATTTTAAAAGAAGATTTATATGCTAAAGATATATATACAAACATACACACACGCACATGCTCGCATGCGCACACACACGCACACACACACACACACACACACACACACACACACACACACACACACACACACACACACACACACACACACACTGGGAAAGTTGGGATATTTGAGGAGTATATATATTTTTCCTAGAAACATTTAGGGGATCGAGACTCAAACCAGTTTGACATAACTAAGGAATGATTTTTTTCTGAGCTATGACCTATCACCCTGGGGATCACTCCTGTGGCGCTACTGGATAGAGGTTCTGGAAGCTAACGTCGGGCAGCACTATGCCAGGGCACTTTTATGGGCGAGGCTTGTGAAGGCTCCAGGGCCAATAGTCTAGTACACACCTATGAACCTATGATACAGAATCAGAATTGCTTAGACATAGTAAGGCCTTGAACTAAAAGTAGTGAATATAGTAACAGAGATGAAACAACTGGAAATTAGATCTTCAGATAAAGGTAGGAGCAAATTGCATAGAAAAAATTGGGAATTGTGGGTACAATACTTGCAGAGTAATGTTTTGGAGGAGGATGAAGAAGGCAGGATTGAATGAGCTATGTACTTTTTGACTGACAATAACTGGGTAGATTATAAGTGGTGCATAATGTTTGCAACTAAAAATTATATCAAAATGGTTTGTTTTCATCTGTATAACTGTATGATTGCCTATGTCACAAGTTATAATTTAATGAAGATGCTTCTTGTTAAAAAAGACTCAATCCAGTTACATGGAGAATTGTACATAACAAAAAGAAGGAGATTTAAATTTTAAAAAATCTAGTTGTATATTTGGTGTCTATACACCATTTTGGGTATAGAAATATGAAGAAGGAAAATGTTTTTTAGGGAAAATACTGTATGAAAAATATGGAGAGATGGAAAAATTAAAAGAGAAAGAAAGGAAGTAAAAAGAAGGAGATAATGGAAAAAGCGTATGCTGATAAGATTCAGTCATGGACAATACAACTGATAAAGTTAAAAAAAGAAATAGATAATATATACATGGAAAGATCAGAAGGATGAGGTTAAAAAGGAATAAATAATAGAAGGGGAAAGATTTAAAAATTTTACGAGGCTGGAGATTTTTCAGAAATGATTATTGGATAAGTTGCCTGTAAAGAGTGGTATGAAATGTAAAGCAACTGAATAGAGAAAATGTAAAGATTGTAATGAAGAAGAAATTACAAGGTATTATTTTTGGGGTTGTATAAAGAATGATTTTTTTTTGGAAAAAATGTCAAAATGAGTATAAGTTAGAAGGTTTTTGAAAGATAAGGATGGATATAATATTGTATGATAAATATAAAAAAAAAAAACATAAAGTTGACAAATGGAATAAAATACTGATGGTGATATCATGGGTGTTTTGGAATGGAAGATGTAATGAACTCTATAATGAAAATAGGAATTATGAAGATGTGTAGGCTGAATAAAAAGACGTTTGTGGAGAAAAGGATGGGGATAAAACGAAAGATGTTAAAGTCAGTGAAATGTAAAATAATGAAAGTTTCATAAATATTGTACATATTATAGAAATATAAATAAAATGGAAGGCACTGGCAGTGGGATCTTTTTCATCCACTAAAGGTATCACAAATGCAGGTGGATAGGACCTCAGTTTAGCATCTCATCCAAAGCATGGAGCATAAATTAGTGTAGCACCCTCTTAAGCTGCACTACATTGTCAGTAATTAACAATTAGTCCAACTACCTGGTGTGGGAATGGAACCCACAGCTTTAGATATTCCAGCACCATAAACAAGTACACTGCCTAATGAGCTACTGACACCTTCATGTTTGTAATTGTGAACAGACTGTGACATGAAACTCTACATTGTGGTAGCTAAATTGTGGTAGGCTAATGTGGACCTAAACACCCTGGTTCCATGCAGCGGTCTTCAGCCTGGGCCTGTGAACACATTTCTGTTGTCTGCAGCTTGCACATGCATGTTATCTTCCATTGTCACTTGTGATGCAGATTTTGATTTCCACAGGAACTATAATCTAAGTTTTGTACTAAGAGGACTGCATTTATTCAGATTGTGATAACATTTACATTTTATGTAGGTGGCCCAGAAATTAGGTCAAGACTATGCAGTTCAATCTACAGTATAAAAATATCATTAGGAACTAGTACTACTGTTTTACCCACACAAGTTTCCACTACAAATACATTCTGGTACTGTCTACCATACACTAAAAAAGAAAAAAATAAATATATAAAAAACATAATCATTTCCACGGTGGAATTAAGAGACTATAGTGTACAAATTATGCAAAATGACTTATGGTTGAATGCCTTTTCAAATAAATTAAGCACATGGCTGCATAGGCACACACAGCCAGATGCAGACAGACACACACACATGCACCAGTATGATAGTGTGAAAGGTTCATAACATTATCCAAACTGGGTTGCTGAAGCCTCAGCTTGAGTGTTCAAAACATTGCTAGATTAATTGTCGATGAACAGTGAGCAGCTGAAATATGATGTTAATTAGTTACATTGCTGGGTAATCTGACATCTTCACTGTAGTACCACATTTGAAATGATATACCTTCATTCATATGTTTTGCATCATTTTGTAGCTGAAATCCAGGTGAAAGAAAAAGATACACTTACTATATATGATCATTAAAGCTGGATTCATGATTGTAGAATGAACAACAAACTATTAAATCTAAAAGCACTGAAGCCATCTAACCAAAGCAGTACCATTAAATGAGGATAAACCACTGTCATAAAACTTTACAGAATCACAACTAAAACAATGTTCCCATACATGGAAAGATTTACTCTAACTATCCCTTACTTATTTATAATAACTCCATGACCCCATGACTTTGGAGGAATGGCAAAGCCCACCAACACTAAAAATTGGTCCTGCTCTCCTCTGCAGCATTTCTGTCTATAGCATTGAGATATTAGATGTGTTGTTATTGTCTTTCTTATGTTATTCTTTGATACCGCTGTTTCTGTTATTTGCACTACATTTCTCTCGTAAGCTGACATTTGTAATTTCGTATAGGCTGCACTTGTGTGGTCCTAAATGACAATAAGGGTTCTTTGAATCTTTGAATCTTTTTTCAAATGTGGCACAAACAAGAGAAAGGCAGGCTTTCCAAGATGGTTGTACACTGATCAAAAGTTTAATTTCAGCTCTCACAGTGTGTAAAAAGAAACTGATAGATAAAGGCTAATAATTCTACCTGTTTTAGTAAAATTCAGTTAGTCGCTAATAAGCACACTGCCTGAATGCCAGCAAAGAAGAAACTTAGAGAGCCTAAATGAAAATTAACTGGAAAAGGTAAAGAGAAAACACTGACTGGGCAGAATCATCCAGCTGTTCAGAAAAAAGCGGTTCAAGCTCCAGCTCTAGTGTAAGATATGGCTTCCAGTAATTTAGAAGAAAAATAAGTCAAATGTGCTCAGAACTGATTAAAATAAATTAAAAATTGAAGGAATATATCAACTCAAATAACAAAAGGAAAAAGGGAAGAAGCTTTAAACAGCTACTTAGATTAACTGATAAAACTGTAAAAATCGGAGGTCAAAAAGAAGAAAAAGTTGGTTAAGTAAGAAACTGCTCAAAAAGAGCTGTTTCCAAACTGCTAGAGTTATAGGACAGAACACACAGAGAAAACATGAGAGAAACTGGAGGGAACAGCTTGTATTAAGTTTATGAAAACAAAAATAAGTAACTGGCCTAGTATTCCACATTACGATTTGTTAATTGAAAGTGTGTGTTATGTGTATGATCCAAAGCTAACCATGAGAAAACAACCAGGACCTATATTAATAAATATGCAATCATACCAGCAGAAAGAGTTGACCCTGACAAAACTATGGCAGAGGGCAAAGTGTTAAAAATTAGAGTGTTTGTAGAAAATGATTATTAACTGTACACCAGGCAGAAGAGAATAAAATTTATCCCAGCAATCATGGAATGTTGAAAGGCAAGTGTGAGATTCAAACTGCTATATTCATCTGTCTTCAAAATATTTTTTTTAATGGAGCATCAATGTCATTTTTGATGCAGAACAGACTAAGGGGAAATACAAAAGTTTTTCTAACAAGGTGTGAGCCATCAAACAAAAGGGGGACTGTGCTTCTCATTTTTCTGATGGTTGGGCTCATAGAAAGACTTTGCCAGTGAAACCTTTTTCAGTGTACCAAAGGAAAATGCTCGACAGACAGAAAAAAAATAACAGGAGTTGACTAGAAGAATCAGGAGAACCTTGCACTTGAACTGGAGTCAGGTTTGAAAGATGGAGGGAACAGGGAGAAGAGCAGCAGCACTGAAACTAGTGAATAAATGTAAAACTATAAGCATCAGTCACATTTGTGAAATATGGCTTTACAAGAAGAAGTATCTGAGAAAGATTGGACTTTTGTTGACTTTGTTAAACTTGTTGAGGACTGACAAGCATATACCCATTTCATGTCATTAATGTTTAGAAGAACACTAAACACTGGGGAAAAAGGAAGGAGAAGGAGGAAAGTAACTGTAAGTAAAACAATTTTTGTTCTTAACAGTATTTGTATAAACATGTCATGATTACATGTTTTATAGTAAAGCCTTTTCAGTGATTGTTGTATGTGATAAAGATACTAAAATAAACAGGTACTTTTTTCTGTTTTACTTTTAAGAAATGGATGCATTACAATGTAACAATATCACATTTAAGTCAATAGTTTATAATCCTGGGCTGCTTGGGTGGGGGATGGGGTGTAAAAGTGGCCTGCTTATAATATATGCAGAACTGAAATGTTTCCTTCTACTTTTGCATGGGTGAATGTCTGGATTAATGCCCTTGGCTTAATCTAATATTTTTTTGTGTAAGCAAGTGTTTTTTTAAAGATGAGAGGTCACAATGTAATGAGTAGTTTTGTTTAAGAAAAATAAATGTTTAGTACCACTTGAGAAGACTGCACCTGAGGGTAATTGTACATTTTGTTCTTTTTTCCATGGAAACAAACTGACTAAAGGTGAGGGCAATAAATCAAGAGGTCCAGTCATTGTTTACTGAGAGAAACATAAAATTAAAAGGTACAAGGGCAAGCTTCTCAGTAAAAAATAAATGAAATTATTGGAAATGAATAAGAAATAACAGCTTTTCTGATAACTAAATTTATTATTTATTTATTTTATTTTATTTTACATTTGTTGACCAGGCTAGTTTAACTGGATGTATGTCCATTTTAAGTAGAGGCCCAGGGAGAAAAGCTCCAAGCATCAGCAGTGACAAAGCATACAATATATATGAATAGTAAAATGAGTTACAGTACATTGTTTAAATTGTAGGTAAGATAAACTTGTACAGAGTCCTTTAGTAGGTTTAAGCTAAGATCAAATACAGAGAACAAACAACATTTGAGAGATAAAAATATATGAAGAATCCTTTTTTTTTTTTTAGTACTAAGAACGAAATCTTTATTACAGGTAGGCAACATAGAACAGTGGAATAGAGAAGTATAGGGAGAGCAAGAAGGGGAAATGAGATATCAGTCAGGGTTAGAGCAGGGACAAAGCCAGTGAGTTTTAAGATATTCTTTAAGATGTTTTTTTAAAAAGCAGTGTAAATATTTTAATGCATTTACTAGAACAGTATATAATTTAGTTTTTTTTAAAGATATCTAGTACACTTTTTCTTAAGGCTAAAAGTTAATGTTTTCTGAAAGCATACAAGTTGTTTTTCATATCTGGGAGGGGAGTAAAGATAAGACAAAACAGACAGAAATTATTGTAAGTAGGAGTATAGGTTGTAACATGTGTATTAGCATGTATAACCTTAATTTTAGGTTCATTAATGCCTGTGGGTGCAGCTGCCAATTTGAGACAATTGTTGCTATTAAGAGAGTTAAACTTCAGTATTTCAAGTACATAGTTTTGTGTGTTTGTTTTAAATTAATAGGCTGTGGGGGTATTCTTATTTTGGAATGTGAATGGCCTCAGAGGTATAGACAAAAGGGTAAGTGTACTCAATTATATTAAGGAATGTAGATTGCAAATCGTAATGTTACAGGAGAAACATTTGGAAAACAGCGATCATGTGAATTTGATGGGTCTATATCACAACATCGAACTGACAACAGTTAGATCGTTGTACTATCGAACCCTAAAGTCCGAAACCCAACAAAACCAAAAACACAAAACAGCGATTTTTTTCGCTGTTCCATGACAAAAAAAAATTAACCTTAAACTAAACTAAAATGGGGGGCTTTGCCCCCACACCCCCCTACTTAAATATACCAACTCCGAGATTGCACCAGAGTGGAGGAAATATCAAAGCCCCAAAAACTGCCCACTGATTTTTTTCCCTGGGAAAAAAGTTGATGTGCCGTGACTTCGCTATTTTCAACTTTCGGACTTTAGGGTTCGATATTACAACGTTCAAACTTGTTTTAATTTGACATTGTAATATAGACCTGAATTTGGTAAAGAAAGCATTTCAGTATGGATATTCAGCAGCACATCAGGGACAAATAAAAAGGGGAGTACATTTACTAATTGCTACAGGAGCTTCAATAGTGACAGAAGGGGAACAAAAAGATAATAATGGTAGCTTTGTGGTAGTAAGGGGCTACATGAATGGTAGATGTATTACACTGGCATGTACTTATAGTCCACCTAAAACTACAAATATGGAGCTTGAGAAATTTATGGGAGAAATAATTAGCTTTCAGCAGGGAATTTTACTTATAGATGGGGAGTGGAACTTGATTTGCAGAAATGAAGATGTATTTGGGGAACCTAGAAGGGAAAATATAACAAAAGAGGGTATATTTATAAAGAAAATTATGAAAATATTTGACTTGGAAGATATGAATTCAGTAGTAGGAACTCAAGAATTTACATATTATTCCACAATGTACAATAACTGTGCTAGACTAGACATAAATTATATTTCACAGGAACATGTGCATTTAATTGAAAGCTTTGACACACATCCAATTGCTATTTCAGATCATGAACCAATAAAAGTAAGATAAAAATGCAAGGTAATGAAGTAAAAATGAGACAATGGCACCTACCCCAACCTGTTAAAAAGAGAGAAATTTAAGGAATGGATAGTGGAAATTATTCAGGAGTTATTAGAGAAGATAGAAATTTCTTTAGAAGTTATAGCTGGTGAGTGGGATAAAACGAAAGTGAAGTTTAAAAATAGGAAAGAAATAAAAGAAAATGATATGGTCAAGAAGTAACAAAATGTATTTAGAGAAGGCAAGAAAGGTTAACATATGGCACAATAAGAAGATTCTGCCATAACAAGAATAGACACAACTGCAGAGTGCTAAAGAGAAAATAAGGGAGTATCTGGATAATATGCATGAGTTTAGAAAGACTGCTGTTAAGCAACTGTTTTTTGAGAATAACTTCAGATCACATCAACCCATAGCATGCCTTAGGCAATAGAAAGTAGAAAGGGTTGCTGCCTAACTTAGGGAGCCTATAACAAGAAAAATAACCAGAGATCCTGTAGAGGTGTTAGAGATATTTTTAGAAATGTTAAGAAAGTTGTGTAAAGCGGAGGAATGTGAAAATCAAGAAAAAAACACAAATTAAAATATTTATGGAAGATCTAAGTATACCAAGGTTAGAGGTAGATGAGGGTCAACAATTAAGAGTTAATGCAGCAGGAGATGAGACAAAAATGGTGACTTATAATCAATCTGCAGGAAAGTATCCAGGAATAGATGGTATTCCTAGTGAAGTTTGGAAGCTAGCAGGGAAGAAAGTGATAAAGATCTGGAAGGTTTTGTTTAACAGTATTTTAAAAAGGGGAAGCACCAACATCCTGGAAGAAAGTTGTGGTGGCTGTAATACCTAAAAATGTCAAAGACCCATCATACCCAGGTTCATATAGGCCCATTTAAATTTTAAACCATAAATTATAAAGTGTTTATGAATATAATAGCTGCAAGAATGGCAAAGGTATGGCCAAAATTGATAGATATGGATCAATATGGTTTTGTGAAGGGGAGGCAAACATTTGACTACATTAATAGAACAATGATGATCCAGAGGGAAGCAAAATGGAAGAAAATATCATTGTCATTGGTGGGTCTTGATGCAGAGAAAGCATTTGACAGAGTGAGTTAAAATTTTCTTAGTAGGGTAATGGAAGCGGGTCTATGTTTAACTGTTGAATAACAATTCCATTGAATGGTTAAACATTGAACCCTAATCATTGAATGTTCATTCAGTGAACATTTGTTTCAGTGAATAGAAAGTAACTAGTTGGCCAACACTTCTCTGTCTGCCCTTTTCCCCACTGTAGTGCAGTCTTGGAGTTGGTATATATAGTTGGGGATGGGGCATTAAAGCATCCTACCTGGGTAGGTTTGAAATGCTGCATTTTATGAGATGGGGAAGTGTTGGCTAACTAGTTACTTTTCCTGGTAAAAGAAATGAATGTACGCTGAATGAACACTTAATGGTTAGGATTTGATATTTAGCCGTTTGAGGGAAATGCTATTTGGCAGTTAAACATAGACCCAATGGAAGCATCTGCATTCCCTGATATAATAATCAGGTTATATGAGGGAAAGGAGGCAAATATTAAAGTGGGAGGGTTCTCCTCTGATAAGCTGTGTCTGAACAAAGGAACCAGGTATCGATGTCCTCTTTTCCCTACGTTATTCACATTATATTTAGAACCATTAGCAAAGAAAATAAGAGACTCATAAATTCAAGGATATATTTGGTATGGTAATCAAGAAAAGCTGGCTTTATTTTCAGATGGTACTACTTTTGTACCTGATAAATCTTGAAAAGGACATCTCTGTGTTGGGGAGCATTTTGAGACAGTTTCAAGTTTTTTTTAAGGATAGCAAGTTAATGGAGACTAAATAAAGGTTATAGCTGTAAACTACATATCCACACATGAATTGTTTCTGAAATATCCATATTTATGGGGACATGACAAAATGAAGTGTTTACGAGTATAGCTTAAAAATGATTCTGTTATGCCAGCTAAAGATCTGTGAAAAGAGACTAAACAAAAGATTATACAAAAATTGAGAAACTGGAAGCTCATGTTTATGAATATGGATAACAAGATACAATCCCTCCCAATCTGTCCGAGCTACACGCTCTAGGGACCTAAACCTTGTCACCACAATAAACAGGACATGCTGGAGGGATAGATTCCTGTCCCAGAGAGTTCCGGGTCCTGTTCCTGCTGGACAATTTTATTTTCAATTCTTGGCTTGGTTTGTTTTTTTGTCCCAGAGACTTCCCATACTCTGGAACAGGCTACCATCTATGTCAAGCAAAGTTCTTCATTAGCACTCTTCAAGAAAAATCTTGATGAGTGGACGGGAAATAGGAAATACACCCCAGGGATCACTTCTGTGTCTCTGCTCGACAGTGGCACAGGAAAATAAATAACTTTCTTGGGTGGCGTAAGCCAGGGAAACTTGTTGGCTAGGCTTATGTAGGCCCTTGAACCGATAGCCTAGTACCTACCTATGAACCTATGAACCCAAGCAGTGAAAGTGTTTTTAGCCCCTTTTGTTTTATATCCAGCTAAGGTATATTTTTATAAACTAGAGGCAAAGGTGTAGACAGTAATTAATAAAGAAAGATTTTATTTTGGAGGTGAAGAGGGAAAGGGTCAAGTGGGATAAGCTGATCCTTTCAACAGAACAAGGTGGTTTAGGATTACCTGATTTGAGGGGATGTTTTAGAGCTACTCAGTAAAGGCTGATATATATAACACAAGCAGAAAGCTATAATTCAAAGTGGAAAGGGATGATGAAGTGGGGGGATTTAAGAAATAAGAAGAGTGTGGGATTTTGGATGCAGATCCTTAAGGAGAATAACAACAGCCATATAGAATAATATATCTGGTGTCCAAATGGAGAGATGAAGTCCAAATGGAGAGAAGGGGTCTGAATGGAGAGATGATAAGTCAGCAAGCAAAGGAGAGTAGTATTGCTAAAACTGAATTCATCCTCAAGTCTGGTGAGTACCTTTATGAGGTGGACCCTGTTTTCACAAAATCTCACCAAGGTGACACTGATATATATACTGTATTTATATAGCACATATCATGGACAGAAGTAGGTCAAAAATTAAAAAAAGGTAGCTGGGTGCACAAGACCCAAGATGAAAAAGTGCCCAATCCTGGTATATGCACAAGTGCCAGGACTGGAAAAAATGACAGCATAGAATCCTCAAAATACAGAAGCATTCCTGCAATGGGGCCAGGCCAGGCCCAGGGGGAGGATGGCCCTCCTGTTGTAGAAGGAAGTAGCAGTACGCAAAAATAACAAAAACTGATAGGCCAAAGAAGAGTAATAAAGACAACAGAGTGGACTATTGAGAATAAGAAAGAAATTATGTATTGTTACTATTATGCAAAAAGCCCAGAATTTCCAGACACAAGATATACAAAAAGATTAAGAGAGAAATTAGAGAAAAGAAAAATACTTCCACAAGAAAAACTGTCAGAAGCTTCAAATACAAATTTGTGATCATTAATACAACAGATTTGTGAAAAAACAGTATATAGACCAAGAAACTTTCATCTGCTTGGAAAAAGAAGCATCTGAGGAGGTGCAAAAATATAAACAACAAAACCTAGATATTTTTGAAAAGTATAAAAAAGAAATATGGACATGGGAAAGAAAGAGAGATTTAATATGGTGTAATATCTATGCAAAGGAGAAAGCAAAACTAATCAGTACAAAAAGAGCTGCACAAAAGATATTTGAAGAGAAATACAGGCAAAGGAATCCAGACATGGAAAACTTTACAATACAAAAATTAAGAAGACAAAGAGGAAAAGTAGAAAAGGAGATTAGTAATGGAGAAGTTAAAGAAACAGAAACCGAGGTTATGGAGTACCTCCGAAGTGAAGGATTCAATGCAGAAAATCTAATTCAGAAAGCATCACAACAGGATAGAGCAATAAACCTCCAAATTAAGGGAAAACCAGTGGAACAGGAAGCAATTGGTCAGGTGCCACATGAAGATATTTTGAAGCCTTCCACAGGAAACCGGTATAAACGTTCACTTGAAGCTGGACAGCAAGGGAAGGAACAGGAAACTGTGGAAACTCTGATGCAGTCAATATTGAAGAGTGATAGGCCAGTAAGTTCCCATATGACAGAGCAATGGATGGCACAGGTTGAAATTGAAGACAATTTGCCACAGGAAGATGCAATATAACTTTCTATAGAATGCTCATAGGAACTGGAAAACAAACAAAAAAAATATGCCCTCAGTTTAGAAGAAAACGAGCTAAGAGAAGAGTTGCTTGATTTAATAGACATAGATAGACATATTAAGATCAATGAAAAAAAAATAGACTGCAGAACATCAGTAAAACCCAAAAAAGTCAGAAGTCTGATAAAACAAATGAGCACAGTAATTAGGACTGTCCACAGAGATCCTTGCGATAGAACAGAAGCAAACAGGTATGGTTGCCACCCGTCCCACTTTGTGAGGGACAGTCCCTCTTTTGGCAGTTGTGTCCTGCAAAAAAAATTGTAAAAATGGCAAATGTCCTGAGATTTTAGGACAAAATTATTTCCTGTATTTTATGTAATAGTTGCATAAAACAGTTATTCTGTATCTAAAACACCTAAATGTTATAAGAAACAGAATAAGCAACTAAAATGCTACAAGTATAAGCTTTTATTTAGGCAAAAAAAGTGAAGTTCTGTCCTTTGTACTGGCCGTGGGTATGTTTCGCCCTGCAAATTCTGACATTTGTACCAAAAATGTCCCACTTTTGGCATTTGAAAAGGTGGCAACCCTATAAACAGGATATATTACTGTGCAGCTAAATTAATAACTGACAATATTCTACCACAAGAACACTGGGTAGTGAGGGAAAGGAAGGGGAGAAATCAAATACCATCATGGAAGTATCTATCAGAGGAAAACTATAAAGCCATTAAGACAAGAAGTGTCACTGTTAGAAGAGTATAGAAGAGGGAACAGATCAACAAAAATGCTTAGAAAGATAGACGTGATAAAAGCAATGCACAGTATTAGAACACAGCAGGATCTATCATGCACTATTGCAAATAACAAACTAAAAATCTCAGCAGAGGCAGAAAAGCTTAGAAGATATGTAGGTAACTATAAAGGAAAAGTATAAAATAAGCAATTTATAGATGATCCAAAAAATGTTTATAGAGAATTGGGAAACAAGGTAAAAGGAATTGAAAGACTGCCAAAAAAAGAAGAAATAGATACATTTTAGAGAAGTATCTATGAAGATCATGTGGAACACAACAAAGATGTTAAATGGATAGAAGAAGTAAAAGAAAGAATAAAAAGTTTAAAGGTACAGGATATGAAATGGGATGAAGTAACATTCAGAGAGATAGAAATAAAGTTAAGAAAAGCCTCTGATTGTAAAACCCCAGGCCCAGATGCAGTACCTAACTTTTGGTTAAAAGTATTAACATCTTTGCATGAGGATTTAGCCATGAGTAAGAACTATTTATATGGACACCCTGAACAGACACCGCACCGGTTAACAACAGGAAAAACAATGCCCCTACTTAAGAGTGAACCTGCAAGCTACCCAAAAAATTATAGACCAGTAACTTGCCTTCCAACAATTTATAAACTATACACTGTAATTGATGCCTACAGAGTTTATAGTCATTTAGAAGAAAACTCAATTATGGCAGTAGGACAAAAGGACAATAAAAGAAAGTCATATGGAACAAAGGATTCTTTGTTGTTAAATAAAGTCATAATGGAGAACTGTGAAAATGGGTAAGAATCTAAGTATTGCATGTATTGACTACAAAAAACATTTGATAGTATCCCACATTCATGGATAAAAGACTGCTTAATAGTGTATAAGATACACCCTACACTGATTGACTACATTACAGAGACCATGAAACAGTGGCAGACCACTTTGCAATTAAGCCATGATAAAGGACAAATTATAATTCCAAGGATACAAATTCAAAGGGGGATATTCCAGGGTGACTCTGTCACTGCTGCTCCTCTGCCTTGCTGTTAACCCATTAAGCTGTCTACTTAACAGCTTAGGCCATGGCTGTAATTTGGCTCCTAGAAAACAACAAAGTGTAAAGACTTCTCATCTTCTCTTTGTTAATGATTTAAAACTGTACAGCTCATCAGATGAGGTACTGAAATCACAACTGCAAGTTGTCAAAACTTTTTCAGATTATATAAGAATGTCATTTGGTCTTGATAAATGTGCACAAGCAACCTTTAATGCAGGAAAACATCAGTTTAGGATAAGAATGTGATATAAAGGAACTTGAATAAGATATGGATAAATATTTGGGAATTGATGAAGGATCAACAATAAAACATGAACAAAGGTGAATAAAACGTAGTAAGGAATACTTCAGAAGACTTAAATTAATCCTGAAAATAGTATTGGCATCTAGGAACAAAATCCAATTTATAAACCAAGTTGCTATTCCTGTCGTAACTTACAGTTTTGAAGTGATTGACTGGCCCCAACATGTGTTGGATAGATTAGATAAGAAAACAAGAAGGATACTTCATGCTCACGAAATGATTTATAAAAATCAGTGCATACCAAGACTATATATTCCCTGTTCCGAATGGGCTTTCTTGAAATTGATTACATGTATAGATCTGCAATTGTGGGACTCCACACATACCTGCTGACTTCACAAGACCCAAACATAGTGAAAGTTTTGAAATATGAAGAGAATAAATCTAAGATGACTTCTCTGCTTAATCTAGCAGAAGCATATTGGCGTCAAGCAGGAATGGAAATCAAACCAGAAGTAGATAAAAATCAGGCAGCAATGGAATGTGCCAAAAAGCAAAAGAAAGAATATAAGGTGAAGGACCAGATGAGAAGGCAAGAAATGTGGAAAATGTATAAATATAGTTGTAAGTATAGAAAACTTCTGGAAGAACCTCATGTTTATCAGGAAAAATGCAGGAATGGTTAAGGAAAGGCAAATTAAAACCAAGAGATGAAAGGTTAATATTGGTGGCCCAAGATAGTGGGCTATGTACATGCTGGTTTACAAAGTCCATTAAACATGTAGGAAAAACACACAAATGTAGGTTTTGTAAAACAGAATTGGAAACAGTCACACACCTTGTTACTGGTTTTGACATACTAATGTCAGAAGGACTGTATACTGAAAGGCATAATAATGTGGCAAGACTGTTGCACTGGGGATTGTGAAAACATTATGGTACTGAAGTGGCTGAAAAACACTGGAAACATGAGCCACAAAGCATCATAGAAAATGAAGTTTACATCACATGGGATCACCCATTACTAACAGTTCAAAAGATAGATGCTAGAAAACTGGATATAGTGGTCCAAGAAAAGATGACAAAAGTAGCATTGATCATTTAAATCACCACACCCAGTGACTACAGTGTCTTGAGCACAGAGAGACACAAAGTCATAAAATATCAGGGTTTGTAGGCAGAAATGAGAGCAATGTGGAAAAAAGATACCCAGACAGTTCCAATAGTAGTAGGAGCAGCGGGTCTTATAAAAAAAGAATGTAAAATCGTATTTAGATATGATACCAATACATGTAACCCTGTATGAATTGCAGAAGGAGTCATTACTGGGCACATTGCTGGTGCTGCGAAGAATACTTCTGGCTGACATCAAAGACTGAAACAATACTAATTCCATGAACTTTAATCATACTTTGACTTAGGAATGGGGTCCATTCCCGTCATGGTGTTAAAACCCTAAAATATTTGGAGAAATTAAAAGAGTGGAAACACTATATTCATAAAGTAGCAGGAAGTATTCTAAGAATGAAGTCAACATGAGAAAGGAGAAAAGATGTTCTGTCTGTATGGATGACTACAATTAGGGATATATAGAAGTGGCAAAAGGGGAGTGGAATTTACTGCAGAAAACTGGCAAAGGAGCAAATAGATTTGGAACAAGTAGCTGCAGAGGGAAAGGTAATAGAATGGGAAGAAGCCAGGAAGACATGTGGACTGCAGGATAGAGAATGACTTCCCTTTCAGGAACCGATATCAGAGTATAGTGAAATAGAAATGTATCTGGGAATCCTAAGTAGAAGACATGCTCTGGTAGAGTTTTAAATTGACTCTAGAAGAGAAGCTGCTATTACACAAGGGATAATTTGTAGGGCATACAAAATATTGCACAACTATAGGGATCAGTCAGAGGAGATTACAAAAGATTGGGAAGACAGACTGGATAAGCAATTCCCAAGGAAACAATGGGAGGACATATGTATGGCTCCCAAATATGCGACAAATTCTAGAAGATTTAGGGTTTTTGATTGGAAGTTTTTGTATGGATATTTTTAAACCCCAAACAGACTCCAAAGACTTTTTCACAGGTATATGGAAAATGTTGGAGGTGTGATGGAGAAGAAAGAGTTGACTGGAAACATATGTTTTGGGAGTCTAATGAGCTGGCCAATTTAAAAAAATCCCTACACAGTACCCTGTCAGAAATTATGGGTGAGCAAATGGGTGTAACTAAGTAAATGATTTTTTGAGCTGGGATACAGGATTTGAATTGAATAGAAATAATAAAGTCTTTATAAGTTTAATTTTGGTGGCTGCCAAAAAAGTAATTACTAGAAAATGGAAATCAAAGTCTAAACTAACTGTATTTAAAGTAATGAATATTATTATAGTCATAAAAGAATTGGAGGTGGGATCTTTTGAAAAGGGTAGGAACACATTTCATAGAAAAAAATGGAAATTGTGGGAACTGTACATGCATAATCATGTTTTGGAGGAGAAGTGATGTTTAATGTAAAGCAGGAATTGTGCAATTTATGTATTGCTGGATTGATGATAATTATATACAAGAATGTATGTGATGTATACTCTTTGTAACTGTGAACATGTTAACATGGTTTGTTTTCTTTTATATACATGTACGTTTGCCTATGTTGTAAGTAATAATTCAATAAATGTGTTAAAAAAGCAAGAGGAAAACATTTTAAAACTTATACTGCTTTGATACTTTAACCACCTAAAGTAACTTATAAAATAGTGTAATAGATACAATATATTAAAGTTGCCTAGTAAAATCACTGAACTCAGTTATCTTGATGTATTTGTTCCTACAGAAAGGAATTTACTAAAACTGCTTGCAAAGAAACATTATGATTCTACTAGAGTTAAACATGAATATTTGTCTTAATAACATTTCCATCACCATCAGAGACCAGCAAGGTCAAAATCCTTTGACAGTTGCACTGCAAAACCTACTGCGGGTGAAATCAAATTCATTTATGATGTGTTGAACGTGAGTGATATGACCAGCTTAACAAAAATACAAATAGTAATGTTTGTCTTAAAAATAAAATAGCATTAATATGATGGTAGATCAAATGCCAGAGGTTAGCATATTTAACTTCAAATGAATATGGGGAATTGTTTGCAAATTAACGTCTATGTAACATGAATAAGTAACAGCAAACTGTATGACATTATGAGCTGATGATGAGCATATGGCATAGCAAATGGTTTACTGTGAGTCAGGAGGAAAACAATGCATTCTATAGAGCTAGTTAAAAACATGATTTGTGGAGAAGATGGGAGGATTCAAAGACAGGAGATATGTCTGGGTGCCTGCTCTTCACCTTACCATGAAATTGTTGGTGTTAAGATCAAATGTTAATATGAAAGTGAAATGGGTGTGGTATGACATAAGTGAATATGACTTAAACATTTGATACTTTTTGTACTTTTTGCTCCTGAAATCTATAAAACATCAGCCCCTTCCATTCAATCAGCCCATTTGGTCCCCGTATTAAAGTGAGGGGTCTTTATTCAGATAGCCATTAGGATTTTTTTTCTCCCTGACACTAGTTACATATGTCCAGCAAATCACTGAGAAGGTATGTGCAATGGACTGTCCATGGAGGAAGTACCCTCACTTCCACAATGGGTATTTCTTCCAAGCAGCCTTACCTCTCCCCTTGCAGTATGTGTGGTGTTTTCTGCAGCCTCCACCAGGGTATTCACTCCTTCTAGTGTGTCTTGGAGTACATACTAATTTTACCCACCTCTCAGGCAGGTAGGACACACACCTGTATATCAATCCACTTCTGCCTTGGTCACCCAGTGCCAAGATCACTAATTGAACCCTGGCACCTAGGTTACAGGTTGTGCTTTGTCCCTCTATGCCATGGAGCCAAGTTAAATATCTGGGACTTTTCATATTTCTCCAAGTCTTGTATCTATGCCATATGCTCTAGTTTCCTATATACTACTGTTCAGTCTGAAAAGAAATCTGAAGGAACTGACAACATTATATCTTATGTTACACTTTTTGTTCATAGTTTTAATACAAATACTAGTACAGCATAAATAAGACAATCATAAGTTGGTTGTGTTATCCAACATAGGCATAGCCTCTTTAGGACACTTCTCTCTCTCTATCTAGGGCAGTTTCTCAGAGAAATGGCAATTTTGGATGTCAAAATTTGATTTATTCCTAAATGCAATTGAAATATCTGAAAATGCCGAAAAGGTACAGTCTGCTATATTTCTGTAGAGTGATAGATAAGAAGCCATAAAAGCTGATAATATGTTTGAATATTAAGTGGGTGAGTGAATATTGTAGTGGTGTGTAATGATGAAACAGAGGCTCCAGAGTTGCCGTAAGCTGAGACAAAAAAAAAAAAAAACTCCGCCATACAGCTTCCATTTGGTATTCACAAGGCCAGAAGGTACAACAGAATTTATTGCTGTTTATATTACTGAATTAAAGAAATAAGCCAAGTTCAGTAAGTTTGATTAGTTACATAGTTACATGGTTCATTACTATGACTTAGAATAATGTGTGGTAACAGAAACGGTCAAATGAAAAGCAGATTACTGTGCAAACCAGATTTAATGCTAAACAAGGTGACTGATATCAGGAGACTAAGTGGAATTATTTTATCTTTCAACTGAAACAACTCACAGGAGAGCTATAACTACATAAAACTGTGTGTGAGGCAAAAAGAGAATATGTATAAAATGAACCATGAGAGTCATGGAAAGCATAACTCATAGAAATATGTGATTATTAGTTTGTGAAAAAAATGACTAATATTTAATCACGTGTGTAAAGGCTGTGGTAAAAAAAATCATTTCCTAAAGTTTGTAAAAATGAATTAATCTGCATCTGATAAAATATCACATAGAAATAAGTCACAAAAAATAGTTGGCTTTGGGTACAGATGTATTGAAAAAGTGACAGCAAAATTTTAAACAAGGGATCAATCTTAAATCTGGGCTGAAATGCTTAAAATTAGTAACCAACATTTACTAGCTAAACTAAATAACAGGTGGAAGTGTAATTGTTTTTTTGGGTCATTTTGCTCCATACCTGCTGACCATCAAGCAATTTCCAATCAGACTCAGTTTATTCATTCCTCTGTAAAAGGGACTACATTGCCTGTACTGAACAGGGTAAAGGTCACCTGGGGAGCCATCTTACAGGCAGCCATCAGTTTTTTTGTGGCCATGCTAACATTTCAGCAACTTGTCGATTTTAACCTCAACCCCTGGGTGGGAAGATGTCTTATCACCTTCACCATGGGGATACATTATGTCTTCCTTCTTGCAAGTGCATGTTCCTGTGCATTCAATACTGAAGGTTACTGTATAAATAAAGCCTTTTTGATGAAAAATATTAATATTGATAAGCATTGGTATTATTAAAACCATTATGATATTAAAATATAATTATTCTGTTGTGGATTGCTTGTTAGTACCATTGTTTATTTTTCTTGAATGCATTTATTAATTATTCCTTCATGTACTATACATTAATCTTGCTTGAATACTGGGTACATGAGAACACAAAGATACTAAAACACAGAGTAGAAGAGACCATGCTCAATGCAAACGATTTTTCCCTAGCTGGAGAGCAAGGGCCTCTTGGCTATCTCAAGTACTGGTATCTGTTTTCAGATCACAAAGAATGTAGACCTAATAGAATCATTCAAATGGGGTGGCTCTCAAAGCTTCGTATAAACTCAATATTTTCTCTCCAGGCCATTAATGTGTCAATATGTTGAAAATTAAGAGACTCAGAGGATGTTGGACTTAATGTTGTTTATAAATTAAATTAATTTCTTTCTCAAAACAAAGTTTTGGTACAGAATAAAAAAAAATGGGCTGTGTTCTCCATGCTGGACCCTGAAAAAGAGTTGCGTGTTACATCTTGGAGCAACCCATAGCATAGACAGAACAAAAACATGCAAGGTTTTCCCTACTTTTTTGCAAGAGACAGTAATGCAGAGAAACTTATGCAGGCAGTGACAGTCATTGTAGTTTGGCATTTCATTGTTCAGTAGCTTTTCAACAGCTCATTCAGTGTATTCTAAGCTATCTGGCTAAGTACATGTAACTCAGATCTGCACAGCCACAGCTGAATTCTGAGAAAGGGCCTGGGATGACAGAAGACTACTATACAGCTTACACTCTGGTAAAGGAACTGAAGATGTGATATTTTATCTCGTTGATTTCAGAGCCCTGGTCTTCTATAGGTCAAGGTGGCCCATCTGCAAAAAAAAGCGGGTTTGCCTAGGAAAATAACTAACCAAGTTCTGCCTGCTATTAAATTAACATTTGTTGCTGAAGAGGTACCAAATCTGGATTTGCAAGGAATTATTTCAGTTGTCTGGATTCCCCAGAGAGTGGATCCAAAACTCAGAATCTCCCCTCCAGTGCTTATCAAGGACCAAAAACCCAGGAGACTGTTTACTACCGAGAAGCAGTGGGATATAACAAACCATTGTTTGAACTTACAAGTTTTCTTTAACCTTCCTGACATTTTGGATAGACATTTAACTGTAGTAAACTTTTTTAATGCTGTTAAATAATTTTAATTATTGTCCATTTATTAAAGTTATATTAATTTAATAATATTTTTGTAGTGTAATAAATTCTATTTTTATAGAAACCCACCATGGTACATGTTAACTGTTTTAATTCTTAACTTAATTTGAACCTAGAACACTATGTTTGAAAGGAGAAAATATGTGCTAAACCTACTAATCTTTCACTTCAGTCTCTGATAGTGATACATATATTCTGTAGATCAGTATGCATGTATACCTTTAAGAAGCTTTCCATAGGCTTCCACATGTGTATAAATGCTGAGCATATGCAAGCCAGACTGCAATTCTATATAGAGCTGTTGAGATGTAAACATGCAGGTATGTAATGGTCTGAGACTTAATCAGTATGTTTATATTTTATGTTGCTGCTATCCAGCCTGATGTATTTCTATATAATAAAGCATATAAATGAACTACCCCACCTGTTTGTCTTGAATCATAACATAGGATGAGCAACGTACACCAGTTGCATAGCTGGTAATATAAAATATTACATTCTTGTCTGTTCTGACATTACTAAGTGGTAGCTTGATGAGTTGAAAGCTCTTTGCACTGCTAACTATCCTCTGAAGACTTATGGCAGTTTATCTGACTGCTATGCTCATCCCTATTCCTTGATGGGCGTGCCATTCCTCCCCTGCTAGGACTTTCATGTGCCCGACCCACTAAATAAACTCAGATCACCTGGGCTGTAGTCAGTGCTTTATACTTTTTTACCATCACTGAAGGCTAGGTGCGAAGTATAATGTAATGACTGTTCAAATATTTGAATCAATGAATCTAAAGGAAAGTAAACTGAATCTGTAAAATGTGCTTACTTATTCAGGTCATTTCTTGTGAATTTAAGAATTATACACTTATGTATTTTTTGTTTGCTGGAAAAAAGGCCCAGTAAAAGTAGATAATTATAAAACAGAAGGAGAAAGAGATTTGTAAACACATGCCCAGGTATACATAATTGTTAAAAAAAACAAGAAAATAAGTATCGTAAGAGTAACTACATACGGGTCTATATTAGTTAAATGAAAACTGACTTAAGCGAAACCCATTTGAGCGACATGCAATGAGCTAAAGTCACAAATATCGCAAGAATAAATGGAGATTGCCATAGAGAAATTCTTCCCTTTACTTCAATGGAGTGCAATCCCGGAGTTGGTATATTGAAGTAACGGGGGTGGGGGTGGGGGGAGCAAGGGGGCTTGCCACCCTGCATAAAACAGTTAGTGAAAGAGTTCGTGTATTACTTTTTTTAGTTCTGTGCTTTGATATTTGTGACTTTCGTTCATTGCGTGTCACTCAAACGGGTTTCGCTTAAGTCAGTTTTTGTTTAACTAATACAGAACCCTAAATACAATAGTGTTAAAATTCTGGTAAAATCCTTCTTATATGTACAAGTACTGTTAAATGCAAAGAACAGTTTCAATTATTTTTTTTTTAATCAAGAGTTAGCATTTCTATTCCTAATTTCATTGAGTAATTTATTTTATATCCCAGCAACATATAGTTTACAGCTTTTCTTCTGTTTTAAGTACCCAGATTTCATGGTATGACAGAGAAATTATTAGTCAAAGAAAAATGGTTATAAGAGTATTATGGATGAGTGCCAAAAACTAGAAGAAAAATACAGAGAATGTTTGAGCTTACATTCAAATGGTACCCAATTAATTCCCTTGAGCAGGTCTCAGTGATGAGTCCTTGCTAGGAAAAGCTGGTAGATTTGTACTAAGCATTTTCCAGTTTTAAAGTGTGACCTGCTGAATGGCCAGTAGGGAGAACACTTCCATAAAAGAATTTGGTGAACAGAAGTGATGAAACTTAACTTGGTATACAGTTTCAGATATTTGGTTGCACTTTTTGTTACAGTAGTTTTGATATTTGTTTAGAAATTAATCATCATTTGCAACATTAAGGTTATAATACTATTAAAATAATGAAGTGATAATTGTGTCAAGAGAGTAGACTGACTGTTAGGGTTGGTGTACAATAGGATATACTTAGTTTTATTAACACAGAGAAATAGGTAGGAATCAGCAAACCTTGAATTAAATTAAGGGAAGGACTTTTGAATTTTATCTCGAGCGATGGAATGGAATTTGTTTTTGTATTGCAAGGCCCTATCCTCCACATATTGGTCTGATGTAATGTTACCTCTGTGTGCTGCTAGGTTGTTAACATAGAAAATGAGCAGTAATAATAGTCTAAGAAAGACCCTCATGGATCACTTGTTTGACATGAGCTCACTAGAGTACTCAGTCAACTATTTCACTTTATATTTGGTGTTATAGAAATACCTACCAGACCATATGAAGGTGTTACAGTGCAGGCCAGGTGATGCAAGCTGAGTTATAAGACTATCATGGTTAATGGTATCAAATGTCTATAATACACTGAGAATTAAAGCAGATAAAAATGTCACAATTATTAAGCACCCCTCCATAAATGTATTCAAATACTGACAGTAGATCAGTTTGACTGAATTACTTTTCAGAATCCATACTGAGACTTCCTAATTGCATAATTAGACTCAATAAACTGTATCAGCTCTGGCGAACAACTCTTTAAAGAATTTCTTCCTTGGTATTAACAGCTGCTGCTGGTCTATACTTGTTACTTCAACATTCACACCACCTTTATATAGAAGCATAAAGATGGCTACTTCTGTATTCTCAGAGGAATATATTTTTAATATCTTTACTGTTCTCATACTTATGAGGGATGGCAAATGTCTAGGCTTCCAATTGGCAAACGTTGAAGGGATGTGTTTGGGACCTGTTGATCCTGAGCCTTTAGATAATAATATTAAAAATAAGTCTTTGCTTGAGAACTTCCCACCATATAAGTATGTAGAAGATTTGCTTGGAGGAGTAGAAATAATATTGTCAAAGAACTTTCTGAAGAGCTCTGCAATGCTTTTATTTAGTTTGGGCTTAAAGATGCTTGCAGGATGAGATTGTTTTTGTGGCTGTTGACTTACCTTGCATAAATCTAAAGAAAAGTTTTTTGTGCTGCTCAATTGCCTTTTCACACCAAGTCTTATTTTGTCTATGTGGAACTTAACAAAACACTGAAATGCAAGCAAGCCACAAGATTTATTATAAAAATTAAGTGTTTTCACTCCATTATGAATATAACTTCATCAGAATACAAAGTAACAAACAAAATCATTTTAAACTTCCGCTGATCAATCATCCGGTCTACATCAGCCAATTAACACTCAACCCTATGGATCCTGTATAGTTAATAAAAGACTTCATGTTAAAATAAAACACATTCAGTTGCACTAATTGTTTTGTGCAGTTACAGCGATAGCTAAAAAAAAATAGTTAAAAACATTACTGAAACAATTAATAATCTACAAGTTCAACCTCCTTAATGTAGCTCTTAACCTTCCACCTCCAAAATGAGGAACACTGCCTCCCATAATGTGGAACAAATGGGCAAAATGTGGAACACATACTAACAGCTTACTGACGACTTCAACTAGAAAGCTCATAGGATGGTTAAAATGTGTTATCTTATACTTATCAAAAGTTCTTTTGATGAATCAATATGATTCAGTACTAACTACCATGGATATCAGTTTAAAAAATGCCTAACACTGAATGTGTGACAGACCTTTCCAATGTGGAACTTTGAGGAACACGGACTTTTTAATACCAAAAATGAGGAACGCTCCTTGTAATGAGGTACACTTGAGAGCTATGCTCCTTAATATAAGTAAATTTGTAACTGAACTTCTGTCATGCACAACAGGGGGTTTGTAGCACCGAGCAAAATTTGCCAGTATAATTCCCTGGCTTCTAATTATGCTTCCCAGTGATCCCTAGAAACAGTTTTATGCAACTTTTCTAAAACAAAAGACAAATATTTATTAAAGTTCTTGCACATAAATGTGTGCCTACATAGTGCATTTTTTTATATCCACCTTTTTATTGCATAAATATGCTGATAAATCCTCTCTTTTAGCATCTTTTCAGTCTTACATATGTAACGTGCTGAACAAGAAAGACACCCCACTAAATAAACTACTCCCTTAGTACTACAATCAAACTTCCCATTTGGAACTAAAACTTTAATGTAGCAAACAACAGAAATGTTTAGGGTACACATGACAAATCTGCACATTTTGTAAGCGCCACATTTTGTCATTCCCTTATTGTTGCCTTCTATATGATCATTGAAATTATCTTTTTTAAAATCAAATTGGAGTTCCTCACCCATACTACCTTTCAAATCTAAGGTGCCAAACACACCCTCCCAGTTTTTCCTAACAATATCTTTTATTTCAGAATTATTATCATAAGTTAGCACCATAGCTTCAAATATTCATTTGATTTACCTGTATTACAATTAATGCTATTGTTTTTTTTTTTTAAATGGGCTGAGCTAAAATGTTTCAGTGTGAGACTGCAGGAGAAAGTGGATGCAGAAATGCACACAGCCAAGGTGAATTATCAGGACAACAACAAAAAATCAAGGAGCGGTTGGCATATAAGAGGAACAGATGTGGCAGAAATGGGCAAGGAAATGGAAAGACCAGCAATAGCAACAGAAATTACAAGGGTTTACTATTATAATTCTGAATCCAACTCCGTCGACCGCACTATGTTCGAACACGGAAAGTCGAACACGTCTGTCGAACTTCAAAAACAAGCCTAGGAATGGGTTTTAATATGGGTCAAGATAGGGGCGAGGTTTGTAGTTCAACAATAGCAGTGAACACCTATCTCTTCCCATGTTAAAATCATTCCCAGGCTTGCTTTTGAAGTTCAACATTGCCGTGTTTGACTTTCCGTGTTTCGAACATAGTGCGGTCGACGGAGTTGGATTTGAAATTATGATAGTGAACCATTACGAGTACAATTGTAATCACAATTGCAAGCAGAAATGACAGTGGATGATTCAGGTATGTTTACCTTTGGCAGTTTTAAATTGTTTAATTACAGTTATTTGAACATGTCACCAGTGTATGAACAGCTGTTTAAAAAGGATTTCACTTTTGTTTCCACTTCACATTTCAACTTGGTGGACTCAAACTTAAATTGTATATGAGGAACCTTAATTTACAATTGGTTTTAATGATAAAACTTTTGTTGAAACTATTAGGGGTAAAATAGTTAGGAGTAGTTTATTTACTCCCCCTTTAGTGCCACATTTTTATTGTTTGGAAATTTGTATGAAAATGATTTAAGAAAATTAAATATGAAAAAGAGTCCTCCGTATCATAATGTTACCATTGAAGAAAAAAAGATTAATGAAAACTTTGGTAAATGATAAATCTTTGACGGTGATGAAACCAGACAAAAGGGGCGGATGGTGCTTATGGACAATAATATGTACTCTCAAAAGATGTCAGAATATTTGAATAATGGAGAATGTTTTATTGAAGCCTCAAAATATTAGGTAAATATTACTTATGCTCAAATCAATGGTTTGTTGGATGAAATGAGCATTAAATATACTTTCTCAAGTGATTTATGGAATTATTTGATAGTAAAAAATCTTTGATAATGAATGTTTTTATACTATCTAAAAGCCATAAATCTTTGATGAATCCCCCTTTGATTATATGTTAAAAAGATTTTGTCCTTGATAAAAAACACATTTTAAGGGACACTTGGAATTTCTTAAGTGAGGCAGCTAGCTGTGAGTTCACCATTGACACTATTTTAATGACAATTGATGTGAATGATTTGTTTTTAGCTATCCCCCATAATATAGGTATGAATGGTTTTACAAATCTTTAATTTTTGATAGCCTGTTGACAAATAACGATGTAAAAGTTGTTATGCAATGTATGGAATTGGTTCTTTGTCACAACTTTATGTATACTGAGGGGAGATACTATAAGCAGATTAGAGATGTAGTGATGGGAGCAACATCAGCTCCTATTTTTGCAAACATCTTGTGGTGGTGGGAGAAAAACTATGCAATGAATTCCCCTTATTGGTGTTATACAAGTAATTTTTTATGCTTTTCTGGCTGAACTATTCATCATGTGGACAGGGGAGCAAATTATGTTATTTGATTTCTTAAATTATATTAGCTCTACAACCTCATTTTTGCAATTTGAAGCTAAACAACATAAACAATATATGTATATTTTTAGAGTTTATTGTTAGTAAGAATGAAGTCTTAAATTATTATGAATCAAGTATTTTTAGAAAAAACACATATTCCAATAACTTGCTTCATTGTAATAGTTTGCACCCCCAGTGGCAGAAAAGGAATATTATTAAGGGATAACTTGTGAGGTTGTCCATGCTGGCTTCTAATGATGGGGTTTGTTTTTGGAGTGGGGATATCATCTTAAGCTCATGGTAACACTTAATGAAGAGCTGGGTTAAATTTCTCCCCATTTAAAAAAAAAACTGATAGGATTAATTGTAATGAAGGTAAATCAAAGAAGTATTCAAAGGCTTTAGTGCTAACTTATAATAATAATAATTTTGAAATAAAGGATATTATTAGGAAAACATGGAGGGTGTGTTTGGCACCTTAGTCTTAATGGAAGACTGGGTGAGGAACTCCATTTTGTTTATGAAAAAGGAAAGAATATTAAAAATAGTTTTGAGAGAGAGAATTTCAATAAGCATATAGAAGGTAATGATAAGGGGATGAAAAATGTGCAAATTTATTATGGATACTGTAAACATTTCAATTGTTAGCTACCCTAAAGTTTTAGCTCCAAATGGGAAGTCTGATTGTAGTACTAAAGCAGTAGTTTGTATAGTGGGGTGACTTTCTTGTTCATCATTTTATATAGACTGAAAAGGCATTAAAACTGAGGCTTTATCAACATATTAATGCAATAAAAAAGGGGCTCTGAAAAATGCACTATGTAGGTGTGCATCTATTTGAAAGAACTTTAATATATATATTTTTTTATTTTAGAAAAAGTATATAAATCTCTTCACGAGTGGTAATTGGGAAGTGCAATTAGAAACCAGGGAATTGTAATGGCAAATTTTGCTCAATGCTACAAACTCCCTGGTCTGCATGACAGACTTTCGATTCCAGGCATCGTTATATTAACAAGCATGAAATTGTAGATTATTAATTTCAGCATTTTGTTGAATTCTTGGTCGATTTCATTACATTGGCTGCAATAGTTATGATTATTTACCTATACAGGCAAAGTAAAGTAGTTGACCTAACCACAGAACACTGGGCTTATGCCTTACCTCTAGAGCTCATCCATCATGATGTAGATGCTCAAGGGAGAGAGAGAGGGATGTTTTTTAACTGTAAAAACCTGAGAGGTGCAAGGGTACCAAGGTTGCCATGGATAAACTATGAAAATAAGTTGAATACTTGAGCCAATGGAGAGCATTCATTATTCATATTCTTCCAGTTAAGTTCCAGTATTATTTGATTTACATTATTCTGTTTGGTCTTATTCATATGTTTAATAAAACTATGGTTAGGAACCACACTGGACTTTTTATCTTCAGAAGTGACTGTTACAGATCATTGAAAAAAATGAAGGACATTTAACCATCAAATTGTAAGAGTTAATTGTGCATTCACAATGATTGTGAATTAATTCTTCTAGGCAGAAAAGAGAAATAGAATAGTGGTTCACCTGTGCCTGTTTGCCTAATAAATGGTTCTACTTAAAAGTTAAATGTAGCATTGTCGCCTCTCAGATAGACGTTGTCCTGTTCGATTCTCAGCTAGAGCGTCTTCTGTGTGGAGACATTGTTAGACATTATGACTATAAGGCTGAAATTAATTCTGTTGTAAATATGCTGAAAGAAAAAGCTTGCTTAAATGCAGAAACAGAGTTTAGTAATATGTAATCAGCAACCATACTAAATGACCATGGCTTGGAAAATAAGGAACCTGCTGAATGGACATTTTTCCCTTACAGACTTAAAAACAGGATGTATGCAAGAGCAAAAATGCAAAATCTGCTTTTAAAGAATGGACAATGACACTGTGGCAATGTATTTCCTCAAAAATATGTTTTTCTGCATGGAAAACAGGACATGTTTATCAGCATTGGCACAAGAACAGATGTTCTTATACAAAGATCCAATTAGAATACAGAATGTTCACACTGTCAGAAAAGCTGGATTTTTATAAAATTCAGCAAAAATGTGACAAGACATTGTTAAACAAGGAAGCTGAAAAATAATATCATTAAGTCAGCAGTTTGCATCAGCATCTGCAATAATTAGTACTGTTTCTACAGGATGAGCAATTCTCCAAAATAGAATACCAAGAGGACTAAAATTGTATATAAAGAGCTGTATGAATCTAGTTATATTGGGGGTATGGTAGGAACACATTTGTCCTGAGGTAAATGTTATATCTCTCACATCATCTGTAATTTTTTTGCCAATTGTGATATAATGAATTTGATATATATGGCAACATGTGTACAATGTGATGCATTTTACATAGGTTTAACAAAAAGAAAATTTAAGGAAAGGATTTATAATCATGTTTATGACATCAGAAAAAAGAATGAGTTGAATGCCTTAGCGAGACATATTAATATACATTTTGACCATAGTTTTAAATTTAGAGTTTTACAAGTTGCTACACAGAGTTTAAGAATGGGAGATAACATGAATTATTTAGCCCGACTGGAACTAGAATGGATATTTAGGACAGGGGCACATTTACCACCAGGTTTGAACCACTATGTCTCATTGAAACCTTTATTAGAAAATAATACCCGTTGATAGTACATGATTTGAATTGTTGAATGATATACAATATTTAGTGCCTGATCTGCATTATTCCATTAACTTTGGCCAGTGATATGCCTTTATCTATTTATGTCAATTATAGACTTAGGCACTTATAAGTGCTTGTTTTGTTCATATGTCCAATTTTATATAATGTATTATGTTTTAGTTTGAATCAGATATTTAAGTTTTATATTGTAATAACATAAGTATTATATTTTATTTATAGCAGTCTTAGATTGAATATATGTCTATATATGAATTTATATCACTTCATAATACATAGTAATTAATAATTAGAGTTCATTATTGTGCATGAACATTTATATGGTTCATTTCATATATAGCAAAATAGCTGCTGATGTTTTATTTTATATTTCAGTCAGTTTTACATTGTTATATATGAGCAATATATATATTATATATATTTTATATGTTTTTTATATGTTTTCACAATAGATATACATTATGCTTCATATAATATGTATATATGTAAGCGGTTACTAAATTTTATTAAAATTTTATTGAATTTTAGTAGAAAGAATAAAATATAAAATATATGTTAATAGCGGCTATGAACACGCCGTGTGTAAGGGTGTGCTGAAACATCATACACTAGCACTTTAAGCATTTGTATTACATCAAATATTTATTTCAGTATAATTGTTTAATTGTTTTGTTAATTGAATTTAGAAGGTGGATCTAGCTATAAAAGCAAGCAAGAGTTATTGTATGGTAGATCTGATGAAGCGTGCATGTGGCACGTGAAAGCGCTCATCTTTTGTTTTTATGGTTAATAAAATTGGAATATACTGCAACAAGGACTTGAAACTTTTTTCATGGTGACTTCAACAGCTTATTTTGCTTCAATTCATTCTTGTTACTTGGCTGTTGAGTACTTTAGGAGGTTTGCGATATTATTTGATTCACATCATCTGTACTATATGAGAAGTAATGGAACAGTACTTTAAGCTGCAACGTTAGTCCGTTTGGTTTATTATAAAAAGTTATTTATTACTGCTCTAAGTTGATGCTGCAAAGTATATTCTCTCATCAGTGTATATTCTGCAAGTTTCTGTATGCAACAGACTGTGAATGCAAATATAACCAGACTTTGAATTTTAGCAGAATCCAGCCAGCAAGACTGAGTGTCTTAAGAAGACTTCAAATCCATCACAGCAAGCAATAAGCTCAATATAATTTTTCAAACATGCATGAATGGGCGTATCTTCATTGAAGGTTGTGCGTCAGGGCTGGCAACTCAGCACGTAAAAATCAACTGCCAATCATTAACGGACCGGAGTTCCGCTGTGACGACCCCTAACCGGGAAAAGCCGAAAGATGCAACAACTTAAAAGTTAAAGGGACAGATTCCAAATGGTTTGCTTTCAGTGTAAGTCTGCATTGATTCTGAAAGACTTGCTGTCGGTGTAAATGACTTACTTCAGTGTAAGGCCTATATATAAACAAGCATTCTACGGGGACCAGATTCCAAAAGCCCTGCTCTTAATGTAAGTAGTCAGTTATACAGACAGCAGTTCTTTTTGAATCAGGCCCAAACTGTACAGATTTATAGATTTCAGCAGTCAGCTCTTGACATGTGAAGAAACATCATAATAAGCATTCTTTGCATTGCATACAAGACAGTAAAACAGTTTAATAGGTCAATGAATTGAGACAGCAAGCTAAAATTGTCATATATGTTTATCTATGTTCATTTATGAAAGTCCAAGTAATAAAATATTAAAAGACCAGAGAATGTTCACAATCTATATGCATAAAGAGGTGGCCAAGACATATTTCAAGGACTTATAATAATCACAAAGCATTTTACTTTATTTTTAGATTCTATGTATTTTACCAAAGTTTTTCTTAATACAAACAATTTCTTAGTGACTTAAAATGTATGAGGTAATATGTGAGTGTAAACTCATCCCTACCTGACTTGGATGTCTAATGCCAAATGTTAGTGGTTGTAGTATATTAACAAAGTTCTGCATGGTTAATCCTTGGTTTATTACATGTACTTAGCTTGTTGTACTTAATGAGTTTGTTTTATGTTTTATTATCTTGTCATATACTAAACAATGCAGTAACATCTAGGAGTAACTATTACAAGTTATGATATTATCACCACTCATTGTGTCCATGTACTTAGCAATCATATTACTTCATAATACCTGATTAATGAAGTACTAGTTAACTGGAACCTTTTCTTAGCAAAGAAAATAATAACAGAATTTCAACATTATATACTGAAGGTTACAGTTAGTGTACTAGGTGTACGTGCTGTCCAATCCATTTTATAGGGCTGGTATCTCTGCTTGGGGGGGGGTGATGTAACTGAGTTAGCAACATCATTGAACTGGTAATGCATTTATTCCTATCAACTTGTACCTCAGAAAAGAAAATGTCGAAGAGGAACTGGCAAAAAGCTAGACTCTCTGGTACCCCACTGGTAACCCTGCAGTATTAGTGAGTTTCCCACCTTGTCTAGCACACTGTGTCTTGCATATTAGCCATTTCTTATTCCGACTGGTTGTATATTCAGTGACATTGAACTCCATGGGTTTGGTTATGATTCCTGCATAGTAAATTATATCAAAGGCTTGGCCAAGATTCAAGTTGCAGCATGCACAGTAAGTCCTTCATCTAGTACAAGTTGCAGCATGCACAGTAAGTCCTTCATCTATTACAAGTTGCAGCATGCATAGTAAGTCCTTCATCTAGTACAAGTTGCATTATGCACAGTAAGTCCTTCATCTAGTACAAGTTGTAGCGTGCAGGCTTACTCGAATAAGGCAAAGCTAGTACTTAATCCAAAAATATTTTAATGAACATGAACCACAATATTAATGACTGAAATCCAGATATTAAACTGAAAAGGACAATGCCAGTGTGACTTCAGAGCATGAGTTTACATTTGATTTTTCTTTGTTTCATCATGAGGATGACAATGAGCGGACTGGTGCTCGCCCTAAAACACCATTACCTGGAAAAACATATGCAGCGATGACTAAATCAAATATTTTGACATCAAAAGGTACTGTTAACAATTCATCAAATCCAAGAGTTACCAATGACTTAATTAACACAAATGACAATGGTCATTTGAGACTGGACATTTTTTTAACAAGCAATGTTGAATTTAAAATGTCTGATAAAACAACATTTACAAGTTCTTATGATAAATATGATAATAAGTATAAAAAAGGAACCTTAAAAGAAATGATTTTTGAATTGGGAAATTATTGCAGGTTGTAAAAACAATTAAAGTAGATAATGCATATCTAACTAAATGTATATCCATGGGAATAGTACCGATGGGTCTTAGATTTTTTAAGGTACCCATGGGTATTAATTTAGGTAACGATACTAAAGCAGAATTCAATGCTGTATTTAATTCATTTGGAATAAGTTACATGAATTTATTGATCAAAAAGAATGATGAAAAACTAAGTAAAATTGTGTTGGAAGTAGAAAAATTGAACAATGAAATAGTGTCTGATGTACGATTTGCACAATGGCATGTATTATATTATAGGCAGTTTAAATATGCAGAAAGTTACGTGGAAAAGTTACATGAAAGGAAGAATGAAAAGTTACATTGTGATGTACAATACATAGAAAATAGAGCATATATATGGGGTAATGAATATAAATTAAGTAAGGAAAACAGATGGGATGATCATGCAGTGACACACAAAGACAATCATATGAATTTTCGGGGGGGGTCGATATTTTACCCTAGCAGCCAAACAGAATTATCGGCTGAACCGGTACAGGCAGTACTAGAAATGAGTGATACACAAAATTTGATGGTATATAATACTCCAGGTGACACTCATAATAGAGTAGGTTATGTGGAAAACATTGTTATAGAAGAAGATGAAAAAATAATTCATCATTTTAATGACCTCACGGTGTATAATTATACAAATTACTGTATAAATGATGAACTAGGAACATTATTTATTAAAGGAATGAAATATATACCCGCCGCAAAGTTTAATTTAGTAGACACTATTATTGATGTGAAATTGTACTGCAGAAGATTAAATTTAGCATTAATGTTTAATAATAAAAATAAAAAAGATGAAATTATAATGGAAAGTAATAAATTAAAGAAAAAAGTACATTTATACCACCCCCTAACAAAAAGGTAGAAAATTTTGAAGAATTGGTTTGTACTAATATTTATAATTATAATCAAAATATAATAAACAACAGGTGATGGATAACTTGACTATAAAAGAAAGGGAATGTTTAGTAGAACTCATGAATAACAAAAATATCAGAGTAATAAAACCTGACAAGGGAGGGGGGGATAGTATTATACAATACAATTTATTATGTTAATGAAGTACAAAAAATATTAATTGATACAGGAAATTATGAAATTACTTCCATTAATGAAATAAATATAAGTTATAGAAAAATAGATTTAGCACTAGATGAATATTTATTGGATCAGAGAATAACAGAAGATATTTATGAATATATGAAAGTAGAATATCCCACTCTAGCTACCATTATAGGCATATCAAAGGTACATAAGAATATTAGCAAACCCCCTTTTTGCCCAATTATCTCTGGAAGTAAGTCTAAAACATTCAATATAGGTGTAGTGATAGATAGATGGATTAAACCCATTTATAGAAACATCCCTCATCTCATCAAGGATTCCTGGATATTTCTTGCCCAACTCACACCTGACAAATGGAATGAAAAACTAACATATATAACTATTGATGTTGTGGACTTATTTTCATGTATCCCAAAAGAGCAGGGACTTGAAGATTTTTGCAATAGTCTTAGAAAATATTCAAATATGACATGGGATCGTATCAATTTGATAACTGATATGATGGGGATAATATTGAATAATAACTTCATATACTATGAAGGCGAATATTTTAAACAAGTAAGGGGTGTAGCTATGGGGGCATCATGTGCCCTATGTTTGCAAATATGGTTATGTTAGAGTGGGAAAATACATTTTTATTTAGCTGCAAATATTTTGAACACATTTCTTATTACACAAGGTTTCTTGACGACATGTTTGTTTTATGGAAAGGACCGGTGGAAATGATTGATGAATTTATCAATTATTTGAATAATACAAGTAGTTTTTTAAAGTTCACATAGTTATGAAGGGATTCCTTATCTAGATATGTATATAAAACATACAGATTTAGAATTCCAATCAGAGATATATATATAGGAAGAAAACATTCTCGAATGGGTATATGGAATTTACTAGCCATCACCCAAGACATATGTTAAAAAACATCTTCAAGGGTCAATGCAGAAGAGCAGCCAGGATGTCATCCAATCATGAAGTTATGATAAGGGAAATAGATTTTATAACATCTATGTTCATTAATAGAGGCTACCCGGAGGGTTTGTTGAAGGACGTTTCACAATTTGTAATTAAGGAATGGGGTAACAAATATCATCCTATTTTAGGAATAGGTCAAGATATTAGTAGTCTGAAAAAAGGAAAATTAGAAAATGTTCCAATTAATAGAGTGTGTTCATTAACCTATTCTCCTTATGTGAAAGAAATTATGAATATTGTTTTTAAACACTGGAAGAATTTAACAGTAGCTGATGAAATGAAAGAAATATTAGGGGATAAACCAAGTTTTGTGTACAAGATGGGTTTAAACATTAAGAGGTTATTACAATTAGGGAATATAGAAAGAGATAGATATAATAGTAATAAAGCAACTACCAAATGTGGGTCATGTAACCAATGTTATTTGATCAATGAGAGAGATGGAATAAAACTACAGAATGTAAACAAGACCTACATTAAATTTAGAAGGGGGAATTGTAACAGTAAGAATATTATTTATCTAGCGAGTTGTACATCATGCCCTGCCTACTATATTGGCAAAACAGAGAGATTATTTAAGAAAAGAATTTACGATCATGTTTACAGAATCAGAGTACATGACACTAAGAATGCTTTATATAGGCATATAGAGAAGAAAGGTGAACAACATAGTTTCAGTTTTACCATAATAGATCAAGATTTCACTTTAAACAGAGGGGGCAATTTTAGGGCAATATTAAGTAAAAAAGAAAGCATTTGGCAGGTGTTGACCGATGCTACAAAGGAACCGGGTATAAATTATTTTAGTTCTATCGAACCCTTTCTATTGTTGGCTTGATTTGTTTTACTATCAGTTGTAATAATTTACTATTTAATTATGCGTGTTTAGGTTAGAAACATTTATGAGGTACGAATCTTGTTACTGTCCATTTACAATTTAGTGGTTTTAAAAGTTGTTGCATTTTAATTATAGTTTTAGGATAAAGTAATTTTTAAGACACACCAAAGTATTTATTGTTTTTATAAATCATGTTTTTAAAATTTATGTATAAATCAAAGCAAGCACTGGCATTTTAAATTTTGACTCTAGAATGGCGCCAAAAAGATTTTAAAAGGAATGTTATGAGTGTTAATCAGCTGTTCTGAGGAAGTCTGTGATAAGCAGATGAAAGCACTTAACAGTTTAATATCTGGATTTCAGTCATTAACATTGTGGTTCGTGTTCATTAAAATATTTTTGGATTAAAAAAAAAACAGTTTAATATCTGGATTTCAGTCATTAATGTTGTGGTTCTTGTTCATTAAAATATTCTTGGATTAAATACTATCTTTGCCTTATTCGAGTAAGCCTGCACACTACTTTTCAAAACATAGCTGGGACGGTGAGGTTTACTGTCTTGTTACATCAGTTCTGGTGTTGCTGTTTGCTATTGATCTAGTACAAGTTGCAGCATGCACAGTAAGTCCCTCATCTAGTACAAGTTGCAGCATGCATGGTAAGTCCTTCATCTAGTACAATTTGCAGCATGCATGGTAAGTCCTTCAACTAGTACAAGTTGCAGCATGCACAGTAAGTCCTTCATCCAGTACAAGTTGCAACATGCACAGTAAGTCCTTTATGCAGTACAAGTTGCGGCATACACAGCAAGTCCTTCATCCAGTACAAGTTGCAGCATGCACAGTAAGTCCTTCATCCTGTACAAGTTGCAGCATGCACAATAAGTCCTTCATCCTGTACAAGTTGCAGCATACACAGTAAGTCCTTCATCCAGTACAAGTTGCAGCATGCATGGTAAGTCCTTCATCCAGTACAAGCTGCAGCATACACAGTAAGTCCTTCATCCAGTACAAGTTGCAGCATGCATGGTAAGTCCTTCATCCAGTACAAGCTGCATCATGCACAGTAAGTCCTTCATCTAGTACAAGTAGCAGCATGCATGGTAAGTCCTTCATCCAATACAAGTAGCAGCATACATGGTAAGTCATTAATGTTGTGGTTCGTGTTCATTAAAATATTCTTGGATTAAATACTATCTTTGCCTTATTCAAGTAAGCCTGCACGCTACTTTTCAAAACATAGCTGGGACGGTGAGGTTTACTGTCTTGTTACATCAGTTCTGGTGTTGCTGTTCACTATTGATCTAGTACAAGTTGCAGCATGCACAGTAAGTCCCTCATCTAGTACAAGTTGCAGCATGCATGGTAAGTCCTTCATCTAGTACAATTTGCAGCATGCATGGTAAGTCCTTCATTTAGTACAAGTTGCAGCATGCACAGTAAGTCCTTCATCCAGTACAAGTTGCAACATGCACAGTAAGTCCTTTATGCAGTACAAGTTGCGGCATACACAGCAAGTCCTTCATCCAGTACAAGTTGCAGCATGCACAGTAAGTCCTTCATCCTGTACAAGTTGCGGCATACACAGTAAGTCCTTCATCCAGTACAAGTTGCAGCATGCATGGTAAGTCCTTCATCCAGTACAAGCTGCAGCATACACAGTAAGTCCTTCATCCAGTACAAGTTGCAGCATGCATGGTAAGTCCTTCATCCAGTACAAGCTGCATCATGCACAGTAAGTCCTTCATCTAGTACAAGTAGCAGCATGCATGGTAAGTCCTTCATCCAATACAACTAGCAGCATACATGGTAAGTCCTTCATCCAGTACAAGTTGCAGCAAGCACAGTGAGTCCTTCATCTAGTACAAGTTGCAGCATGCACAGTAAGTCCTTCATCTAGTATAAATTGCAGCATGCATGGTAAGTCCTTCATCTAGTACAAGTTGCAGCATGCATGGTAAGTTCTTCATCTAGTACAAGTTGCAGCATGCACGGTAAGTCCTTCATCTAGTACAAGTTGCAGCATGCACAGTAAGTCCTTCATCTAGTACAAATTGCAGTATGCACGGTAAGTCCTTCATCTAGTACAAGTTACATCATGCATGGTAAGTCCTTCATCTAGTACAAGTTGCAGCATGCATGGTAAGTCCTTCATCCAATACTACTGTAACTCTATAACTTCTCTGGAAAATACAGAGGCAATTCAAAAGGCATGACCAGCACTTCATAGAACTAGAGTGGTTCATTACAAAAAGCAATGGATCTCTAGTGTTATTCCCTAACAAAACTACTGTCTCCATTACTTTGTGTAGAATATTGTGTATTATCAAATCTAACGATGAGCTCATTTTTGAAATGAGTCAGTACTGCCTGTAGTGGAGAGAGACCTATTCATTATGACATACATCTGGTATAGCAATTTATGTGTTATGGTACAGGCAAAACTCCTGAGAATGTTATTGGGGTCCAATGAGATTTTAGTTTTGATTTTGTGTGGGTGCTATTAATAAAATCAAGAGGGATCTGTGATGCTTCAACAGGTATAATGTGGGAATAGCTTTAATTCCTGGGGTCTAAAGGTGGTACTGATTTTATTGGCAAAGGTAATAGTGTTATCATGCGGGTTCAAAAAGACAATATTGTTAGCCTTTAGGGCTCTACCCTATTGATTTGTACCTTTAAATTTTGCAATACTGTTTTTTGTTTATTTATTGCTTTTCTACTATACCCACCAAATGGCTGTACAACCTTTACCCAACTGATCCATTCATTCTTCCATTATGGTTTAGACATACCTGGGCTGGGTGACAGTCTTACAATCCATTTCCTATCTGGGTTGCCTAATCAGCCCATTCATTCCCCCTATGGTGAGAATCAGATAGTAGAGCACTTACCTTTATGCTACTGGGGAGACAGAGGTGCCGGGGAAGTCAGCAGGAGCCCACAGAATGCCAACTTCAGGTATAACAGGGCAGACTACTCACCTGTTGGAGGTTACCTTCCTTGCAGAGCTTCATTCGAGATCCACTAAGTGCTACCTGCTGCAGGAAGTGTACTTCTGCTCAGAGGTGCCGGAAGCTGTTGAAGACTGGGGGGGGGGGCTGAGGGTGAGAGGGGCACTTGGTGATCTAAAAAGGACAATTTTTTAAAAAAAATACTTACTACCACAACATAGGCTCACTTGGAGGACATTTTAAGCTTAGCTAATTTCCCTTTTGGTGCTTGAATTAACATTTCCTGATTGATCTTACCTATCCCATGGATGATAATTGTATATTAACCCTAGTGAGAATAAATGTGATCATACTATAGATAATTTGAGGGGATCCATGTAAGAGATGCAGCATTTAAGAACTGCCTCTATCCATTAGTGGCATGAGGGGCAATCCTGGAGTACATTTTCTATTACCCATCCTTAGATCCAAGTTGCACTTGAATGTGGACAGGGATGAGCTTTGTTTTACTTGAATGGATAGTCTGTTCTGGAACAGTGGTAGCCTCTGTGACATATATCCATTTCTCCACAACATTCAGTTTAGATACCTGGACTGAGTATTTCTGATGCCATTTGAATGGCTGATGTTCAGTAAGTCCATCTGTATTAGGTTGGAGGATGTCTTGTATACCAGACATGCCACCTCTAAGCGCTCTGTAGGATACTGAGTATAGTGATAAATCTTTGAGGTGGTCCATGCAAGACCTATTGATTAGGACTTATATCCTTACTAAATTGATTTTGACTAGATCTAGAGATGTTGCATCGGTCTGCACAGATACATGCCAAAGTGGGCATTATACAAAATGATTGACCTAATGAGGGCTTTGTAAAGGGGGACAATAACATCTCTAGATCTAGTCAAAATCAATTTGTTTCTAAGGTGTGCAATATAGAAAGACTTTCTTATGACTCTGGGCACATGTTGGTCAAAAGTTAGGTCACTGTACACACAGGTTCCTAAATGCCAAACACCTGGGTCATTTCTCAGGGGGCATTGCTAATTTGGCAGTTCCCTGGAGTAAATGACTTCCCAAAGGATACAATAATGTATTTCTTGGAGTTTATCTTCAATTCATGATTCTGGCACCAGTTGTTTGGGTTCCTGCATGGTGGCTAAATCATTTGAGGATTCCATAACTGCTCCGAGCTTGCAGTCATCTCAAACTTAGTTGGCCAAAGCCCTTTGGTATTTCCTTCTACTTTGAGATGTATATGCCAAACAGGAAAAGCCTCAGCACTGAACCCTGGGGACTCCATTGGTGACTGGTCTTTTCCCCATTTTAATCTTTTGCATCCTGTGAGCAAGCATACATGTATGCATTCTTTGATTCACCTTCCTGATTATATTAACCTGATTTGTATTAAATTATATTCCTTGTATAATACAGCACCACTTGTTAGAATGGGTTTTAAATTTGTAGTTTGGAACCGTCTTCTAGTAAGCAATGAAAGAAAATGTATGAACCAATGACTAAACTACCCATTTCAGAAAATTTCAACCATAAAATATCACTCAAACTTCTGTCATTACAATCCAACAATATTAGTAAATATGCAAAATTTCTGCAGAAGTCAGTCGTCTAAATAATTCCACATTAAAGGGATCTGTAACTAATGAAGAGGCTGCTGCTAACAAACAACTTTATATTTCATTGTTTTGTCTACAAATAAAGTGCCTGTTACCCTTGAAGAATAAATTGCCTATGCTACATTAAAAAATGACAAGCTAGTAATTTTGCTATTGAAAATGGATGGCAAACTGATAACAAAAACATAGTTACTAGAATGGGTATAAATACAATTTCAAACAGTACACTGTCAACATTACAACACATTCAAAAATGTTTTTATATCAGAACAGCAGTTTCACTATAAAAGTAGCATTTTTAGAGGCAACAACATCACTTTCATATCAAAAATAATATAACAGCACTTTAGCATCCTTTTAACAGTCACTTACACACAAACACCATCTATACAAAAAAACAACTTCTCTCCAACACACCGAATTACAATTAAACCTGGACAGTCTACGAAAATCTGCCACGGTCCAATACCAAAAGCAAAGAAAAGCATCTTTTTTTATAAACTTCAGTTTCTTTTTGTTAAAAACTCATCTGATTAATTCTATGCAATGCTGATTACATGACTGTAACCCATGGATACTCAACCCATAGGTCAAATCCTTCAGATCACAGCACCACTGGTTTACATAATCTGCCAGCATGTGATCCCAGAAATACAGAAACCTTTTTGTATACTTTATAATGCAGTAAGAAAACAGTGCATTGCCATCTCCTGCAAGCTTATCTTACTTTTTTTACTTTATCTGGACAGTGAGCTACTGAGCTTACTATCTGTGCTATAAATGCTAAATCTAGTCGCAGACCGGTAGCGTTCTTTTACCTGCTGGAGGAAGAAGCACATATGCACGCACGCACGCATGTGCGCACACACAGCACATAAAAATAAACTCATTATTCCTGAAAGACACAATCCAAGCTAAACATGTATTTTTCTTTTTCTTTCTGGGATTTGTCTAATTTGTGGAAAAGATGATATCCTGTCTATGAAAGGTATTATCCCTATGTTCTTTCTTTTTATCTTTTCTCAGGCTCCTCAATAGAATGTCAAGATGAATTTCCACGTGTTGGGGGTACACAGTTTCTCAAAGCTTCCTGTTTGTTACTTCAGTAGAATAGATATAGTTGAAGCAGTTACTAAGTACTTCACTAAATAACAGTCGCCTTTTCCCTACTGATGATACTGCAGCTGATAAAAATATAAATGGTAGGTTTTAGCAGCCGGTAGATTAATTCCTGTGGTTTTATTCTCATCTTGGAGTCAGACAATGTCCATCTAATACATTTATGTATTTAATTTTTTGGGGGGAGGTACAATAGCAGAAGAGATAAATGTACACGCTAAGAATTTGTTTTGCACAATGTGTAAACAGGGAGTAATTATCTCTGTTGAATGTGATTAATGATTACCTGCCCAGCAATTATTTTGAAATAGACAGTGTCACAACTTGACTTCTGAACTTCATCAAAACAGTTTATTCATGCAATTTTTGCAGTATTGTACTGGATATTTACAATTTGTGGAATCCATTGGAAACAGGCACGGCTTGCTCCGATGCTAATGGCCCCCCACACCATGTCTGCTGAAATGGCTTGCTTGCACTATCTTTGTGGAACTAACAGCAATACCCTCCTTTGCAGCTTCCCGGATACAACACGGCATCTCTGCTGATGATGTCAGCAGAAAGTTTAAATGAAATGTGTCAGGAAATCAGGAATGTACCATTCCCTCAAAAGTGTGGGGGGGTGCCCCTCCCCCCTCGCTCTATGGTTCCGGAGCCTATGTCTCTACTTAATGACCTCCCTATCCAGTTCACATGTGTTTGGCAGACCCATGCTCCATGGGTGTAATACCTAGTACTCTCTTTAGGTGTCACTGATGAGCAAGTCAGAGCCACTTCCCATTCCTCTGCACCATGGTTCTTCTAGCATCCAAGGCATTACCCGAATTTGAGTCTTCTAAGTCATAGTTAGGACTTTACTCCTCTAGGCAATTGAATTTTTGAAGATTTTATTGGTCCCCATCAGTCTCCGCTGTTAGGTTAGACTGATAAGAGATCTTGGCCTGCTAAATATACTTGGATGTTTCTGTGCTGTATAGGTTTGCATGTCTCTATACATAATGTAGATCCTTTTTGCCTGTTATATAACTTACTTAACCTAAAATTCTACCATAGCAGACATAGTTGCATTTCTTCCACACACTTGCAGAGAACAAATCATTTAGGATGTAATACAGAGTATTGAAAATTTCAGCTGGAAGACATATTAGGATCATTGAGGATCAGATCTCAAGTTATGGTGGCAAGTTTTTATTAATCTCATGGTAGTTTCTGTAACAAATATCACTGTATGCTGAAATGATTTGGACAAGGTTTGTTGCTGTATTTACAGAGAACATGACAGTACAAGGTCAGATTTAACTTTCATGCTAACAATGGGGGTGAAAGATGTGATGGAAGTGTTGGTTAGAATAATGTCAAGTAATAAACAAATTAAAATATTAACAAACTCCAAAACACATTGTATAATCTTACTGGTAGTTTTGTAGTGATTCAGTTTGTAGGCTGGCTGGCTGAAAAAAGCACTTCTGTTAGATGCCACAGTTGTATTCTGTCCATATAAGGGAGAATAATTACTTCATAGTGCCACTTAATGATTTGCAGGCACAGAACTGAGAGAGAAAGGGACAAAAGAACGAAAAAAAACATCTGCACACCTGCATTTCTGAAATGTGAACCAGTGCATTTTTAATAAGGAAGAGAGAATTCCATGAGTTAAAAAAACATAAAATCAGACAACAAACAGCTTATCTTGGGTAATGTTGCAGAGCAGGATCAGGACTCTGGCTCATCAGCCAGTGTTACTGCCTCAGTCCTCTTCCTCCTCAGGAGTCGGACACCCTCTGAATTTTAAAGACAGGTTCTCAGACTATGATGTTGTGAGTGGAGGAAGCATTTGTCTTGCAAGAAATCACAAACAAGCAAAATAACAGTTTGATCGCCAAAGCTGATGGCATATAATACAAAAATGAGCAAAACAAGCAACAGTAGTATACGTTTTAACAGAAATTTTAATGCCACAGGATAAGCGCTTTCAGAAAATGTGCTTCTTCAGATCCTACAAAAACAAACTAAAAGCTACTAACATTTAAAATACAGAAAACCAATAAAAAATACAAACAATTAATGATGTAATGGTATAGTAAAATTTAGTCCAGGCATTCTATGTGCCTGCAGTGTTGCTATCCATTTCATTTCTAACTATTCGGTTTTGTTGACAGCTCCCTCCCCTTAAATTATCCTTTAGAATCTCTAGGACAGTAAACTTAAAAGTGTGCCCATTATTACTACTAATGTGCTTATTAAGGCTGTTCTTCCCTCTAATATCCCGTAAATATTGTAAAACCCTTTCTTTTAACTTTTTATTCATCTTGCCTACATAGAATGAATCACATTCTATGCAACTGGCTAGATAGACTAAATTAGTAGACTTACAGTCAGCATATAACTTGAATGTTTAGCTCTTATTTGTAATGGGATGAACAAAAATATTAACACAAGACATATGACTACAAGCTTTACATGATCTACAAGGAAACGCACCCATCCTAGCTGTTCTACATTTCCCCTTCATAAAAGGTTTATAGCAAAGCTGTTTTCTGAGTGCTAGATCATTTCTATAAATAAAGCCGGGTGTGTAGCCTACTATTTCTTGGATCTTCTCATTTGATCATAAAATTGACCAATTGTGCCTTATAATCTCACAAACTGACTGTATATTGCTACTATATTTTAATGAAAAACTACATCTGGGTCTATTAGTGGTATATCTCTGAGATGTCAACCCATCCCTATATAAATAGAGTCTACCTGTGGGGTTCCTCAATCAAATGCTTCCTTTAACTTATCCTTCACATCAGTCCACCTATATCCCCTAATTACAAATTTATTAGCTAGCACATTATTCGCTCACTTATAATCATAGTCTCTAGTATACAACCAAGAGACCTGTAAAAACTGTCCTCTAGCAACTCATAGCCCTTTAAAACCCACACCATCAACACCCACACATAGCAACACTAAATCCACATATGTGGAGGCCATTAATATTAACCTGCCCAAGCAACAAGGACCTCCGAAGCTGAAATGCAAGCAAACACCAGTCACAACCAAAGTGACACATAGCTCACAACACCAGTGTGCCACCAACAACAGCCCCTAAGGCAAGACAATGTACCCAACACTTTAGTCATAGGTGACTCTATAGTCAGGCACACTGATGTCCCACTCACCAGGCTGAACAAGGAGAAAATTACAGTCAGCTGCCTGTCTGGTGCTAGGATCTGCCACGTAACGCATGCACTCAAGTCACTCCACAACAAGTACAAATACGACTCTATCATTGTCCATGCTGGAGTGAATGACTTGAGACGTACCTCCCTGGACTACATGAAAAGAGACATGGAAGAGCTCTTGGATCATGTGACCCAGGCAGGTATGACCCTAGCCTTGAGTAGCATCCTGCCTTCACCCAGAATGATACTACAGTATAAGGACAAAATGATTGACTTCAACAATTGGATAAGCTTCTGGTGTCATACAAAGGGGATCCAGTATTTGTCTGCCTGGGAAGACATGGTCGACAAATCACGATGCTTTGCCAGAGATGGTCTGCACCTGTCACCCCTGGGATTCAGGTGATTGGCTAAAGCTCTTTCCATCCCTATAGTGCCTTTTTTAGGCAAGGTTCAAAGGATAAAACCATCACCGTAACAGATACAAGTATGCAAAATGTGAAGGTAATGCTACTCAGTGCTAGTAGTCTAAACCTCAAAATGCACGCTCTCGAGGCACTCCTAAAAATGGCGAACATCAATATCTGTGCAGTGACTGAGACTTGGTTCAAGGCTCCAGAGAGCACCCCTGCAATACCAGGCTACAATTCCTACCACACTTTTTGGCCACAAAACCAAGACCAAAACACTAAAGGTGGAGGAGTGTCCATATTCACCAAGGATATTCACACCTCCAGGCTAGTTGCCCAACACAATGCATCTGAAATTCTCCAGGTGCAACTAACACTAGGTAAGACTGCAATCCAAATTGTAGCTTGCTACAGATCCCCCACCATACCCCAAGATTCTCACTACGCCTTCCTAAACATACTGGAAAATATTAAGATACAACCAAACACCCTAATACTGGGTGATTTCAACTACCCTGCCATTAATTGGGAAAACTACTCGGGTACCAACTCCTTTTCCCAACGGTTCTTGGAATTTATAAATTCCAACGCCCTGGATCAACTAATCCATTGTCCCACCAGGGGCTCCAATATCCTAGACCTGGTCATTACCAACATGGGAGACAGATGCTCCACACCAGTGGTCACCCCCTCTTTAGTCAGGTCTGACCATAAGCAAATCACCCTTGACATCCACATCCCACCCCCACGCCCCAGTAAGGAAACCTCCTTGAAAAACTTCTCCAAAGCCAACTTCATGCTACTGAAGTCAGAGGTGACAAACTTCACAACACCCATGCAGATGGGATCTGGAAGTTAGACTGCAGAATCCTACACTAAGGCACTGTACGAGCACATCCACTCGTGCATGAATCGTGCCATCCCAAATAGAACCAAGATGATCTTCTCCAAAAAAAGGAAGCCAATCTGGTGGTCCCCTGCTATAAACAAACTATACAACAGAAGGAAGAAACTGTTGCGGAAAAGAGGAAAATTCCAAAATGCAAAAAACTCCATCATCAGCCTCAGTAAGAAACTGAGATCCCTCAGAAAATCCTGAAAACTAGTTATGAAAATAAAATTGCCAAAGATTCCAAAGACAACCACAGGGCATTCTATAGTTATGTCAAGAATCTAAATGGCAATGCTCAGATCTGCTCTGAGCTACAACAGAATGGCATTAAATATACTGATCCCAAGGATATTGCCAATCTTCTGGCAGATTGATTTAGTGCCAACTTCACCCCCCTCTCACACCTTAAAGGGCCCATCTCAATACCAAAAGATTGCCAAATTCAGATAATCACAGCCACACAATAGAAATAGCACTCTACAAAGCTAAGAATACAGCATCCATGGGACCAGATGACATCCCAGGCTGTGTACTACATGAACTACAAAATGAACTGGCACCCCACCTAAGTGTCCCGTTTAATCATAGCCTCACCTCAGGCTTTGTGCCCACTGAGTGGCGCACAGCTACAGTTATCCCGCTCCACAAGGGAGGATCCACCTTGGATCCCGGGAACTACCGTCCCATCAGTCTGACAAGCCTGATCTGAAAGAGCATGGAACACATTATCATGGAACTTATAAACAAAGACATTGGCAACCTTCAAACACTGGACCCCACCCAGTTTGGGTTTGTGAAGGGCCGATCTTGTCTCCTGAATCTGATTGACTTGTTAATATCAGTCTCCAGAGCTGTGGACGAGGGTAAGGTGGTCCACACAGCCTATCTGGACCTCGCCAAGGCCTTCGACACCATCCCCCACTCTGGAATCATAGATAAACTTACTAAGCTGGGCATAAATCCCTACATCACTCGATGGGTTGCCAAATGGCTTACTGACAGAACCCAGACTGTAAAAGTAGCAGACTCTGAATCCAGCTCCAGACAAGTGACAAGTGGAGTACCTCAGGGTTCAGTCCTAGGACCACTCTTGTTTGGCATCTACTTCTCTGAAGTACAAGCCAGCACTAAGGGACTCTGGCTAACAAAGTTTGCAGATGACTGCAAACTGGGAGCCATTATAGAATCCCCAAATGATGTGGATATTCTACAAAAGGGCCTTACAGAAACAGATGCCTGGTGCCAGAGCCATGGGCTCAAGCTTAATGCCAAGAAATGTATAGTTATCCCCTTTGGAAAAAAACATGTACCATGAGCTACCACATAGGTGGCAGGACACTAAACATCGAAAGTGTGATGAGGGACTTAGGGACACAAGTGGACAGTGGTCTCACTTTCGATAACCACATCACCACAACAATCAGGAAATCCTTCTATGTGGCACATCTCATCACTAAGGGCTTTTCATCCAGAAAAAAAGAGGTCATTGTCCCACTGTACTCATCCCTCATTAGACCCATTATAGAGTATAATGCCCCATTTGGTATGCACCTCACAAGACATCTGCAACAGCTGGAAGGGCCACAGAAATAACTCACTAAAAGAATCACAGGCCTAAAACAGATGCCATATGCTGACCATCTAAAAAAACTCCAGCTATACTCTGTGGCATATCGTCTACTCAGAGGCGATCTCTGCTTAACATACAAGGCCATGTCAAACCTTGAGCTGTTGGACATGCTCCACTTAAAGAAATCCCAGTCCCTCAGAGCCACACGCTCCAGGGATCTAAACCTTATCATCACAATGAACAAAACATGCTGGAGGGATAGGTTCCTGACCCAGAGACTCCCCATACTCTGGAATAGACTGCCCATACATGTCAAGCAGAGAGCCTCATTGGCCCTCTTCAAAAGGAACCTTGATGATTGGATGGGAGATAGGAAATTCACCCCGCGGATCATGTCAGTTGCCCTGCTAGACAGGGGCCCAGAGAAGTAAATATTGTGGGAAGAAATTTCCAGGGAATTGTTATGGCTAGGCTTGTATTGGCCTTAGGGCTGATATCCTAGTACCAACCTATGAACCTATGAACCTATGAACCTTTTAAAACATTGTTAAATATTCTATTTGAATGCATGCTATGTCTAGAAAGAAGACTATTTTTCATGTATTCTTTTCTAAACATTAACATGTCAATACATCCATCTTCCCTACACACTAAGGTAGTGTCCAGGAAATCAATACATTCAGTAGAAAAATTAATCGTAAACCTAAAACATGAACTACTACCTTCTAAATATTTCACAAAATCACATAACAACTGCTGTGTGCCATCCCATAAAATAATAATGTCGTCAATAAAATGCTTGTAATATATGGGATGATCCCTAAACTCATGTTCAAAGAAGACAACATTAGCCTCCCTGTTTGCGCAGGATGTGCCCATGGCAACACCCTGCTTCTGTAAATAAAACTTGCCATCAAAAATAAAAAACATTATGTTACAAAATGAAATCCAATAAAACACAAGTTATTTCAGTTCATTCATGTGACAAATTACTAAAGCCATTCACAAAAGAGCGTATAGGATCGATTCCAAAGCTATTCAGTATTATGGTAAATAAAGTATTAATGTCCAATATGACAAAAATAAAATTCCTGTGAATCTCATCTAAACCTCACATACATTCCCTAAAAGTCTGAAGAAAGTCTTCTGTGTCTCTTATTACAACTGGAGCCTTCTTCAAATACAGTTTCAATTGTTGTTCAACAAAAATGGACAACGATTCGGTGACCCACCCCTGCCCTGCTACAATGGGTCACAGAGTTGTATTGACCCTCCTTTTATGTATTTTAGGAAGGGCATACAGGGAGGGAGTCAATGGATGCTCAACCAATAGAAATTCATATAGTTCCTTTGTTAACATGTTTGTCAATAACAAGTCATATAAAGAAGCATGAACTTCTTGTATATGGTGATCAACATCAAACTTAGCTATAGGCAAATATGTATTAGAATCACCTATAAGCTCCATCATACCATTTAAATAGCAATTTGTGTCCATGACAATTGCTCTGCCTTTATTGGCAGGACGTATACAAATCTCAGTATTATCAATTAATTGCTTAAGTGCTACATGTTCTTCTCCAGTAAAATTGTGAAAAGTCCTAGAATTAGGTTTCTCTAACATTGCATATAGATTATTCTCACAAACTTTAACAAATGCCTCAACAGTCAAGGGGAGTTGCAGGTTGACTAAACTAGGTTTCTTTAATGCTACAGCTGGTCGCTGCTCATTATTATGAAATAAAACCTTCAATGCCACTTCCCTAGCAAATTTCTGTAGATCAGTTAAAACCTCACTGACCTTAGAGGGTTTAGCAGGAATAAAGGATAAGCCATAGTTCAAAACCTTACATTGTATATCCCTTAAGTCCACTAACGAAATGTTAGCTACTAATGTCTTGTTTGTTTCTGCCACACTTCTCTCTCCCGTTGTTCCGTTGAGAATCTCTGCTATTTGTGTCCTTGGCTGAGTGAAATGGAGGATTTTTAGGAAGTAGTAGAATGCTGGTGTGACAACTGTGCCCTAGCCCAGCAATCAAGGAGCCTCAATCCTCACCATTAACACCAGGGAGGGCGTCTCATATAAGAGGAAAGGATAATGAATACACACAGTAAAGTACAATTTGACATAAGTGCACACAGAGATCACAGTCAGTCTGTGTCTGTTTGCTCCCTTGCTCTCCAGGTCCCCAATAAGACTCCCCACTGGAACAGCTATAGGGTCCAGATCTCAGCCTATCTGGCAAGCTAACCTCCAGTACCCTCTCTGTCCCACCAGTGCTTCATGTCCCTGCCCAGGTAGCTGACACACCACACACACTTTGCGATAAGTATTTATACAACTTCACAGACATTCCTGGGAAAGGCTGACACAGATTCTCCAGCTGTGCCCCTTTATCCACACTATACAGTAGTAATTACTGCCACCACCAGCTTAATAATTATCAGCTACCCAAAGGCCCTTGAAAGGGTGTCCAATTATTACTGTGCAATATTATTATCCGGTTGGTAATGTGACTATTCAGTCTAAGGTTTATTAGAGTGGCTTATTACAATAAACTCCTTAAATATGCAATGTACTCTTGAGCCTACTTATCTCTACACAAACCAGCCACAGGTAAAGGTTTTAAAAATATTTAATAATAAATAATTAAAGCACAAGACAGTACTACTACACCACAGAGATATCTAAGTGCTCAGAGATCACACAGAAACTTAAAATAACACAGTAGGACAGGTCTGATGTCAAAGAAAAACACTTAGTCGAACTTTCTAATCTTTAGCTATTCTTAAAAGAAAACACAGTAGGACAGGTCTGATGTCAAAGAAAAACACTTAGTCTAACTTTCTAATCTTTAGCTATTCTTAGAAAACACAGTGCTACAATCCTACTTACATAAATATAGAGCATAAGCAGTGCTGGGGTTGATGGTCCAAGACAAAATGCTTACAGTCTCTCTCTCAACAATAGTTTTTAAACTCACAAACAACAGCACTGCTAGGCCCTCCCAAATTACATCATTTTGACACTTAGGTTTTCCCAGTATACACATTACATCATTTTTACACTTAGTCTGGAGTTCCCAGGTCAACACCTGTTCAGGAAACTATAACAATAAAAGACATTTCACATGTACACTCCAGCAGTCATTCCTTAAGTTAAGACAATAGAAAGAATGTGTTCAGCCAGCCAGTTCAGCACCACCATTTAGATAATTGTAATTTCAAAGAACATTTGAAATGCTTGGCTTGGGTTTCCTTACAGCAGATGGCAATGTTGCAACAATCTTGAAGTTCACATTTTACAGCGTTTTCTTTCATTTAAGAACACAAGCCTGTATTTTACATTTATTTATACAAATGATAGAATTATGTATCAAATTCTATTTGACCAGGCTGGCAGCCTTCGCCCATCTTTGCCCAATCTTCACATCTCTTCCCCCCTGGAGAACTCAAGCTAGTTTTTCAAGTGACCCTTGAGAAACACCACTTGAGAGGGTTAGGTCTATCTGAGGGTACGTCACCCCATTCCCTGTCTTGAGAGCCCATCTGCATTGGCATTGCTAATCCTACTGTGGTGCTGCACTGGCATATCATATGCTTGCAACCCCAGGCTCATTTTAGCAATTTGGCATTTTGCTGACTGGCTCAGTTTAACCATATTAGGGGGTTGTGATCTGTCATTACAGTGAATTTTCTTCCATACAGATAAGGCTGAGGTTTTTGCAGTGGCCACACTATGGCTAGACATTCCTTATCTACAGCTGCATAGCATTCCTCCCTGGGTTGGATACTGCAACTGAGATAAACCACTGGGTGCTCTTCCCCCTCTGAAGAAATCTGGCTAAGTACAGCCCCCACCCCATGGTTCAAAGCATCCCCCTGTACAAATAATTATTTGCTGTAATCTAGACTGGCTAAAGCAGGGGGTCCTCGCAAAGCTTCTTTAAGCTTCTGAAATGCCTGCTCACATGCTGGGGTCCACACTACCTTATCTGGCCTGTTCTTCCTTGTCAGGTCTGTGAGGGGAGCAGCTATGGTACTATAACTAGGGACAAACTTTCTGTAGTACCCTGCTGTCCCTAAGAATGTCCTCACCAGCTTTTTGGTAACAGGTGCAGGCCATGACTGAATAGCTTCCACTTTGGCAGGTTCTGGCCTTATCTTACCACTCCCCACTCTATGTCCTAGGTAGGAGACCTCTGCCATACCCACCTGACATTTGCTTGGCTTAATGGTCAACCCTGCCCTCTGTAGTCTGCCCAGCACCTCTCTGACATGCTGAAGGTGCTCTGGCCAGGAATGGCTGCAGATGGCAATATCATCTAGGTAAGCAAGGACAAACCCTCCTGCTCCTGCTAGGATATTATCCACCAGCCTCTGGAAAGTTGCTGGGGAATTCTTCATCCCAAAGGGCATCTTTGTGAACTCATACAAGCCAAAAGGAGTCACAAAGGCTGACTTCTCTCTAGCACTGGGAGTCAAGGGCACCTGCTAGTAACCCTTGGTAAGATCAGTGGTTGTAAGCTACTTAGCCCCACCCAGCTGCTCTAGGGCCTCATCTGTCCTAGGCATGGGGTAAGCATTTGACTCTGTGTGACTATTTAATTTCTTGTAATCCACACAGAACCTGGTGCTGCCATCCTTCTTTGGCACCAGTACCACTGGCGTGGCCCAGGGACTGTTGGACTTTTGAATCACCCCTAGTTACAACATTTCCTGTACCTCTTCCCTCAGAGTCTGTTTGACTCTCTCAGGCACCCTATAAGGGGCCTGCGTAATAGGGCTTTGGGGTTCTGTATCCACTTGGTGCTGCATCATGTGGGTGCACCCTGGCTTCCCAGTGAACATGTCCCCAAATTCCTGTAACACTGCTCGGATTTCTCGAACCTGGGTAGGAGATAGCTGCTGGAACATTGCTACCCCTTCCACTGAGGTGTCAGCCTGATCCTCACTGAGGAGATCAGTCTCCAGATCTCCCTCAGACTCCTCCTGAAATCCAATGAAAATGCTCAGCATAAGGGCCTCCCTATCATGGTAAGGTTTCATCATGTTAACATGGTACAATTTGTGCCCCTGCCATCTGCCTAGCACTTCCACCATGTAGTTAACATCACTTACCTTTCTTACCACCTTGTAGGGTCCCTCCCAAGCTGCCTGCAGCTTGTTGTGTCTGACAGGAATGAGAACCATTACCTGCTGCCCCACAGCATATTCTCTAGCCTGAGCATTCCTGCCATACCACACCTTTTTCTGTTGTTGGGCTTCTGCCAGGTTCTCCTGGGCCAAGTCCATGAGTTCCCTGAGCCTTGTCCTGAGGTTTAGGATGTATGACACAACAGACTCCTTATGAGACTCACACTCATCTTCCCACTCATCCCGAATTAAATCTGGAGTTCCCCTCAGCCTATGCCCATACAACAACTCAAAGGGTGAAAAACCCATAGATTCCTGGGGAACCTCTTTGTAAGCAAACAACAGATGGGGCAAATATTTGTCCCACTCCCTCTTAAACTGATCTGCAAATGCCTGTAGCATGGACTTGATTATAGACTTTAACCTTTCAACAAGTCTGGGGATGGTAGCGGGTGGTCTTCATGTGCTTCACCCCACAGGACTTCCACAGACAAGCCAGCAGGTCTGACAGAAAATTGACACCTCGGTCCATCAGTATTTCTTTTGGGAAACCTACCCTGCTGAAAATCTCTAACAAAGCATTTGCCACTTTCTCTGCCTCAATGGAAGACAAAGACACTACCTCAGGGTATTGTATAGCATAATCCATTACCACTAGGATATACTTTTTCCCTGTGGAACTTGGGGTACTCAGAGGACCCACAATATCCATAGCTACCCTCTGAAATGGCTCCTCAATCACAGGCAAAGGCATCAAAGGAGCTCTCACCTTGTCTCCTGCCTTGCCTACCTTTTGGCACTGCTCACAGGTCCTGCAATACCCTGTTACATCTCTTGAAATTCCAGGCCAATATAAGTTTTGCATAATATGCCTCTTTGTACGTTTTATGCCCATATGATCTGCAAAGGGAATAGCATGGGCTATGGCTAGAAGCGCCAGATGTTTAAGCTCTAGGCACTACCAACTGCTGTACTCTCTCACCTTCTAGCCCTCCCTCAGGGGTCCACTCTCTGTATAGTAACCCTTTGTCCCAGTATACAAATTCCTCCTTCCCTTGAGAATAAGGTGCCTCCTCCTCAGGCCTTGTAATGTAGGGTCTGAGAGCTGAGCTTGTCTCAACTGTCTCCTTATAACCCTTCCCAGCTCCCCTTCCACAGGAAGTCTGGCATCCTCTGACAGTGGTGCCTCACTGTCAGCCTGGGTACTACTACTCACCTCTACCTTTGCAGTTACCCTGTCCAAGGGAACATCAGTACCCACAAGCAGATGTGGCTCACCTTCATTCTCACTGCTACAGAGTAGCTCCCTCCCTGAAGTAACCACCTCAGCAGTCCTGGCTGCAAGTATGCAGTCTGTCTGGGTTTCCCCCAGGCTACCATCCCACATGCTTGTCTCCTAGCCTCACTGCGTATAACTGCATAAGTACATGGTACTGCCTCATCCCAATCCTTCCCTCTCAGGACATCGCAGGATGGTAGTTCAATACCCCTCTTCTCTCAGGACAACCCACTATTGGCGTTTTGTCTTTCCCACTTACTGGCTCCCTCACCTTTGGTTCCCCACCTTGCCTCCATGGACACCTGTATGCTACATGGCCCCACTGGTTGTATTCAAAACATTTAAGCCTAGCTCCTGGATATGTACCTGGACTAGTGGTTTCCCTTGCTACTGGCAGATTCTGTTGGGGCAGTATGTACTGCCCACCATGGGTTCCTTTAGACCCATGGGCAGTGCTGGGGGTCCCCTTCCTGTGCAGGGCTGCCCTGCTGGCCAGGTATAGGTCTCCCTTCTTCCCTAACTCATCTGAAGTAGCACATTGTCTATCAGCTAACCAGAACCTCATGTCCTCAGGCAAAGTGCTAAGGGCTTGTTCCCTCACCAACAGGTCTGCCAGCCCTTCAAAAGTGGTGACGTGACATACACTCACCCAGCTATGAAAATAAGTGCTCAGTTCAGCAACATATTTACATACATTTTCATCTGCCTTGCGTCTATGCTCACAAAACATTTTCCTATACATTTCAGGTGTTAGCTTAAAACATTCTAACAGACATTTTTTTTTACAACAGTATAATCAAAACAGACAGAGTCAGGCATTTGTGATATACATGTTACAGCTTTCCCATGGAGTAAGTAGGTCAGGAACCGTATGCAGAGCCTTTGGTCAACACTATACTGTTTGCATACCCTTTCAAACATGTGAATGAAACTATTAAAATTATCCCCCTCTTTAAATTGCAGAGACATTTACTGACCTGTTGTGCTTCTGGGGTCCAGTTACTCCCTTCCCCATTACCTCCATGACTCTGGTGAAGAGTCAGCATTTCCCTTTCATGCTTCCTCTGATGCTCCTTTTCTTCGGCTTCTATCTTCAAATGTCTGGCCTCCAACTCAAGTCTCTGTAGCTCCAGCTGGATTTTTAAGTCCACTGCCGAAAGGTTGAGCTCTCCATTCTCCAAGGATATTGTATCTCCACTACCAGTCTGGTTGTCCTTCGCAGAAAGGTTGAGCTGTCCATTCTCCGAGGATATTGTATCTGCACTGCCAGTCTGATTGTCCTCCCGGATGCTGTTTTCTGATGCAGCTGTAACCAAGGCTGCAATCAGGTCTGCCTTAGCCAGGCTTCCATGCACCAGTCCCCTAGCCTGGCACATCTTCACCAGCTGGCTCCTTGTCAGCTTTCCATAGTCCTGTGCTGACATGCTGCCTGCTCACCCTGACTAACTAAGCTAACAAAAAAAGTTAAACAATTGTGATCTGAACTCTGAGTATACACTGCATGGCTGATTTAGATTACAAAACACCTTCAGAGATCACTGTACATAAGCTACAGGATTCACTCTACCCACACCACTACAAGCCAGTTAGTATGTGAAGTAGATCCCACCACTGCCAAACACTTGTGAGTATATCTTATCCCAACCACTGCCATCCACTTGTGATGACTGTGCCCTGGCCCAGCAATCAAGGAGCCTCAATCCTCACCACTAACACCAGGGAGAGCATCTCATATAAGAGGAAAGGATAATGAATACACACAGTAAAGTACAATTTCCCTTAAGTGCACACAGAGATTAGAGTCAGTCTGGGGCTGGTTGGTTGCTCCCTTGCTCTCCAGGTCCCCAGTAAGAATCCCCACTGGCATAGCTTTAGGGTCCAGATCTCAGCCTAGCTGGCAAGCTAACCTCCAGTACCCTCTCTGTCCCACCAGTGCTTCATGTCCCTGCCCAGGTAGCTGACATACCACACACACTTTGAGATAAGTATTTATACAACTTCACAGACACTCCTGGGAAAGGCTGACACAAATTCTCCAGCTGTGCCCCTTTACCCAGACTATACAGTAGTAATTACTGCCACTACCAACTTAATAGTTATCAGCTACCCAAAGGCCCTTGAAAGGGTGTCCAATTATTACTGAGCAATATTATTATCCAGTTGGTAATGTGACTATTCAGTCTAAGGCTTATTAGAGTGGCTTATTACTACAAACTCTATAAATATGCAAATGTACTCTAGAGCCTACTTATCTCTACACAAACCAGCCACAGGTAAACGTTTTAAAAATATTTAATAATAAATAATTAAAACACAAGACAATACTACTACACCACAGAAATATCTAAGAGTTCAGAGATCACACAGAAACTTAAAATAATACAGTAGGACAGGTATGATGTCAAAGAAAAACACTTAATCTAACTTTCCAATCTTTAGCTATTCTTAAAAGAAAACACAGTGCTACAATCCTACTTACACACATATAGAGCATAAGCAGTGCTGATGTTGATGGTCCAAGACAAAATGCTTACAGTCTTTCTCTCAACAATTGTTTTTAAACTCACTAACAGCAGCTCTGCTAGGCCCTCCCAATTTACATCATTTTGACACTTAGGTTTTCCCAGTATACCCATTATATCATTTTGACACTAAGTCTGGAGTTCATAGGCCAACAAACTGCATTATTTAGCAAGCTAACACCTGCTCAGGAAACTACAACAATAAAAGACATTTCACATGTACACTCCAGCAGTCATTCCTTAAGTTAAGACAATAGAAAGAATGTATTCAGCCAGCCGGTTCAGCACCACCATTTAGATAATTGTAACTTCAAAGAACATTTGAAATGCTTGGCTTGGTTTTCCTTACAGCAGATGGCAATGTTGCAACAATCTCGAAGTTCACATTTTACAGTGTTTCTTTCATTTAAGAACACAAGCCTGTATTTTACATTTATTTATAATTCCAAGTAGAGTCCCAGGCAAAACCAAGACAGTAAATGTTCCAAAATAAGGAAACTCGAGGATCCAAAATATTAGCGAAAAAGAACTTTATTTAAAACAAGCGCTTTCGCCTGACTGTGTGTCAGGCTTTTTCAAGTTGCAATGAAATGTTAGTTGAAACCAAACCCTTTATATGGGTTGTTTTAATTTACATAATTGGTTAAATACCATTTAATTACAGTTCATTGACAATACATTTAAAGAAGAAATACCCCTAACTTAAAAACTCTTGCTTGAGTTTGGTTAAAAATAATAGTAATACAAACCACAGAAATAAAAAATACATGTCCATAAGTCAAAAACTTTGTGTTTATCTGAAGTTTTACACTTGTCAAAAAGATCAAAAGTGGAAATAACTAAACCAATATTAATTTTTAATTTGGTATGTATATACGGAACCAAAATCTCAAAACAAAAGTGACTTCTTAAAAAGTTGCTTATGAACTGTTGTTCTAAAACCATAAGTCATACTTAAAAAACATATATATGTGTATCCAAAAATGTCATAGACTCATTTAAAATTGTTAAAAATGTAAAATTATCAGAGACATATTTATATGTGTGCTATATATATTTTTTATTAACTGCTGCGTTCTAACTAAAATGTCTAGCAGTTGCCTTAATATAATGCTTCTAATGTTCCTGTAGTAAAAACTCGCTGTCCTGGCCTATAAGCGTGCTCTTCTAATTTTAAGTACACTACTTATGCTTATGCTTTCGTTCAAACCTGGACTCCTATTGGCCTCAAGTTTCAATTGCCAATAGAGTTCCCTGTACTTTAAACCCATCTCCCAGTCACCACCCCTGGGATCAGGAGGCACCTGTCCTAGTACTAGGAATTTGAACTTAAAGTTGTTGCAAACAAGGGAATGTTTGTAAAGAGCATTTGATTCCTTTTGTTTTGAAATTTCATATAAATGCTCATATATCCTTCTCCTTAAAGGTCTTTCTGTTTTACCAATATAAAAACTGGTACAGGAGATACAGATACCCAAATATACAATTCCTTTGCTGCCACAATTGGTAGAAAAGTTAGGATTAAACAAAAAATTCCTTGAAGTAATAAATAAATTAGGTCCATCAAGGATGTGGGTGCATTGTTTGCACCTACCACATTTTGAGGTGCCTACTCTTGGTAACTGGAAACTCATTCTCGTGGTGTTCTTAGCTTCAAAGCATAAGTAGTGTACTTAAAATTAGAAGAGCACGCTTATAGGCCAGGACAGCGAGTTTTTACTACAGGAACATTAGAAGCATTATATTAAGGCAACTGCTAGACATTTTAGTTAGAACGCAGCAGTTAATAAAAAATATATATAGCACACATATAAATATGTCTCTGATAATTTTACATTTTTAACAATTTTAAATGAGTCTATGACATTTTTGGATACACATATATATATGTTTTTTAAGTATGATTTATTATGGTTTTAGAACTACAGTTCGTAAGCAACTTTTTAAGAAGTCACTTTTGTTTTGAGATTTTGGTTCCGTATAGAGTCATACCAAATTAAAAATTAATATTGGTTTAGTTATTTCCAGTTTTGATCTTTTTGACAAGTGTAAAACTTCAGATAAACACGAAGTTTTCGACTTATGGACATGTATTTTTTATTTCTGTGGTTTGTATTACTATTATTTTTAACCAAACTCACGCAAGAGTTTTTAAGTTAGGGGTATTTCTTCTTTAAATGTATTGTCAATGAACTGTAATTAAATGGTATTTAACCAATTATGTAAATTAAAACAACCCATATAAAGGGTTTGGTTTCAACTAACATTTCATTGCAACTTGAAAAAGCCTGACACACAGTCAGGCGAAAGCGCTTGTTTTAAATAAAGTTCTTTTTCACTAATATTTTGGATCCTCGAGTTTCCTTATTTTGGAACATTTACTGACTTGGTTTTGCCTGGGACTCTACTTGGAATTATTGGTTGGTTTGTAAACATTCTTTGATTTTTACATTTATTTATACAAATGTTATAATTATGTATCAAATTCTGTTTGACTAGGATGGCAGCCTTCAACCATTTTTTCCCCAATCTTCACAGCTGGTTTCAAATGTTTTATATCAGTCTATTTTTTATTGCTCTGTGTAACAGGCAAATAGCAGGAACTCTGATTCCCTCCACAGTTTTTGATTCAGCTGCAGGTCTGTTTTTCACTCTACTGTAGCTACACCAGGGACAATAACTACTTTTGGCATGCCATGGTGGGATGAGAGGGCTGTAACAGCCTGAGTTCCTTGTCTTCTGACCCTTGCACATTTTTCCCCTCACACAGAGTATATTCAACAAGAATTTTTTTTTGTTAATGGGAAACCCACTATCAGAAGTACCTGTTTTCAGAGATAGCCAAGCAGTACAACTTAGTTAAATAATGTGTTCAGTCACACTGTAGGCAAATAGAAATTAAGGGAATCAGTGCAAGACTAAATTATGAAGTTGTTAGCAGCTCATAGCCTCAATCTTCTGCTAAGCTGTTTATACCTGATTGCTCCCAACAAGCTTGCCTAAGGTGTGGCTGGGTTCTTGCGAGGGTGAAGGCATATGCTTTTCCACCAGGCAATAAATCTCATTTCCTGCCCTGGGATGACACAGCAGGGCTTTGGCTGGTACATCACATCCAAAGGCCTGCCTTTCACCACTGGACCTGCCACTTGAACCATAGTTGTCTTCAGAATAATCAGAAATAAGACCCCTGGTACAGCAGACCGACTCTTTTCCCATCTGCTTGTAATGCGATACAGCTCCAGTAAATGTAAACCATATTCAGAGTACAACAACACTCACTGTTGTTGGTGAATAACTTAAATGTGATGTATCAGCTTTTAATCTTTTAGTAAGTAGCTCAGTCAGGACATGAAAGCCATAATTTCAGGAATGAGAGAATGTGATCGCATTGATATTATCAGGCATGAATCTAATCAAGAAGAGTATAATAACCAGATGTGGACTGGCCTGACTGTATAAGTTATGTAAGGCTGATTTTCAGAAGGACAAGAAATAGGGTGTTCAGTTTGTAGAACACAAGATTATACTGTCATCCAAGATAACTGGCAGTGACTAATGGACACATTCTATTACTGCGTCTTAAGTGCATGCATGCATACAGTCATCAGAAAATTAACATCACAGCAGTATTTGCATTGTTATCTGCATTTGGCCTGTTATTTGAATGTTATATATTATTATATGGAACTTTTCTCCTGTGATCTTTACTGCAGATGAGACCTGCTCAGTTGGATATACCCAGTCTGCACACTGTAATAAACAAACCTATAAATAACTTTCCTTCAGCAAGCATATGCTACTGGCTACTTTAACAAAATTAATTTAAGTGAAAGGAAGTCAAGTGACCTGTTTTACTCCCGTAACTTAAAGAGGTAGATGCTGAGTCTCTCTGCCTTGCCCATTTGATAGCAGGGATCGAACTGATAGCAGATTGGTACTGACTAAGTGGTCTGAATGCTGTGTTGAGAATTTTACAGTGCAATTACATTCCTTGATTTTTCATTAGCTAACAATTGTAAAATATGTACCAGGTAATTTACAAAAAAAAAAAAAAAATACAAGAGCTATTGTCACAAATTGCATGTTAGGGATATTGCTTGTTGCCAAATTGTCTGCAACATCATGATAAGTTTGAAAATGAAAATTGTATTGTATTGAAATAACCATCAATAGCACCCATCAGTAACGTTCCTTCAAACTCTGTTGTCCAATCGATGTCCATTTTGGTGTGTTAACCAATCATATATTGGGACCTTGAACCCCAAAATGCTGTTTTACGATGATGTAGTACATATCAGTATTATGTGTTTGCATGCATATGAATTAATAATGTTTTAGTTGTGTTTTTTTTAAGTCTTGATTTTCTGAGACTTGGTATTTCATTATAGATCCATTTCATGCACCAATATAACAATATTCTAAAACTAGATATCCAGAATATTTCAGGTGGTGATTGTCTGTACTTATTTTAACAACAAACTCTTTGCAACATGTGAGTAGATACTGGAGTGGGGTAGGTAACGCCTTTCCTTTGGAGTATGTTTTACTCTATAGCTGACATCATTAATGAAGTTATGTTTCTTGAACTTTTATGCTGTGACCATGTTTATCATTAGGTGACTACAGCCAGTCCTATAATGTCTGTAACTGTGTGCAGTCAGGCATCCTCACTGCAGTTACCTTTCTTAACTTGTGTTGCATTTTATGATCAATACCATGACATCTTAGTCTAACCGAATAGACAATATACCAGTGCATAATCTCTCAATCTGATTAAGCTCCTGTTTTTTTAGTACTGTTTCCTCTGTAGCCCATATAGAAAATGATTTGTCATCTGAAAACCCTTATGAGAAATGAACTGAAATACCAATGTCCAGGACAGTCCTATATCTTATGGGGAGATGAAAAGGGAAAGATTATATATTAAAATTTACTGGTCAGTGGTATGTAGGTCTGACTAAAAGAAAAGCAAATAAAGTCTACACATCTGCACCTGTGGTGTGCCAATATTCATTCATTTCTTCTCACTTGCTATAAATAGTCTGAGGAATTTCCCATCAAATTAAGTATTTCAAAAAGAATACTGGAACAGAAGTTTAAGTATGTCAGGACAGGGCATATTAAAATGTTTTTCTAGGTCATACTTGCTTTGGTGGGTACATTTCCCTAAGAACTTTATTTTTAACAGTATCTACACCTACATATCTCTAAAAAGAGGCATGCCATTTGACTCATTCAGCTGCTGCAACCATGAAACTATAAATGACATAAATAAAAAAGCTCTTAGGAAACAACTGTAAGTGAACATTTTTGGCTAGACATTTCAAAGTGACAGAGGGTTAATTCCAGTCAGAATTTTACTAAGTTAAAAGCTAATAAATGTGATCTTATTCCAAGCTATTAACAGTTCTTTTTAAAAAAAGTTTTACACAAAATTTAACCCAAAAGTTCCAGGAATGTGCTTTGCTTGTAATATAGTGAGACTGGAAATCAGGTGTTTACTTTTTGCTTAGTGTTCTGTTCCATTGCTGTAAATGAGTGTACACTGAACACTTCATTTTTTTTACTCATATTCTAGATCTGAAACTTCCCTAATCCTGAGGGGACTATTAAATGTTTAGCAATTAATGGATCCTGTGGTAATTAATGGATTCTGTGGATACCTACACTGTCAGGAGTCTTCAAAATCTGTGCTGATAAATGTAGCATACAAAATCTTAGAAAATGGTAACACACACTAACCAGTTCATTCACAAAGCCTGCCAATTTAATCATGTACTGACTATGCTAGGCGAATGTTAGTTCTATGAAAATGATTGGAATTTTCTGTGAAGACTGCCCTTCTTTGTCTTTCACTCATGGGTATGCATGTTGATGGCTTTCAGTCTCTCTTTTCATGCCATTTCAATAGCCATTTGACATGTTAGGACCGGCTAGAGTGAGTCCTGAAACACAGAGACTGAATGGCTAAAAGATGGTCTTACATATACTAAGTTCAAAATTCCCATTTATCAGAATATTCCTTTTCCTCCAAGGTATGATGATCTCAAAGTTAGTATGCATATGTAAGTTTGGGGTGTACATTGGGGGATGCAGGGGACTTGACCTATAAAAAAGAAGTTAAAAAGAGAAGCGTGAGCTTCAAGATTCACTCTTTTCCTGGGTTTTTGGTTTGTTTTAAAGCTTATTGGCACTCTGCATTTCAAATGCCCACATTTCAGTAGGGAGCCGTGATTTTTGTTGCAGGCATTGACCCATTTAGTCAAGCTCTTCTGGAAGGATTTTATTTTCTGTGCTACAAAAATGTCTTTCAACAGTACCTTGCACTGATTGCTAGTAAGGAGGTAGTGGTCATACCTCTTAACTTGCAGTTATTGAAAATAGTAAAGAAGGCCCTTGAAAAATAGGAGCATCAACCTAAAAATCTGGACATCTAATTAGTATAAGATTTGAATACAAAATAGCACATAACTATGCCTGCTTCCAGTAGAAATGTGGGATACTACTCAGAAACATGTTTAAAAAAACAGAGTGACAAAAGTGATGGAAAATATATGCACATTATCAAAGAGACAGTGTAAAACCTGTAATAAATTATTTCACAGAATTCTACCACACAAGATCATTTATTTTTACTTCAGGAAAAGGGAGTTGCAACATGTCTGTCCTCTTTTTTTTTTTAAATTATTGATACCACCAATATGTTTGACATTTGGTATGATTTTCTGTGCACTAGACAGCTTCAAAAATCATATATGTTGATGAAGATTCAGAAAATTTTGTGAAAGGGTAAATGAATAAAAAAATAAGAACATACCTCCAAAAATAGGGACAGTTGGGAGGTCACGTAGTTGTGGTTTTGGTGGAGGGCCTGACCAAATACTTATACAGCAGTACGTCACTTTATGTGCATCTTAGAATTTAAATGACTTCTTATGACTTTCTTATCTTGCCTATGCAAATTTTGGTTATCTGATATGATCACTCCCAAATCACTTTACATTTTTTGGTGTAATAACTTTAATATTTATATGGAAAACCTAGTCTTGTTTATGAAATGCCCTTAATAGTGTTTAGTTTTCTGGAATAAGCATAATTCGCCCCTTAACAGTAAGACATAATTAACCAATTACATACTCTTGGTGCAGAATTTTGAGCTCTTGTCTCCCCCCCCCCCTATTGCCCATTTATTGTAATTGTCAGACTTTGTGCAATTTTAGTTTATAATATATCTGTTTTAAGTATTTTTTGACTGTTGTTATGTTTTAATTGTTTAAGGCTTTATCTACTAATTATTCTAGCTTTTACTCACACATCATCTTCTCTACTTCTTTTATTTTTCTGTGTAAAACGACCAAGTTCCCCAGCAGTGAGGAAGAAAAATATGACAGACCAGAAAGTTCCCAAGTTAGAAAGACAATGATGAAACAGAATATGAAGTAATGTCAAGTATATATTAATTCTTTCAGCATAGTTACTATACAAAACTACCAGGGCAGCAAGGAAGCGGCAGTAAGATTTCAGAAGTGGAAGGGTATGACATTAGTGTTGTTCTAAGAGGTGGGGTAAATGACTGAACCATAACAGTGAAAGTGTATAGAGGAAGACTCATGATGCTTGATGAGTTTGGATGTCTCTGTGAAGATTGGGGAAAGATGGGCGAAGGCTGCCAACCTAGTCAAATAGAATTTGATACATAATTCTATCATTTGTATAAATAAATGTAAAATACAGGCTTGTGTTCTTAAATGAAAGAAAACACTGTAAAATGTGAACTTCAAGATTGTTGAAACATTGCCATCTGCTGTAAGGAAAACCAAGCCAAGCATTTCAAATGTTCTTTGAAGTTAGAATTATCTAAAAAGTGGTGCCGAAGCGGCTGGCTGAACACATTCTTTCTATTGTCTTAACTTAAGGAATAATTGTTAGAGTATAGATGTGAAATGTCTTTTATTGTTGTAGTTTCCTGAGCATGTGTTATCTTTCTAAATAATGCAGTTTGTTTGCCTGGTAACTCCAGACTAAGTGTCAAAATGATGTAATGTGAATACTGGGAAAACCTAAGTGTCAAAATGATGTAATTTGGGAGGGCCTTAGCAGAATTGCTTTTAGTGAGTTTAAAAACTATTGTTGAGAGAGAGACAAAAAGCATTTTGTCTTGGACCATCAACCCCAGCACTGCTTATGCTCTTTATGTATGTAAGAAGGATTATAGCACTGAGTTCTCAATTAAGAATAGCTAAAGATTAGAAAGTTAGATTAAGTGTTTTTCTTTGACATCATACCTGTCCTACTGTATTATTTTAAGTTTCTGTGTGATCCCTGAACTCTTAGATATCTCTGTGGTGTAGCAGTATTGTCTTGTGTTTTAATTATTTATTATTAAATATTTTCAAAACCTTTACCTGTGGCTGGTTTGTGTAGAGATAGTAGGCTCTAGAGTACATTGCATATTTATAGAGTTCATTGTAATAGGCCACTCTAATAAGCCTTAGACTGAATAGTCGCATTACCAATTGGATAATAATATTGCACAGTAATAATTGGACACCCTTTTAATGGCCTTTGAGTAGCTGATAGAAATTAGCTGGTGGTGGCAGGAATTACTAATGTATAGTGTGTGTAAAGGGACACAGCTAGAGAATCTGTGTCAGCCTTTCCCATGAGTGTCTGTAAAGTTGTATAAATATTTATCTCCAAATGTGGGTGTGTGTCAGCTACCTGGGCAGGGACATGAAGTACTGGTTGGGCAGAGAGGGTACTGGAGGTTAGCTTGCCAGCTAGGCTGAGATCTGGACCCTATAGCTGTGCCAGTGGGGAGTCTTATTGGGGACCTGGAGAGCAAGGGAGCAACCAGCCCCAGACTGGCTGTGATCTCTGTGTGCAGTTAAGGGAAATTGTACTTTACTGTGTGTATTAGTTATCCTTTCCTCTTCTATGAGACGACCTCCCTGGTGTTAGTGATGAGGATTGAGGCTCCTTGATTGCTGGGCCGGGGCACGGTCATCACAAGTGGTGGCAGTGGTTGGGATAAGATAATCTCACAAGTATTTGGCAGTGGTAGGATCTACTTCACATACTAATTGGCTTGTAGTGGTGTGGGTAGAGTGAATCCTGTAATTTATGTATAGTGATCTCTGAAAGTGTTTTTTTACTCTAAATCAGCCACGCTGTGTATACTTAGATTTCAGATCACAATTGCTTAATTTTTTTGTTAGCTTGGTTAGCCAGGGTGAGCAGGCAGCATGTCAGCACAGGAGTATAGAAAGCTGACAAGGAGCCAGCTGGAGGAGATGTGCCAGGCTAGGGGACTGGTGCATGGAAACCTGACTAATGCAGACCTGATTGCAGCCTTGATTACAACTGCATCAGAAAACAGCATCCAGGAGGACAATCAGACTGACAATCAGTGGAGATACAATATCCTTGGAGAATGGACAGCTCAACCTTTCTGCGAAGGACAATCAGACTGGCAGTGGAAATACAATATCCTCAGAGAATGGACAGCTCAACCTTTCTGCAGTGGACTTAAAAATCCAGCTGGAGCTAAAGAGACTTGAGTTGGAGGCCAGGCGTTTGGAGATATAAGCCGAAGAAAAGGAGCATCAGAGGAAGCATCAGAGGGAAATGCTGACTCTTCAGCAGAGTCATGGAGGTAATGGGGAAGGGAGAAACTGGACCCCAGAAGCACAACACGTCAGTAAACTTCTTCCGCAATATAAAGAGGGGGATAATTGTGATAGTTTCATTCACATGTTTGAAAGGGTATGCAAACAGTATAGTGTTGACCAAAGGCTCTGGGTACGGTTCCTGAACCCCTTACTCCATGGGAAAGCTGTAACTTGTATATCACAAATGTCTGACTCTGTCTGTTTTGATTATACTTTTGTAAAGAAATGTCTGTTAGAATTTTTTAAGCTAACACCTGAAATGTATAGGAAAACATTTCGTGAGCATAGATGCAAAGCATATGAAAATGTATGTGAATATGTTGCTGAACTGAGCACTTATTTTCATAGCTGGATGAGTGGCTGTCAGGTCACCACTTTTGAAGGACTGGCAGACCTTTTGGTGAGGAAACAAGCCCTTAGCACTTTTCCTGAGGACATGAGGTTCTGGTTAGCTGATAGACAATGTGCTACTTCAGATGAGTTAGGGAAGAAGGGAGACCTATACCTGACCAGCAGGGCAGCCCTGCACAGGAAGGGGACCCCCAGTACTACTCATGGGTCTAAAAAGAATCCCCTAGTAGCAGGGGAAGTGAGTCTATATCAGAACATCAAAGTATTAAAGCTTCAAATGTTCTGATATCGAACACTATTCAGCGAATGATAAGAATAGTGAAGCTTCAGAACAGCACATTCTTTCTTTGGGAATGAATTTGGTTGGCCATTTCTGTGGCTTCGCTATTCTTAGCTCTGTGGTGGAAAGTTACGGGTTGGGTTCAGGTAAGTGTGTGATTGTATGTTAGGGTTAGGGGCGGGTTAAGTGAGTTAGGGTTAAGGTGCGGGTTAGGTGTGTATGCGATAGTGACAGACTTTAGGGTTAGGGGTGATTTAATGAGTTAGGGTTAGGGCGTGGGTTAGGTGAGTGTGCAATAGTGACGGACCTTAGGGTCTGGGTTAAGGTAAGTGGGTAGATAGTAGTGTATGTTTAGTTTATTGTAGCATTAGATGTAGGAATTTAAGTGTATGTGTGTGGTTGCTGTTTGTTTGATGTGCTTGTGTTGTGTGTATGTGTTTCGGAGCAGCAAATTGTTTCAATGAGAAAAAATTCTCTGTTCTGAATGTTCAATATTTTCATGTTTACATGTATTGGGGCCAATGAAATAGCATTCGCTATTTTCATCTTTTGATAACTTGATATAAATGTAGGGAAGCCACTAATCCAGGTACACATCCAGGATCTAGGGTTAAATGTTTTGAATGCAAGCAGTGGGGCCATGTGGCATACAGGTGTCCACGGAGGCAAGGTGGGGAACCAAAGTTGAGGGAGCCAGTATGTGGGAAAGACAAAATGCCAACAGTAGGTTGTCTTGAGACAACAGGGGTATGGAACTATCATCCTGCAGATGTCCTGAGAGGGAAGGATTTGGATGAGGCAGTACTATGTACTTATGCAGTTACACGCAGTGAGGCTAGGAGACAAGCATGTGGGTCTGGTGGCCTGGGGGAGACTCAGACAGACTGCATACTTGCAGCCAGGACTGCTGAGGTGGTCACTTCAGGGAGTGAGCTATGCTGTAGCAGTGAGACTGAATGTGAGCCACAGCTGCTTGTGGGTACTGATGTTCCCTTGGACAGGGTAACTGCAAAGGTAGAGGTGAGTAGTAGTACCCAGGCTGACAGTAAGGCACCACTGTCAGAGAATGCCAGACTTCCTGTGGAAGGGGAGCTGGGAAGGGTTACAAGGAGAGAGTTGAGACAGGCTCAGCTCTTGGACCCTACATTGCAAGGCCTGAGGCAGATAGCTAGGGAGGCACCTGATTCTCAAGGGAATGGGGAATATGTATACTGGGACAAAGGGTTACTATACAGAGAATGGACCCCTGATGGAGGGCTAGAAGGTTAGAGAGTACAACAGTTGATAGTGCCTAGAGCTTAATATCTGGCACTTCTAGCCATAGCCCATGATATTCCCTTTGCAGGTCATATGGGCATAAAATGTACAAAGAGGCATATTATGCAGAACTTCTATTGGCCTGGAATTTCCAGAGATGTAACAAGGTACTGCAGGACCTGTGAGCAGTGCCAAAAGGTAGGCAATGCAGGGGACAAGGTGAGAGCTCCTTTGATGCTTTACCTGTGATTGAGGAGCCATTTCAGAGGGTAGCTATGGATATTGTGGGTCCTCTGAGTACCCCAAGTTCCACAGGGAAAAAAAGTATATCCTAGTGTTAGTGGATTATGCTACATGATACCCTGAGACAGTTGCTTTGTCCTCCATTGAGGCATAGAAGTTGGAAAATGCTTTGTTAGAGATTTTCAGCAGGGTAGGTTTCCTAAAAGAAATACTGACTGACCAAGGTGCCAATTTCCTGTCAGACATGCTGGCATGTCTGTGGAAGTCCTGTGGGGTGCAGCACAAGAAGACGACCCCATACCATCCTCAGACTAATGGTCTTGTTGAGAGGTTAAACTCTACAATCAAGTCCATGCTACAGGCATTTGCAGATCAGTTAAACAGGGAGTGGGACAAATGTTTGCCCCATCTGTTGTTTGCTTACAGAGAGGTTCCACAGGAATCCACAGGTTTTTCACCCTTTGAGTTTCTGTATGGACATAGGGTGAGTGGACCTCCAGATTTAATTTGAGATGAGTGGGAAGGTGAGTATGAGTCTCACAAGGAGTCTGTTGTGGCATACATCCTAACACTCAGGACAAGGCTCAGGGAACTCATGGGCTTGGCTCAGGAGAACCTGGCAGAAGCCCAACAACAGAAAAAGGTGTGGTATGACAAGAATGCTCGAGCTAGGGAATATGTTGTGGGGCAGCAGGTAATGGTTCTCATTCCTGTCAGACACAACAAGCTGCAAGTAGCTTTGGAGGGACCCTACAAGGTGGTAAGAAAGGTAAGTGATGTTAACTACATGGTGGAAGTGCTAGGCAGATGGCAGGGGCACAAATTGTACCATGTTAACATGATGAAACCTTACCATGATAGGGTGGCCCTGAGCATTTGCAGTGGATTGCAGGAGGAGTCTGAGGGAGATCTGGGAACTGATCTCCTCAGTGAGGCTCAGGCTGTCACCTCAGTGGAAAGGGTAGCAATGTTCCAGCAGCTATCTCCTACCCAGGTTTGAGAAATCTGAGCAATGTTGCAGAAGTTTGGGGCATGTTCACTGGAAAACCAGGGAGCATCCACCTAGTGCAGCAACAGGTGGATACAGGACCCCAAAGGCCTATTAGGCAGGCCCTTTATAGGGTGCCTGAGGGAGTCAAACAGACTCTGAGGGAAGACATACAGGAGATGTTGGGACTAGTGGTGATTCAAGAGTCCAACATTCCCTGGGCCTGGCCATTAGTGCTGGTGCCAAAGAAGGATGGCAGCACCAGGTTCTGTGTGGATTACAGGAAATTAAACAGTCAGACAAAATCAGATGCTTACTCCATGCCTAGGACAGAGGAGGCCCTAGAGCAGCTGGGTGGGGCTAAGTATCTTACAACCATTGATCTTACCAAGGGTTAGTGGCAAGTGCCCTTGACTCCCAGTGTTAGGGAGAAGTCAGCCTTTGTGACTCCTTTTGGCTTGTGTGAGTTCACAAAGATGCCCTTTGGGATGAAGAATTCCCCAGTGACTTTCCAGAGGCTGGTGGATAATATCCTAGCAGGAGCAGGTGGGTTTGCCCTTGCTTACCTAGATGATATTGCCATCTACAGCCATTCCTGGCCAGAGCACCTTCAGCATGTCAGGGAGATGCTAGGCAGAATACAGAGGGCAGGGTTGACCATTAAGCCAAGCAAATGTCAGGTGGGTGTGGCAGAGGTCTCCTATCTAGGACATAGAGTAGGGAGTGGTAAGATAAGGCCAGGACCTGCCAAAGTGGAAGCTATCCAGGCATGGCCTGCACCTGTTACCAAAAAGCAGGTGAGGGCATTCTTAGAGACAGCAGGGTACTACAGAAAGTTTGTCCCTAGTTATAGTACCATAGCTGCTCCCCTCACAGACCTGACAAGGAAGAACAGGCCAGATAAGGTAGTGTGGACGCCAACATATGAGCAGGCATTTCAGAAGCTTAAAGAAGCTTTGGGAGGTCCCCCTGTGTTAGCCAGTCCAGATTACAGACAAGTATTTGTTGTGCAAGTGGATGCTTTGAACCATGGGGTGGGGGCTGTACTTAGCCAGATTTCTTCAGAGGTGGAAGAGCACCCAGTGGTTTGTCTCAGTTGTAGGCTCCAACCCAGGGAGGAATGCTTTGCAGCTGTAGAAAATGAATGTCTAACTATAGTGTGGGCACTGCAGAAATTTCAGCCTTATCTGTATGGAAGAAAATTCACTGTTATGACAGATCACAACCCTCTAACATGGTTAAACAGAACCAGTCAGCAAAATGCCAAGTTGCTAAGATGGAGCCTGAGGTTGCAAGCATATGATATGTTAGTGCAGCACCACAGTGGGATTAGCAATGCCAATGCAGATGGGCTCTCGAGATGGGGAATGGGGTGAGGTACCCTCAGATAGACCTAACCCTCTCAAGCAGCTTTTCTCAAGGGTCACTTGAAAAACTAGCTTCAGTTCTCCAGGGGGGAAGAGATGTGAAGATTGGGCAAAGATGGGCGGAGGCTGCCTGCCTAATAGAATTTGATGCATAATGCTATAATTTGTATAAATAAATTTAAAATACAGGCTTGTGTTCTTAAATGAAAGAAAACACTGTAAAATGTGAACTTCAAGATTGTTGCAATATTGCCATCTGCTGTAAGGAAAACCAAGCCAGGCATTTCAAATGTTCTTTGAAGTTATAATTATCTAAAAAGTGGTGCCAAATTGGCAGGCTCAACACATTATTTCTACTGTCTTAACTTAAGGAATAATTGTTAGAGTATACATGTGAAATGTCTTTTATTGTTGTAGTTTCCTGAGCAGGTGTTAGCTTGCTAAATAATGCAGTCTGTTTGCCTGGGAACTCCAGACTAAGTGTCAAAATGATGGAATGTGAATACTGGGAATACATAAGTGTCAAAATGATGTAATTTGGGAGGGCCTTAGCAGAGCTGTTGTTAGTGAGTTTAAAAACTATTGTTGAGAGAGAGACTAAAAGAATTTTGTCTTGGACCATCATCCCCAGCACTGCTTATGCTTTTTATGTATGTAAGTTGGATTATAGCACTGTGCTTTCTCTTAAGAATAGCTAAAGATTAGAAAGTTAGATTAAGTGTTTTTCTTTGACATCAGACCTGTCCTACTGTATTATTTTAAGTTTCTGTGTGATCTCTGAACTCTTAGATATCTATGTGGTGTGGTGTATTGTCTTGTGTTTTAATTATTTATTATTAAATATTTTCAAAACCTTTACCTGTGGCTGGTTTGTGTAGAGATAGTAGGCTCTAGAGTACATTGCATATTTATAGAGTTCATTGTAATAGGCCACTCTAATAAACTTTAGACTGAATAGTCACATTACCAACTGGATAATAATATTGCACAGTAATGATTGGACACCCTTTTAATGGCCTTTGGGTAGCTGATAAATATTAGCTGGTGGTGGTAGGAATTACTACCATATAGTATGTGTAAAGGGGCACAGCTAGAGAATCTGTGTCAGTCTTTCCCAGGAGTGTCTGTGAAGTTGTATAAATACTTATCTCCAAGTGTGGGTGTGTGTCAGCTACCTGGGCAGGGACATGAAGCACTGGTTGGGCAGAGAGGGTACTGGAGGTTAGCTTGCCAGCTAGGCTGAGATCTGTACCCTATAGCTGTACCAATGGGGAGTCTTATTGGGACCTGGAGAGGAAGGGAGCAACCAGCCCCAGACTGACTGTGATCTCTGTGTGCATTTAAGGGAAATTGTACTTTACTGTTTGTATTAGTTATCCTTTCCTCTTCTATGAAATGACCTCCCTGGTGTTAGTGGTGAGGATTGAGGTTCTTTGGTTGCTGGGCCAGGGCACGGTTGTCACAGTCTCCTTTGTTTTGTGTATCAGGATTAATTAAAGTTATTTTTTTGTGATTAAATAAGGTAATTCAATGAATGATGGAAATTGTAGTTTTTGAATGTTTTGATATTTAATTAATGACAAAAAAATGGAAACAGCTATGAATGTAACTGTGGAAGAACAAATGTGCAATGACAGGAACTGGGAGGCATGCTGGGTACCTTAGCAGTGTGATGGTAAAACACTGGTTTGGTTGAATGACAAAGAAGCAATAAGAAGAATGGAAGAAGGGATGACACATTGTTGAACAGTTAGAATGATATAGAAACACATTACAAGTGGTTGGAGTCATTGACACTGGGTTTTTGCATACTTAACAGGTTGTTGAAGTACAAAATAGGAAGCAGAAATTAAATGAGAAGCAGAAAATGTGGAACAGTAATCTTTAGCTGCAATAGAGGATTAAGGGTTGTAGAAAAAATCTGAGACTGATTGGTATGATGGTGGTTATGAAAACTATGACGTTACACTGCACTGGTTTTGTTAAATCATTACTGGGATTACAGCAAGTATGTAGATTGCATTTGACTGCATTATAAGGGTCCTATGGCAAACCTTGAGGTAATTTACTGCAATTCTGACTACTTATGAGAAGGAGCAAGTACTGTGGCAATTATTGCTCTTGAGAAGAAATTTACTATATTGGTTAAAATGGTGCATATCAGTCATGATTACTCACATGCAACTTTTCATCAGAGACTACAGTTTAGGAATGCTGTTAAAGAGTGTAATAAATGTAAACTGAAATATAGACTGGCCTTCTCAGCATTGATAAAAATATCTATGGAAGGATTGCTGGATTTTACTAATGCCAAGGGAGCCAGGCTAAACATTTTGTGAAGTAATGGAGACTGAATACATGGACTTTATAAATCCAAGAGACTATATGAGCTCAGTGAAAACGAATGGAAGAAGCAGCAGGAGTTTCAAAAAGACAAGGGAAAGAGTTTTTATGTAATGCCACTGGAGAGGGAGATGATATGAGAGGTTACATATTGCTGTCTGACTATGAACTGTTATGAACAGAAGCATGTTTAAATAGTATTGTTAAACTACTACTTAGAAAACTTAACACTGTTGAAAGATAACTCATTTATGGTAAATTGAACTTGAAGATGTACTTATGAAAGGATGACAGTGAGCTGTCTGTTAAAATCACTGGAAATGAAGTGCACAGTAATTCAAAGGCCCCTATGTCTTTCAGAATTTAATTCACTTGAGTAAGAATAACACTGTAGCTAGAGTTAGGGTATGAAGGGGGCAACTGTCCCAGACACAAGCTGTCATGGAGCATGATCAGCATTGTAGCAGGGGTATCAATTCATAAGTCAGTGGTGTCATCATTTGATCACTCATGCTGAACACGAGTGCTGATAATCATCTAAGTAGCTACAATTAACATCATGGCTAATGACATTATTTAAAAGACTGCATGTGTTAGCAATTATAGCAAGGAGCTAGTATAGCTATTTGCTACAGTCAGGCCTGGCCTTAGGGCTATCAAACCTTTTGGCCCAGTAGGGCACTGTTCCTTCAGGGGACCCCACAATAAGGTATAGCAGGGTCATTACGCCCTATGTGACCAACAATATTTGCCTGAGAGACACTGCAGCAAAGTGCAAGGCATTTTGCTATTTGTAGTCTTGATCCCTCAGTAGCGATAAATCTCATTAGTGGAGCAGACTCCATTTCCCATTCAACATTGCACTAATGGCTAGTACTATTAATAGTTATAGCTTCATGCCACTTCTATGACTAATGGTGGTAGCTGCTCATACCTCCATAGCAGTCAGTTATTGCAGCTGAGTGTTTAATAGAGTTTTCAACCCAGAAGTGGAGTCAGATTAACCATTTGGCTTTGTGTAATTCCTCAGCTGCTGTTGCAGAAAATAATAAGACCAGATTTAATTTGATGACAGTTACAGAGCTACACCTTGTTTTACTTTAGTTTTCTTGCTGACATGGGGTGTATGACTAGTTGCAGTTTGATACAGTTATAAGAAATAACCGTGTAATATTTTCAGCCAGTATAAGGACAAACATTAATAAACAAAAAAAAAATGACCTGATACTGTGATGTGAGGTAACGTCTGATCACTAAGATTTGTGAAAGAATGTTGCCAGTTCAACAGTCTGGCAGGGAAGTGCTTGCTGATGTTACAGATAGGAGCAAGCTAATCACAAAGAAGTGAAACGTGAGTGAGGACTGAGTGGCAGGCAGCATAGGTGGGCAGAAAAATGTTTTACCTGGCTGAAACTGGAAAAGCAGTAACAGAAACAGTTTCATTCATAAATGTACCACAGGAGTACCTTAGATTCAGAGTCACATACAAAAATGGAGAGACATACAGAAAAGTAAAGTTAAAAAAGATTAGAAACTGCTTGGATTGGATTGCGGAGCAGTTTTAGTCAGAAGTGTGTTATAGAAAACTGAACAAACTTTGAGAAGGTTTTGTATGTTCACCTTATTTCCATGTGGATTTCCTTATAGTAATCTGACTGCTCTATGTTATCCCTGTCTGTGATCTTTACTACTCACCTTGCAGTCTGGGATATGTCTGGAAAAGATATGCATGCATTTGTCCATTTACTCAGTTTAACAAATAAAATAAGTAAATTAAAAATAAACTTTCAGAAATAATTATAATTTAGGGTGGTATGTGAACAATGGACAGGCATGAGATGAGAATTATTATTATTATTATTACTACTACAGAGTTTTATGTGGTTTTGAGGAAACACACTGATTGTAACAAGGTATGAGAATTAACTGGACAAAGGGCTCCAACAATTCCTAACAGGTTCAGAAGGTGATGGGAAGCATATGAAGGAAGAAAAGGGTAATATGAGATAATACAGTTTAGCAAATGTTCTTGCTCCTTTTGGCTTCCCAGTCTCCCCACAGTCATTAAAGCTGTACACACTGACTCATTTATCCAGCACCTCCTGGCATCTGAGGCCATTAGACATTGAAGAAAAGAGATGTGAATTGTCATGAGTTGTACTATTCTATGAGGTTTCATGTTTCCATTGAGGTTACATCGAGAAGCATGGTCTGCTTGGTGTTGTCTGCAGTACCTCCTTAGGATGATGGTATGTATAAAGTACTAAACATACAAAGGCTTGTCAATTGTTTGATTTTGTTTTAAAATACTATAAGACAACCTGTAAGCTAATAAATAAGCATAATGTTTTGTAATGTGCAGTAACAGCACATATCAGAAATAATCTTAAGTCCAGGAGGCCAAAGGGTGGGGGTGGGTTTAAGATGAGAGGTGGGGGCATCAGTTAAGGGGCCCCACCAAAATGGTAAAATTTGGGCCATGCAATTGCTAAGGCCACCAGGCTACATTTACTGTAGGACAAATAGGAAATAATTATGTAGAAGCAATTTGACTAAAGTTGGAAGAAATTTTTTGATCCTTATGTTTGTAAGACTTTTTTTTGTTTTCCTTAATTTTGGTTGAAGGGATGCCCCCAACTGGGACATTGCCCAGGGCACCAAGTGCTACAGCTACAGAGCTGACTAAGACTGTTTAATATATCCTAAGGTACCTGAAGTTAATTTAAAAAAGACTATATACTATAAGGAATCAGCTACATGAGTACTGTACAGAGGATCAGTCTAGTTGATATTTATACAAAAGGAGCAGTAAACAATGATCCCATTTTCTTTTCACTTGAGACTGTGACTATAACCATGGAGATTAACGATGCAAAATATCAGGTTCTATTTGTGATATTTATTTTCTTGTTTGTTGTTGAGTGAATGCAGTTGCTGCACTTAGTAAGATGTGAGGAGTACTTTATAAGTAGTGGGCTTGAATATTGAAATTTTAATGTTTAAAAAAGAATTATCTAAATTTTTTTCATTAGAAATGTTTATAGCTGAGTGGCCACTAATGCAATGTCAATCCCTGAGAAATTATTCTGTAATGTTTGTTGTATATTCATTCTATGTGTAATATTGAAGTATGGATAATGGTGCTTTACACAAACCACATAGTGGTTAGATGTGGAAAGCATTGGAAGGTTAAACATAACTTACATGTGGTTTTATATGGCTTAATACAGTCCCTATGTTCATGAATTAATTAATCTGACATACTACTACTACATTAGTATGTGAAAACAACCTGTAAAGTGAATATTTACATGTCAGAAGTTTTAGCTTAAGGGCCGTGGCCAAGATGGTGAAAGCTCTGTGACTGAAAATGTTTCTTTGACAGAAAATATAATTAAAAAATACAATTTGGAGATACTTGTTAGCTAATTTTTATCCACTAATAGTCAGGAAAAGGATTTGTAGCTTCAAGTTCTTCAAAAGCTGTAATTTTCAGAATTTCAACTGCTTGGTTAGGAGAGAAGAGATTCATCATGAGCCACTCAGGAAATGGTACTCAGAATTCTTGTGTTAAAAAAGACATGAAATCACTTATATCTAATATGGAGGATGTATTACTTAAAATGGACAAACCGGATACCAAAATAGAACATTTCAAAGAAGAGACCAGAAAGAAGAAGGGACATTTAGAAATTCTTATGAAACAACAAAGTGCACAAACCAGCTGAATGAAAGAAGCTTTAAATGATCATGAAGGGAGAATAATTGAAGGTGTGTCTCATGATGAGTTTATTTTAAAACAAAATAACTGACTCATATATAAAGTTGATGATTAGAAATAGACTGAGATGAAATAATATTAGAATGTAAGGTATACTTGAAAAGTATGAGGGAGACAATGTAATAAACTTCTTAACAACCTGACTACATACAACATTAAATCTACCTGAAACTTTATCTTTTAGAATCAAAAGGGTACATAGATCTCTGAGAGCACCTTTGAAGAAAGAAAACTCACCATCATGTTCAATTATAGTTAAGTTTATGTATAGCTTAGAACAAGATCAGATATTAAAAACAGCATGGTCCAGCCCACCTACTAAAATAGGTTCATATGTAGTTAGATTTGGCAATGATTATTCCTGCAAAGTAATGAGTAAAAGAAAATGCTGCTTGCTACTGCTCAATGAATTTAAAAAGAGCATTATTAAAGCCACTTTGGTATTTCCTACAAAGATCAAATTATTTCTTTCTGAAGGAGCCAAAATATTTGACACCGGAGGAGGCACCCACGTTTGTCAACAAAAATAAAACCCTTAATAATACTGAAGACATTGATTGGAATAGTGTATCCCTGAAGAGACAGAGTGAGTTGAATTCCTGGAAAGTCACTTTTAAAAACAAGTGACTTTTATTCTCTGATTGCAGGACTTTTATTTTCTGAAACAATATAATTACCCTTTAAATAAATGGTTTGTATTGGACTTTAAGCTTCAAACACATGTAAGTATGTATTTATATTTTAAGCTAAAGCATTTTTCATGATAAGGAGTATAAATGATTAGCTTTCTTGTTTTTCTATATTTGCAATTTGCTTAATCTTTGTTTCATTTCACTAAACTTATAGATATATTTCTGAATGTTTAATACTGTAAGAGACTGTGATTGATTTATAAGCAGTCGAATTAGTAACTTTAAGACTATATAAGTTAAGAATTATTTTTTATTTGTTTAACTTTGTTTAGTATGTGCACTGTTGGGTTAAATGAATATTATATCTAGGTAATATGCTAATTAGAACTGTTAAAGTGATGGTGATTTTGTTTTCTTTGTTTCTGTGTAACACTTACCTCTCACATGTAATTTATAAAGCAAGTGACACTTAAAAAGCTTTTAAACAAAAGAATATTCCAGTTGTGTGATGGTACTTGAATTGTTTTAACATAATTCACTTTCTTAAGTAAATCTGTACAGGTACAAATCCTATTAATTCAAGTTTGCATCTCATGCGCATAAGAATAATGAGTGAAGAACAATGACTTAGCTTCTGCTTTTACTATTATATCAACTAAATTATTATTACTAATCCATCTGTTTGGTGATTTGGCTGATGCCAGGATTTTAGCTTTCTTCTCTTCACTTGTATCTTCTATACTAGATATGCAATTAAAATCCCCTTCTAAAATTTGACTACCCTTCTAATGACTTTGTAGTAAGTTTAAGATATCTTTAACCCCTCTTGCACCTATTCCAGTGATCCAGTAAAAATTAGCTAGTGTATAGAGTTTGTCATTAGATTTAATTATTATAAATGTATACATTTATTTGGTATAATTAAAGGATTCCATGATCTTTGACATTTCAGTAGATTTTTTTCCAAAGTATAGGAGTTCCACTCCTCTTTTTGTTAAAAGAATCAGATGATAACATTTTGTGACCCAAGTTCTTTAAATATTGTATATCTTTATGGATCTAGTGAGTCTATTACAAGATTAAAATGTCTCCTCTGTTTAAATTTTTAAATATCTCATTAATGATTTCCTTTTGTGGCCATTATTTAACACATTTACATTAATAGATAATAGATTAAAAGTATATAAGCTATGTATTTATAAAGATTTATTTTAAAAGATAATATGACACATTTATCCACCATATTAATTTAATTGTATATAGGACTGCATTGCATTCCTACAACACTATCTTAACATTCCACATTTTTCTGAAATTTTCCTTTCTACAAACTAAACTACTAAAAATTGTAATTAACAAAAACAGAAACAAGTCTACAACTGTAACGGTATATATTACTAATAAAACACAACCTACCATAATACCAAAGTTCCTAATTTGCCTATTGAATAGACTATCTCTCTACCTACCAATATGAAATATTTGTAAAAAACTATCCAAAAGCTACCATGAAATAAAAATAATTCATATAATAGTATACATAAGTTAAAAAATAAGAGATTACTATTTTAGTTATCTATTTTGCCATTTAAAACTATTCCCCATTACTAAACAAAAATTTAACAATCTTGATCTATTATTCGCAAAGATTAAATAATCCAAAAATAGTGTACTATATACCTATTTAGTAGTGTAAAGTATCCATTAAATATTCCTAAATTATTCACTCATTCAGCATTGTTATAATTCCTCTCCATATAGATAACTAGAACAAAGTGGGACCTGAAGAGATAAAAATGTCTGTAAACTTGCAGGTGACAAGAAATCTTATTATACTAAACTATTACAGAAAAGGAAAACCAGTATATATATATATATATATATATATATATATATATATATATATATATATATATATATATGTGTGTGTGTGTGTGTGTGTGTGTGCAGCATAATGAAAGATACACACATTTTATAGATCTAACAAAGCTCTGAATTAAGTACAAGTGTCTATATATTAAAATTGTGTAACATTCTTAACATGATAAATATTAAACTATTTAAAAATCCTTTAGCTTATTAAACTAATTCATAAAAATATGTACGTTACTGAGGTCAAAGAGAATGCCCTGCTATTTCTATGAAGACAAAAAATGCAGTCTTTATTATAGTCAGAAGTTACAATATGCTTAATTTAAATCCCATTCTCCCTTCCTGGGTTCAAACCTACTTGAAAAATCTAATTTACTTTCTGCCAAAATGGATGTACTAATTCAACAATAAAATACTCAGATTTCAGCCCTGACTTATGAAATGAGTTATTTCAGGTAGCATTAGCAAATCTAACAACATACAATATACAAAAAGCTTCAAAGTTCATATAACCAAGCTTCAAATTTCAGCTTTCAGGATATTTCAGATATTATTATATGATTTTCTATGCAAATTATATGAGAGCTTGTACATTCACATTTCTGCTATATGCAGGTATATGTAGTACATATCTTTTTATAAGCAGTTTGTTATTTAAATATGCATTTCTGTCTAATTTGCCCACTAATATTCAACCTTATTGCATATATCTTCTAAAAATTCCCAACAAAGATCTATTTAATCATTAGCTAGCTCTCTGTTACAGCTTACAGTACGTCTATACATTTCTTAACTTACTGATGCTGTTCTTTTATTAATCGTACATAGTAGATATTCTATTCCTTGTGCAATTTGCATATCATTCATAAGATGTTTACTCTTCTTATTAATTCTAGTATTACACTCAATCTTGACTATATAAAATAATTCCTGCTTGTTTAATTTGAATGTGTCTTTTAGCCATTGTGAACTGCTGTTCTGATCTAAGCTTTACATCCTGATATTAGAATTTGATTACAGCATGTGAAAATGGCAACTCACATCACCCAGCCACTGCTAATTTCCTCTGTAAGTTTTTCATTTTTCTTAATTCCTTTAAACTGTTCTAATCAGGAACAAACATCTAACTTTACTTCTTTCCATTAATATGTACAGTTTGAGTTATTAACACTACAGAATATACTATTAATATTCAGCAAAATGTAAAAAAAAGTATATGCCAGCAACAGTTCAGTATAAATCATTAGCATAGCATTTGTTTTACCAATTCTTCACTTCTAAGAAAAAAATGTCTTATTTTGAATAGATGTCACATATATACTTAAGAAAGAGTTAATTTGTGTTTCACAGGCATCACTCATGGACTTTGACCTAGATTTACTTCAAAACAGCTCAAGAACAGGTCAGACACAAGACAAGCAAGAGTCAAGCAACTTTACACAACTAGAACATTCTTTTCTTTTCAGTCTTTTTAAGTGTTACTTGCTTCATAAATAACCTGTGAAAGGAATGTGTTACACAGGAACAAAGAAAACAAAATCCACAGCACTTTAATGCTTCTAATTAGCATATTACTTAAATCTGACATTTAGTTAACCCAGCAATGTACCTACTAAGTAAACTTAAACAAATAAAATTAAATTTGTAACATATATAGCCTTGAAGTTACAAATTCTATTGCTTATAATTTAATGACAGTCTCTTACAGTAAGTATTTGTTTAACATCCAGAAATATATATGAGTTTAGTTAAATTAAATATATTGTCTTTCACCGTAAATATAGTAAAACAGTAAAGCTAACCAATTTATATTCCTTATCATGAAAATGTGTTAGCTTAGGATATAAATGCATACTTGTTCTGAAGCTTAAAGTTCAATACAAACCATTTACTTAAAGTGCAAATCTATGTTATTGTATACATAACATGCAACATTTAAAGCAGCCTATACAAACCTAGGTGGCATTTCTATTAGATTCATGAAACTTTCTTTGAGTTATACATTTATCTATGCATGTATTGTAATACTTTAATTCATTATTGATTTCACTGTTAGCTTGCTGTCTTTTTAACATTTATCATCAGTGACAAATGTTAGGCCAGCTCCAAAGATTTTAATCCCATGCTTCTGGTAGTGGATCTGTCTAAATATCTTGTACTGTTCTATTCACATAATCACTTCATAGCATACTAACACACAGCCTACACACTTTGTAATATTCCATATTATTTTATTATTAACAACCATTTTTGAATTAAAGCAATACTTTTAAGAATCAACAGTGGGAGAAACTATAAGTATTAGGTTCATAGGACGTTACTAAGCATGTAGTTAAGAACATCATTATTTAGCCTAGTCCAAACTCCCAGTTGCCCCTAAGTCCTGTATGCTTAAGTGACTTGCTCCAGGTCACACAATAGGCAAATGAGGCTGAGGGAATCAAACCCTGTACCATAGGATATACAACTCACAACCTTAACCCTCTGAACCAGCTATCCATGAACTACAAATATTGGGGAAAATTGATGGAGAACAGGATAATAAAGAAAGAGGGAAACATAAGTCTACACCTATACAACTTATGCTAGTGTATAGGTACATATGAATCTTATTACAAATGCCATAAATCCTATACTCAAGTAAATAAACTCCATGATGTGAATATACTTCATATTCCTAATGAATTAAAAATGATAATGTCCATGTTAATGATTAATAGTATAAATATCTGAGAGTTTGTAGCCAGTGTTAATAACCTATGGTATGAATATCTGAGGATTAACTGTGAAATAGCAATGCATAGTGTTCCCTATCTACACATCTGTGCTAGTCATATATGGCAAAAAGTTGCACCTAGTCTAGTTATATATGGAAAAAATTTGGGCCTAAGTATCTTATATTTCTATAGCTTGTGTGACCTTTTTCACTAACAAGAGAAGACATTGTGCAATGGATACCATTTCATCACATCATATTCTTTATTAGACTTCAAACTTTGAAACATTACAATATAAAAAAAATATGTATTGCATAAATGAAAATGATATAAATACATGAGCCTATACTGTACTTTAAATAGAAATGCCCTGCTAAGGACATACAAACATGCCATAATGTTATACACATTGATAACACTGAAGCAATAAGAAGGTGCTATCACAATGAAAATCTATGATGTCTGTCAAAATGAATTGTGTAACTTAAGAGTTGGAAGATGGTAACTTCATTAGGTATAGATTTTTCATTTATAATACATAGTTTTTTATATTGTAATATTTCAAAGTTTGAAGTTTAATAAAGAATATGATGTAATGAAATGGTATCCATTACATAATGTCTTCTCTTGTTATTCAAAAAGGTCATGCAAGCTTTAGAAATACAAGATAATTAGGGGCACAATTTTGCCTTTTCCACTAACAAAGAGAATACATTGTGTAATGGATGCCATTTAATTACATCATATTCTTTATTAAACTTCAAACTTTGAAACATTAAAATACAAAAAAGCTATGTATTGCATAAATGAAAGTGATATAAATACATGAACCTATACTGTACTTTAAACGGAAATGCCCTGCTTAGGAGATCCAAAAATGCCATAATGTTGTGCACATTAATAGCACTGAAGCAAGAAGGTGTTATCACAGTGAGAAACTATGCCGTTTGTCAAAATGAATTGTGTAACTTATCAGTTGGAAGATGGTAACTTCATTAGGTATAGCTTTTTCATTTATGAAATGCATATTTTTTATATTGTAATGTTTCAGATTTGAAGTTTAATAAAGAATATGATGTAATGAAATGGTATCCATTACGCAATGTCTTCTCTTGTTAGTAGAAAAGGTCATGGAAGCTATACAAATACAAGATCATTAGGTGAAAAATTTTGCCATATTTGACCAGACACAGATGTGTAGATAGGTAACTCTGTACATTGCTATTTCACAGTTAATCCTCAGATATTCTTACCACAGATTATTAACAAAGACTACAAACTCCCAGATAAGATATTCAAATTATTGATTATGAACATGGACTGTACAGTTATTAATTCATTAGAAATATGAAAGTAATTGGATATTCATATCATGGAGTTTATCTGAGCATAGGATTTCTGACATTTGTAGTAAGATTTATACATACATATATAGTTGAAAAAGTTGTATAAGAGTAGACTTGCATTTCTCTCTTTCTTTATTATCCTGTTCTCCATCCATTTTACAAATATTTGTAGTTCATGGGTAGCTGGTTCAGAGGGTTAAGGTTGTGAATTGTAATTACTGTGGTACAGGGTTGGAGTCCCTCAACCCTCATTTGCCTATTGTGTGACCTGGAGCAAGTCACTTAAGCATACATGACTTAGGGGCAACTGGGAGTTTGGACTAGGCTCATTAATGATCTTTTGACTACATGCCTAGTAACTACATATGAACCTAATAAATATAGCTTTTCCCACTGATGGTACTGAAAATTATTGCTTTAAATCAAAAATGGTTGTTAATAAGGAAATAAAATGGAATATTACAAAGTGTGTAGGCTGTGTGTTAGTACACTATGAAGTGATCATGTGAATAGAACAGTACAAGGTATTTAGATAGGTCCACTACCCGAACTATGAGATTAAAATCTTTGGAGTTGTCCTAATATCTCCAACTTGTGATAAATATTAAAAAGGCAACAAGCTAACAGTGAAATTAATAATGAGTTAAATTATTAAAATAAATGCATAATTAAATGTATGACTCAAAGAAAGTCTCATGAATCTAGTAGAAATTCTACCTGGGTCTATATAGGCTGCTATGAATTTTGCATGCTGTGTACGCAATAATGTATTCAGAGGGTCATTACAGGACAATAACTGCAGGAGATGTTGTGAGGTCTGACTGCCAGACAGATGGCATCCACAATTTGAGCAGGGAAAGGGTATTACTGCACTTAGAAATGACTGTGTTTTTTATTATATTTTTTTGTAATTTTAAGTGATTTTTTTGGGAAAAAAAGTAGTCTCTTTCCTTGTTTAATTACAGTGGAGTCCTTAACATATTGTAGTATTAGAAATGGCAATATAATAGTCAATGAATGTAGTTATCTAAATACACATTTCTTGAGGGTGTATGTGTCTGTGTGTTTATGTTTGGCTTGGAGTGTGCATGTGTGTGTGTGTGTGTGTGTGTGTGTGTGTGTGTGTGTGTGTGTGTGTGTGTGTGTGTGTGTGTGTGTGTGCGTGCATGTGTGCATGCATGTATCTGTCTGTCTGTGTGTGTATTTCTGTATGTATATGTAATGGGGAAAAAGGCAATCAGCTGTTCTTGATTTTACAAACTGTTCATGATTTTTTCCCTCATATTGTGGTCTGTTTCTTGTGAAGTCTGTGCTTTTTGTCTTGTAAATTAGTGAGTATTGCAATCAGTAAATAACAGACATTTGTGTTTCAGACTTAACCTTCAGAAAAAGCATGCTGATGCAAAGCTTGCTATCTTGACAACTTTCTAAGTATGTAAAGGCAGTAGCTGTCAAACAGATGAGGTGTTCAGTCAAGTTGCAGTCATACAAGTGGCTGTAATTAGTCATCACATATGGATATGTGCACACGTGTGTGTGTGTGTGTGTGTGTGTGTGTGTGTGTGTGTGTGTGTGTGTGTGTGTGTGTGTGTGTGTGTGTGTGTGTGTGTGTGTGTACATGGTGGTGGTATGTATATGCTTTCAAGTGTCCCTGATTTTACAGAATGCTCCTCATTTTTTATGTCATATTTTGATTAGTTCCTTGTAAAGTTTATATTTTTTCTCATAAATTATTGAGGATTGGAGTCTGTAAAATAATAACAGGCATCTGAGTTTCAGACTTACCCTTCAGAAAAAGCATTCTAATGCAAAAATCTGGTATTATAGTAATGTTCTAAATATATAAGCGCATATATGGGTAATTGCTGTCCCTGATTTTTCATTTAGCTTTCTCCTTGATTCTTGAATTAAGAGGTTAAGGTGTGTGTGTGTGTGTGTGTGTGTGTGTGTGTGTGTGTGTGTGTGTGTGTGTGTGTGTGTGAGCTTTTGCACAGTCATGCATAGTGGGAGACATAGATGATCTCAACTGTCCCTGATTTTGCAGAATGTTCCTGTTTTTTGCTTCATATTTTAGTTTGTTCCTCATTAAGTTTGTGTTTTGTTTGCAAAATCAGTGGTGATTGCAATTAGTAAATTGATAGACATTTGAATACCAGACTTATCAAACTTCAGAAAAAGCATGTTAATGCAAAGACTTTTATTTTAGCAACTTTCTAAAGTATATAAAGGCAACAGCTGTCAAACAGTTGAGGCGTTCAGTCACAGTCACACAACTGGCTGGAACTGGTGTTTGTGTGTGTGTGTGTGTGTGTGTGTGTGTGTGTGTGTGGGGTATGGATGCTTTCTAGTCTCCCTAGTTTTACAGAGTGCTTCTTATTTTTTTTTTTTGCCTCATATTCAGGTCTGTTCCTTGTAAAGTTTGTGCATTTTTGTTTTTTAAAACATCTTAATTGAATTATCACTTATGACACAGGCAATCACACATTTATTTAAATGAAAACAAACCATATTGACATATTGTCAGTTACAAATGTCATACGTCACATATAATTTTTTGTACAGACATTGTCAATTGAACATTATATAGCTCATTCAATTTCTACCTTCCTTTGAACATCATTTCTCCTACAAAACATTGTTCTGCATGTATTGTTCCCACAATTCCCATTTTTCTATGTAATTTGCTCCCACCCTTTTGTATAGATCCCACTTCCTGCCTTTTTATTTAAGTTTATTTATATTCACTGCTTGATAAAAAGGGTGAGGACTGCAGCCTGTAAATAATGACAGACATTTGAGTTAGTTTCAGACTTAACAGCCTACTGAAAAAACACGCCAGTGGCAAAGCCTGATATTTTAACACATTCTAAGTTTACAAGGGGAATAGTTGTCCCTGATTTTGGTCCTTTGTCCATCATTATATTTTTAACTTTTACCTTGATTTTTGAACTAAGAGGTTGAGGTGTGTGTGTGTGTGTGTGTGTGTGTGTGTGTGTGTCTGTGTGTGTGTGTGTGTGTGTGTGTGTGTGTGTGTGTGTGTGGGGGGGGGTACTTCACATAGTATTCTGACAGCATTGACTTGAGATAATACATCCCTGTGTGGCAGTCATTTTTGTATTTGTCATTCATTTCATTGTCATCAGACATCTGAGATATACAGTCACAGTCATATAAGTGTTTGTAATTGATGAGTGCATGAGTTGTCTGTGATGAAAATGTGTTCTTTGGGGGAGTGCAATTTATCTAAAAGTAGTAAGCTGGCCTTATTTTTCCACTTTCCTTCACAATCAGATATTAGCATTGTACTCATTAATCATAAGATCATAGGAAGTTACTAGCCCTGGAGTCCTTACAAGCCTAGCAAAGTGCTACCCTTATTTCCACAATCAGCACCTATTGCCCCTGTCCAAAAGGGACACAGGTGGAACTTCTGGGGTAAATTTATGGTTCGAACCAAAAAACAAACAAAATCGGACAAAAGTACTTAGAAAGGTAAATCCACAGAAGGAGGAACCAGTCCGTAAAGACGTTTGCAAAAAACTTTTAATCACCTCAACGGTAAAAACAATATCAAATCAAGCGCTTTCGCTTGGCTCAGTACCAAGCTTTATCAAGATAAAATATACAATGAATTATATCCATTTATATACAACTCTCAAACCATCATGTGACCTGACACATAATGAAATCTTAAAGCTATAATCATTTTAAAAATAATTACAAGTATTTGTAAAACCAAATTTTGTATAAGCATTTAGAAACATTTACAAGTTTTTATCTTTACATAACTTTTATGGAGGGTTCTATAATGAGTTATTTAGCATAGCCAGGTTAGTATGGTACATTTAGCATGTTATTAATTCATTTATTTAAATTGGATTTGGTTTTACAAATACTTGTAATTATTTTTAAAATGATTATAGCTTTAAGATTTCATTATGTGTCAGGTCACATGATGGTTTGAGAGTTGTATATAAATGGATATAATTCATTGTATATTTTATCTTGATAAAGCTTGGTACTGAGCCAAGCGAATGCGCTTGATTTGATATTGTTTTTACCGTTGAGGTGATTAAAAGTTTTTTTGCGAACGTCTTTACAGACTGGTTCCTCCTTCTGTGGATTTACCTTTCTAAGTAAATTTATGGTCACCCATCCAGGCATCCATATTGTGTTTGAAGAGGGCAGTTTTACGGTTACCCATCTAATCATCCAGATTGCATTTGAAGAGTGCCAATGAGGTGCTCTGTTTGATATGAAATGGGAGTCTGTTCCAAAGGTGTTATAACCTCTGTGAGATAAATCTGTCCCTACAGCAGGTTCTATTAATGTCACATACCAGGTGAAGGTTTTTAGAGCGAGTAACCTGTGTACCATTTGACTTATGGATATGCAGCATTTCCAACAGAGCAGGGTCAGAGATTGCCTTGTGTGCAAGGCAGAGATCACCTCTGAGTAGTCTGTATGAAACAGAATAAAGTGATAGTGATTTCAGATGATCCACATAAGACAGATGCTGAAGACCTTGAATTTTCCTTGTGAGGAACCTTTGTGGTCTCTCCAATTGCTGCAGTGCTTGGAAAGGTACATACCAAAAGGGGCATTGTACTCAGTTATTGACCTGATGAGGGAAGAGTACACAGAGATTATAACTTCTTTTTTTCTGGAGGCAATGCCCTTACTTATGAGATGAGCAATATAGAATGCCCTTGTTACCACTGTGGAGACATGGTGATCAACCTGTGTGGCCAGGTCTGTCACCACTGAGTGCGTACTTAAGGTGTTGCTATTGATGTCGTAGTTAGCAAGAACATCACTCTTACCGAAATAGATGATAATACATTTTTTTGCATTAAGTGGCTGTCAGGGGCTGTCTACATAGGATGTGCATGGCAGCCACTGCTAATTTCCTCTGTAAGTTTTTCATTTTTCTTAATTCCTTTAAACTGTTCTAATCAGGAACAAACATCTAACTTTACTTCTTTCCATTAATATGTACAGTTTGAGTTATTAACACTACAGAATATACTATTAATATTCAGCAAAATGTAAAAAAAAGTATATGCCAGCAACAGTTCAGTATAAATCATTAGCATAGCATTTGTTTTACCAATTCTTCACTTCTAAGAAAAAAATGTCTTATTTTGAATAGATGTCACATATATACTTAAGAAAGAGTTAATTTGTGTTTCACAGGCATCACTCATGGACTTTGACCTAGATTTACTTCAAAACAGCTCAAGAACAGGTCAGACACAAGACAAGCAAGAGTCAAGCAACTTTACACAACTAGAACATTCTTTTCAGGCTTTTTAAGTGTTACTTGCTTCATAAATAACCTGTGAAAGGAATGTGTTACACAGGAACAAAGAAAACAAAATCCATAGCACTTTAATGCTTCTAATTAGCATATTACTTAAATCTGACATTTAGTTAACCCAGCAATGTACCTACTAAGTAAACTTAAACAAATAAAATTAAATTTGTAACATATATAGCCTTGAAGTTACAAATTCTATTGCTTATAATTTAATGACAGTCTCTTACAGTAAGTATTTGTTTAACATCCAGAAATATATATGAGTTTAGTTAAATTAAATATATTGTCTTTCACCGTAAATATAGTAAAACAGTAAAGCTAACCAATTTATATTCCTTATCATGAAAATGTGTTAGCTTAGGATATAAATGCATACTTGTTCTGAAGCTTAAAGTTCAATACAAACCATTTACTTAAAGTGCAAATCTATGTTATTGTATACATAACATGCAAAATTTAAAGCAGCCTATACAAACCTAGGTGGCATTTCTATTAGATTCATGAAACTTTCTTTGAGTTATACATTTATCTATGCATGTATTGTAATACTTTAATTCATTATTGATTTCACTGTTAGCTTGCTGTCTTTTAACATTTATCATCAGTGACAAATGTTAGGCCAGCTCCAAAGATTTTAATCCCATGCTTCTGGTAGTGGATCTGTCTAAATATCTTGTACTGTTCTATTCACATAATCACTTCATAGCATACTAACACACAACCTACACACTTTGTAATATTCCATATTATTTTATTATTAACAACCATTTTTGAATTAAAGCAATACTTTTAAGAATCAACAGTGGGAGAAACTATAAGTATTAGGTTCATAGGACGTTACTAAGCATGTAGTTAAGAACATCATTATTTAGCCTAGTCCAAACTCCCAGTTGCCCCTAAGTCCTGTATGCAGTGACTTGCTCCAGGTCACACAATAGGCAAATGAGGCTGAGGGAATCAAACCCTGTACCATAGGATATACAACTCACAACCTTAACCCTCTGAACCAGCTATCCATGAACTACAAATATTGGGGAAAATTGATGGAGAACAGGATAATAAAGAAAGAGGGAAACATAAGTCTACACCTATACAACTTATGCTAGTGTATAGGTACATATGAATCTTATTACAAATGCCATAAATCCTATACTCAAGTAAATAAACTCCATGATGTGAATATACTTCATATTCCTAATGAATTAAAAATGATAATGTCCATGTTAATGATTAATAGTATAAATATCTGAGAGTTTGTAGCCAGTGTTAATAACCTATGGTATGAATATCTGAGGATTAACTGTGAAATAGCAATGCATAGTGTTCCCTATCTACACATCTGTGCTTGTCATATATGGCAAAAAGTTGCACCTAGTCTAGTTATATATGGAAAAAATTTGGGCCTAAGTATCTTATATTTCTATAGCTTGTGTGACCTTTTTCACTAACAAGAGAAGACATTGTGCAATGGATACCATTTTATCACATCATATTCTTTATTAGACTTCAAACTTTGAAACATTACAATATAAAAAAAATATGTATTGCATAAATGAAAATGATATAAATACATGAGCCTATACTGTACTTTAAATAGAAATACCCTGCTAAGGACATACAAACATGCCATAATGTTATACACATTGATAACACTGAAGCAAGAAGAAGGTGCTATCACAATGAAAATCTATGATGTCTGTCAAAATGAATTGTGTAACTTAAGAGTTGGAAGATGGTAACTTCATTAGGTATAGATTTTTCATTTATAATACATAGTTTTTTATATTGTAATATTTCAAAGTTTGAAGTTTAATAAAGAATATGATGTAATGAAATGGTATCCATTACATAATGTCTTCTCTTGTTATTCAAAAAGGTCATGCAAGCTTTAGAAATACAAGATAATTAGGTGCACAATTTTGCCTTTTCCACTAACAAAGAGAATACATTGTGTAATGGATGCCATTTAATTACATCATATTCTTTATTAAACTTCAAACTTTGAAACATTAAAATACAAAAAAGCTATGTATTGCATAAATGAAAGTGATATAAATACATGAACCTATACTGTACTTTAAACGGAAATGCCCTGCTTAGGAGATCCAAAAATGCCATAATGTTGTGCACATTAATAGCACTGAAGCAAGAAGGTGTTATCACAGTGAGAGACTATGCCGTTTGTCAAAATGAATTGTGTAACTTATCAGTTGGAAGATGGTAACTTCATTAGGTATAGCTTTTTCATTTATGAAATGCATATTTTTTATATTGTAATGTTTCAGATTTGAAGTTTAATAAAGAATATGATGTAATGAAATGGTATCCATTACGCAATGTCTTCTCTTGTTAGTAGAAAAGGTCATGGATGCTATACAAATACAAGATCATTAGGTGAAAAATTTTGCCATATTTGACCAGACACAGATGTGTAGATAGGTAACTCTGTACATTGCTATTTCACAGTTAATCCTCAGATATTCTTACCACAGATTATTAACAAAGACTACAAACTCCCAGATAAGATATTCAAATTATTGATTATGAACATGGACTGTACAGTTATTAATTCATTAGAAATATGAAAGTAATTGGATATTCATATCATGGAGTTTACCTGAGCATAGGATTTCTGACATTTGTAGTAAGATTTATACATACATATATAGTTGAAAAGTTGTATAAGAGTAGACTTGCATTTCTCTCTTTCTTTATTATCCTGTTCTCCATCCATTTTACCAATATTTGTAGTTCATGGGTAGCTGGTTCAGAGGGTTAAGGTTGTGAATTGTAATTACTGTGGTACAGGGTTGGAGTCCCTCAACCCTCATTTGCCTATTGTGTGACCTGGAGCAAGTCACTTAAGCATACATGACTTAGGGGCAACTGGGAGTTTGGACTAGGCTCATTAATGATCTTTTGACTACATGCCTAGTAACTACATATGAACCTAATAAATATAGCTTTTCCCACTGATGGTACTGAAAATTATTGCTTTAAATCAAAAATGGTTGTTAATAAGGAAATAAAATGGAATATTACAAAGTGTGTTGGCTGTGTGTTAGTACACTATGAAGTGATCATGTGAATAGAACAGTACAAGGTATTTAGATAGGTCCACTACCCGAACTATGAGATTAAAATCTTTGGAGTTGTCCTAATATCTCCAACTTGTGATAAATATTAAAAAGGCAACAAGCTAACAGTGAAATTAATAATGAGTTAAATTATTAAAATAAATGCATAATTAAATGTATGACTCAAAGAAAGTCTCATGAATCTAGTAGAAATGCTACCTGGGTCTATATAGGCTGCTATGAATTTTGCATGCTGTGTACGCAATAATGTATTCAGAGGGTCATTACAGGACAATAACTGCAGGAGATGTTGTGAGGTCTGACTGCCAGACAGATGGCATCCACAATTTGAGCAGGGAAAGGGTATTACGGCACTTAGAAATGACTGTGTTTTTTATTATATTTTTTTGTAATTTTAAGTGATTTTTTTTGGAAAAAAGTAGTCTCTTTCCTTGTTTAATTACAGTGGAGTCCTTAACATATTGTAGTATTAGAAATGGCAAGATAATAGTCAATGAATGTAGTTATCTAAATACACATTTCTTGAGGGTGTATGTGTCTGTGTGTTTATGTTTGGCTTGGAGTGTGCATGTGTGTGTGTGTGTGTGTGTGTGTGTGTGTGTGTGTGTGTGTGTGTGTGTGTGTGTGTGTGTGCGTGTGCATGCGTGCATGTGTGCATGCGTGTATCTGTCTGTCTGTGTGTGTATTTATGCATGTATATGTAATGGGGAAAAAGGCAATCAGCTGTTCTTGATTTTACAAACTGTTCATGATTTTTTCCCTCATATTGTGGTCTGTTTCTTGTGAAGTCTGTGCTTTTTGTCTTGTAAATTAGTGAGTATTGCAATCAGTAAATAACAGACATCTGTGTTTCAGACTTAACCTTCAGAAAAAGCATGCTGATGCAAAGCTTGCTATCTTGACAACTTTCTAAGTATGTAAAGGCAGTAGCTGTCAAACAGATGAGGTGTTCAGTCAAGTTGCAGTCATACAAGTGGCTGTAATTAGTCATCACATATGGATATGTGCACATGTGTGTGTGTGTGTGTGTGTGTGTGTGTGTGTGTGTGTGTGTGTGTGTGTGTGTGTGCGTGTGTGTGCGTGTGTGTGTGTGTGTACATGGTGGTGGTATGTATATGCTTTCAAGTGTCCCTGATTTTACAGAATGCTCCTCATTTTTTATGTCATATTTTGATTAGTTCCTTGTAAAGTTTATATTTTTTCTCATAAATTATTGAGGATTGGAGTCTGTAAAATAACAGGCATCTGAGTTTCAGACTTACCCTTCAGAAAAAGCATTCTAATGCAAAAATCTGGTATTATAGTAATGTTCTAAATATATAAGCGCATATATGGGTAATTGCTGTCCCTGATTTTTCATTTAGCTTTCTCCTTGATTCTTGAATTAAGAGGTTAAGGTGTGTGTGCGTGTGTGTGTGTGTGTGTGTGTGTGTGTGTGTGTGTGTGTGTGTGTGTGTGAGCTTTTGCACAGTCATGCATAGTGGGAGACATAGATGATCTCAACTGTCCCTGATTTTGCAGAATGTTCCTGTTTTTTGCTTCATATTTTAGTTTGTTCCTCATTAAGTTTGTGTTTTGTTTGCAAAATCAGTGGTGATTGCAATTAGTAAATTGATAGACATTTGAATACCAGACTTATCAAACTTCAGAAAAAGCATGTTAATGCAAATACTTTTATTTTAGCAACTTTCTAAGTATATAAAGGCAACAGCTGTCAAACAGTTGAGGCGTTCAGTCACAGTCATACAACTGGCTGGAACTGGTGTTTGTGTGTGTGTGTGTGTGTGTGGGGGGGGGGGTATGGATGCTTTCTAGTCTCCCTAGTTTTACAGAGTGATTCTTATTTTTTTTTTTTTGCCTCATATTCAGGTCTGTTCCTTGTAAAGTTTGTGCATTTTTGTTTTTTAAAACATCTTAATTGAATTATCACAGGCAATCACACATTTATTTAAATGAAAACAAACCATATTGACATATTCTCAGTTACAAATGTCATACGTCACATATAATTTTTTGTACAGACATTGTCAATTGAACATTATATAGCTCATTCAGTTTCTACCTTCCTTTGAACATCATTTTTCCTACAAAACATTGTTCTGCATGTATTGTTCCCACAATTCCCATTTTTCTATGTAATTTGCTCCCACCCTTTTGTATAGATCCCACTTCCTGCCTTTTTATTTAAGTTTATTTATATTCACTGCTTGATAAAAAGGGTGAGGACTGCAGCCTGTAAATAATGACAGACATTTGAGTTAGTTTCAGACTTAACAGCCTACTGAAAAAACACGCCAGTGGCAAAGCCTGATATTTTAACACATTCTAAGTTTACAAGGGGAATAGTTGTCCCTGATTTTGGTCCTTTGTCCATCATTATATTTTTAACTTTTACCTTGATTTTTGAACTAAGAGGTTGAGGTGTGTGTGTGTGTGTGTGTGTGTGTGTGTGTGTGTGTGTGTGTGTGTGTGTGTGTGTGTGTGTGTGTGTGTGTGGGGGTACTTCACATAGTATTCTGACAGCATTGACTTGAGATAATACATCCCTGTGTGGCAGTCATTTTTGTATTTGTCATTCATTTCATTGTCATCAGACATCTGAGATATACAGTCACAGTCATATAAGTGTTTGTAATTGATGAGTGCATGAGTTGTCTGTGATGAAAATGTGTTCTTAAGTTTTAATCCTGGTGACGATATTCATTTTGCAAAGCATGGTTATGTGGACAATTCTGTCGATTCTTTGACTTTAAAAGACATGATATTTTCTTTGGAAAATAAACTTTTTAAATATAAATGCTTAGAACTGGACAATTGTTATTTACACTGTTGTATTGAACATGGTTTTATACCACAAGGTTTAAGATTCTTTAAATATCCTTTTGGTGTCATATATTCTAAAGATGTTTTAAAAGATTTACATTCTTATTTTGATGAGTGTGGTTTGGGTCTTATTAAAAGACTTATTAAATACAATGATGCCACCATGCTGCCCTTGTGTAAGGAGATTAATATTTTGAATGAAAACATTTTAAAAGATTTATTATTTTCTGAATTTGAATCTTTGTATAGGAATATTCTTGACAAAATTGACAGGAGAGTTAATTACATTTTTTTAAGGAAACAAAAGAAATTCCTGAGGGACCAACAGCAGTACAGTATTGGTAAAGTTTATCCTGGTCCTACTTTTAACAATAAACATGGTAATGGAAATTATATTAACACAAATGTAAACACAGGATCTGATGATGACATTAACCCTCTTGTGACTGATATTCATGATCAAGGGGTGCTATTAGACAGAGGTATGAGTCAGAATAGACCCCTTGATGAGCTAGACTCCTTTTCTGAACCACAAGACCCTTTTTTATTCCCCAGGAGGTCAGAACGATTGGCCAGCAAGACCAGGCATCCTCCAGACCCAGGTCATTTGAGCAATGGCTACGGGATGAATTATGGATGGAAAAGGGTGGCCAAGAAGGGCAGATAGTGATTCAGGAAGGGACAGATGGCATTCTATCTGAATACAAGGGTTTTAAAATCTACAATTATTCCACCCAAGTGATAGGGAAATTACATTTTGACTTGTTCTCCAGAGGTTTTAAATATGTTAAAAGCAACCCTGGTGATCTTGCTAATCTCTTGGTTGATTTCAAATTATTTCTAAGAAAGTTAAATTTAAACATGATTTTTAATAAAACAGACAAAGAGAACAACAGGGTTTCAGAGAGTTTAGTTCGAAGTAGTACTTACAATCCACCCCTTCACCCTGTTTTATTGCTATATGAAAAAACAGTTATGGATGAAATATATGAAGCCTTTTATAGGCATAAATTAAACTGTGGTTTAACCAATTTAAGTCATGATGAAATTCAATTACTTCATCAATTACAAGGGCAAAATGAACTGCGTATTATGCAACCTGATAAGGGAGGGGGTGTTGTGTTGTTTGACACTGAGGAATACTATAATTCTATTACCAATATTTTGATGGATTCTACTACTTACTCTCCCATTTCAATTAATGAAATCAACATAGCTTACAGGAGAATTGATTCTATTTTAGAAGAATATCTATTAGAAAACAGGATTGATTTTAAGACACACACAGATTTCTGAGACAAAATAATTCTATAATTCCCACCTTCTTTGGACTACCTAAGGTTCATAAATCCATTTTAGCTCCAACTTTTTGACCCATTGTTTCTGCCAGAAATTCCAAAACACATCCATTAGCGGTTTTCGTTGATCATCATATCAAAGAAATTTTGATGAAAACGGTACATCTTTTAAGGGATTCATGGGATTTTCTCAGTAAATTAACCCCAGATTTGTGGAGTGAGGACTTTAGTTTCCTCACCATTGATGTGAAGAATTTATTTACTTGCATTCCCCGTGAACTGGGTTTTGAGTATTTCAGTGACAGTATTTACAAACACTCTTCCCTTGACAAGGATAAGATTCCATTAATTTTGGAACTTTTGGAAATTGTCTTAAATCACAATTATATTAGATTCCAAGGTGAATATTTCCAACAGACCAGTGGTGTTGCAATGGGAGCAGCTTGTGCCCCCATGTACGCCAACTTGGTCATGCTGGAGTGGGAGAGTAGATACGTTTTTGGTAGTCCTTTTCAAGAAAATATTAAAATCTATCTTAGATTCCTTGACGACATTTTTATTTTGTGGAAAGGAACCACAGAAATGCTTACCTTGTTTATGGATTACTTGAACAACGGTACCAGTTTTCTGGCCTTTACACATACTTGGCATCCTGACACCATTAACTATTTGGATTTTACCATTGTTAAAACCAATAAGAATTTTAAATCCAAGATTTACCGTAAAGATACTTGGTGCAACAGTTATTTGCACTTTGATAGTCATGACCCTACATTTCAAAAGAAAAGCCTTGTAAAAGGACAGGCAGCTAGGATTGCCAGGATGACTTCAGATTTCGATGATTTGAAGAATGAATTTCTTTTTCTTCACTGAAAGGAATTATCCTATAGATATGGTTTGTGATATATTGGCCAAGGTTTATGGTGAATGGGGCAAAAGATATAAGCCTCTGTTAGGTCAACCCTTTGTGGTTTTAGGGTCCCAGGGTGGAGATGGTAAAGACTTTAGGGGGTCTTGTGTCACAGAGTTTACCACATTTTCTGACATTTTACCAATATTATTAGTTCTAATTGGTGTATGTTAAAAAGTAACAAAGATCTCTTTGAGGCGGTAGGACCAAAACCTATATTTACATTTAGGACTGGAAGGAATTTCAAAAAAGTTTTTGAGTAGACTGATACCAATGTAAGACACTTTAACAAAAACACTGTTCCTTGTGGTAGTTGTAGCCAATGTTCCTACATTATCAGTGATGCAAATATTAGACTAAAGAATGGGCTCAACAGTTTTGTGAGATTCTGCAGGGGCAACTGCAGAACTAAGATGTTGGTTTATTTGGTGATCTGTGGTGGGTGCCCTGCATTTTATGTTGGAAAAACTGAGAGGGCACTCAGAGACAGAATATATGAACACACATATGACATTAGGACAGCCAAGGAAAGTAGTGCACTTTTTAAACATTCGGAGATATGTGCTTCCTTTTCTGGTTATAAATTTGGCATTATTGAAGTTGTTAGAGACAATGTCAGAGGGGGAGATTGTAAAAATATTTTATTAAATAAAGAACTGAAATGGCAACTTAGGCTGAGGGCACATATTGCTACTGGTCGAAATGAATACATTAGTATCAAACCAGTATTACTAGCAAAAGCAGCCAGAGTTTAACATGAATTACATTTTAGAACTAGATGGTTTTTACTTTTGTCAATGTTTCTTAGTCCAATGTATTTATTTTACTATTGCATATTCCTTATATGTGTGTGTTTCTTTAAAAGCTTAATTGACTGCATTGTGAGGCATTATAAATTTTTGTAGCACCTGTATGTATTTTGTATCTGAAGAAGTCTTGTCCAGACGAAAGCGCTTGTACTTTTATATTATAAAGGTCGTTCTGCCTTCATTCATGGTTGGATCTCTTTTATTCATTTAAAGTGAATGACCCTTATCTGTTGTTTGATCAAAGACAGTAGTCATTGACCTCCCATAGCCCCACCCCATTCCAATTAGCTGCACTGCTTTATTTGCTTCTTGCAGACCCCCTCCCCCTTGTTATGAAGTCACCACCTGCCAGTATGTCTAACACTAATTTTTCTTCCATTCCTTGAGAGGGATATACTCTCCCTAATATCACAAAATGCATCAGTATACCATTTCTCATAACATGGCCTGAATGCATTCCTGTTAAATGTGTCATTACTTTTCTAATAATGCATTCCGTTGCTCTACACAGCGCTTTCTAAGCCTGAGACCTGAAATATGAAACTTCCTTCCTTTCTAGTGAAATACACAACCCTGTCTGCATAACATCTCCAAATCCATTACTCTTTTTCTTACTTAATTTTAAACTGACTCTTTTAATGTTTGCTCCAACTCTCCCACCACCTCCTTTATCCACATGCTAGTCTTAGTCACAGTTTCCATGTCAATTGCATACATAAGAAACAAAGACATGGTAACATAATTTGGTATTTCACATCTTGTCATACACTTGCTGTAATAAATGCAAAGCTTGTAAATTTGTAGCAGGACATTTTCCAAGAATTAATAATATTCCCTTTGAAACTTGGAATAACTTCACTTGTGATACTGAGGGTGTTGTCTACGCCCTCAGATGCCCTTGCAATTTATTTTATATTGGGGAGACCAAGAGGGCATTCAAAGTGAGACTACTAGAACATGTAAGGGATATTTATGATAAAAAGGAAGAAAGCTCTATAGCAGTACATTTTCACAATTTCATGATAGTAATAGTGAAGGGTTACAAGTAATTATCTTAGAGAAAATAAATGTGTCACTTTTTGACGAATGTCTTCTTAAAAACAGCTTTTAACTAAGGAATCAGTGTATATTTTGAAATGTAATACTCTGTACCCACATGGGTTAAATGAAGAATTAAATTAGAGAATGCTCATTTAATTGTTTAATTGTTAATTGGTTATAGTATTTTAGGCAAGTTTTGTATGATGCTCTTTACTCCTTGAAGGTTTTTTTTTGGGCCAAAACGTCAGAGACAGAGATTTTACAATAAACCTGTGTTTGATTCACTGGATGGCTGTATTTTACATCCTTATTTAACCTCTTTATGTATTTGCTTTCCTTCCTAACCATTAGGCCACTATAGTTCTATTCCAAGTAATACTATATATCTTCATAATAACTTCTATTACTCCCTTAATTATACCATTTCCAGTACCCCAAATCTCACCATGCCTCACATAATCAATGGCAGTTTCAATATCACACATCTTTAATTTCCCTTCACTCCCTGCTATCAATATATACCTGTGCTCATATGTTTCAGTATCACACAACTTTAATTTCCCTTCACTTCCTGCTATCAGTATATACTTGCTCTCATATCAAAAACAACATGGCTTCCATATTATTCCATACAATTCCTTCATTTACCAATCTAGCTACAACTCTTTCCGACATGACCTGACAAATTTTCATAAAGATCTTATGTATTACTTAATGTAATTAGCTTCCAGTTCTTCATATCTTCTCTTCTCTTTTTTCAGAAATAGATTTTAGAACATGGCCCCATATTATATCTTCATTTACTACCTCCTCTATCCATTCATGCAACACCAGTGATAAAAAAAAAAATCGTTTCATACATGTCCACTCTTTTATCAAAATCATATCCCAATCAATCTGGCCCAGGGGAACTACTTCTTTTTTTTCACTTTTATCAACACTTTTTTCTAACTCTTTTAAAACAATTTATTTCCCTATCTACTTATTTCCATCTCAAGTCAACTTATTTACTCTCCATCTCTTATTACCCTAAACCCTTTTTATAGAATTCACTCATATATATTCCTGCCCTATTCTTATCACATTCTCCTGACTATTTTAAACCTTCTCCATCCCATGTATCAATTTTCTATTTTTCTTTCCCCATTTTAACACATTTACATTCATATAACCTATTACAACTGTATATATATTAGGTGCCACTTACTGCCTCTTTTCTTCAAACCGTTCCTCCCTTTCTCTCATCCCTGTATTTACATATACCATTATCACTCTAATGACCTTCTCTCTTATTCTTAAATCAGATATCATTAGACTACCAAGTATACGTACCACTCTAGCTATATCTAATAACATAATTATAGTCACCATCAACACCATTTTTCCATTTTTGACATGGGGTTGGGTGGCTTATCAACTGTTGCCTTGCCATCTCTCTGTGCTACTCTCCTACCTTCTTCAACATTCATGCCTGACTGCCACAGGTTTTCTCTCACAATCCATCCACCTCTTTGCTGGACTCCTTTGTTTTCTCTTGCCTTCTTCTGTCTGTCCCAAGTCTTCTTTACCAGAGTGCCTTCTGTTTATCTCCACATGTGCCAGAACTACTCTAATCTGTTCTCTTTGAGCTTTTCTGCAATTTGAGCTATTTTGGCTTCTGCTCTTATGCTCTCATTTCTATGTCTGTCCCACAATGTGCATCCTACCACCCCTGTTAGGCACTTTATTTCCATTACTACTAGTTTCCTCAAATGCTCTTTACTGCCCAGGTTTCTGCACCATACAGTAGTACTGTTTGCACCATTGATTTGTGCACCTTACTTTTCAGCTGCTTCTTTGGCATTCTTCTGTCATACACTACCCCTACCAATCTGTGCCAGTTGGCTGCAGCCTCTTTGATTTTTATCATTAACCTCCTCATTCAGACTTCCCTTCTACTCAGCCACTCCTCCCAGATACTTGAAGCTGTTAACCTGTTCCACTATTTTCCCTTCTATCTCAATTCTTAGCTTCTTCTGATTTTCTCATTTACTACCATTATTGTCTTATCTGTACTCAGTTTCATCTCATGTGCCAGCAGTTTTCCATTCTATTCCCCTTTCCTTTGCTGAAGTTTCTGCTCAGTCTGCCTATAATGCCTCATCATCTGCACACAGTAACTTTGTTGATCTGTTCTCTTCGATCTGTTTGTTAATGTAATCCATCATCAGTATGAACACATGTAAGCTAAGAGCTGAACCTTGATGCACACTCACTCCCACTGGAAACCCCCCTGTGAGACTGAATAATCTTCATGCTTAAGTCATTGGGTCCTTGTACATAGCCTTCACTACTTCTGCCGGTGTTTCTGGGACCTCAAACTGCTGCAGAACTGCCCAAATCAGCTTTCTTGGAGCTTTGTCATATGCTTGCTCAAAGTTTAGGAAAGCCCATTTGGACTCTTTCTTCATTTTTAGCTTCTTCTCAAGTATCTATCTCATTACACACAATGGCTGAGTTGTGCTGCATCCTGATCTGAATCCAAACTGTTCAGTTCCCCTCTTACTTTCTAGTACTCTGCATATTCATGTATCAGTCACCCCTCCAGAACTTTCATGCAGTAATATGAGTTTGATACCCCTGTACTGCCCACAGTTGTGGATGTCCCCTTGTTCTTGTACACTGGCACTAGTATGCTTATTCTCCATACTGCTATGAGTAGCCTCAGGAGCCATAGTGCCCATATCTTACCAACATCTTTATCATATCTGCTGTGATCTCATTTGAGCCTGTTGCTTTCCTTGACTTCATTTTCCTTAGTGCTGTTCTTACTTCTTCTATGCTGGGCTCCTCCTCTTTTTCATCATAGGCTGTGCCTGGGGCAGTACAGCTTCTGTGGGGTTTTCTTCATTCAGAAGCTGGTGAAAGTATTCCTTCCATGAGCCTTTTATGTCCTATGGACTGGTGAGTAGGTTGTTGCTGTCATCACCTATGAAGAGTGTCTGACTATCTTCTTTATGTTTCTGTCTTTGCCTTTCAACCTGATAGACTTTCTTTGTGTTGTCAACTAAGTAACTTTCCAGAAACTAGTAGAGTGCCTCTAATGCCTTCTTCTTTGCTATTGCAACTCCTGTTTTAACCTATTTATTAGCCAACCCTGTAAAATGAATTTTACAAGGTTGGCTAAAATCTCCCACTTTTTCCTGCAATTCTTTTTTTTTTTTTTTTGATAACTCCCTCGACTTTTGTGCTCCACCAGCAGCCTTCTTTATCTGCCTTATTTCCATACCTGGCTTGGCTGCATATGCTCTGTAGACCTTGCACATGCTGTTTTGAGGTGCTGCCATTCTTCTTCTCCAACTATTTCCTCTTCTTTTTGAGGTGCTAGAGCCATAAGTAATTCATTGAACCTCTGTGCTTTCTCTCCAGTCAACCTCAACATTTTCAGCTGGGTCTCTCTTAATCTTAGAGCCTTTTCTGACCATTGTTTACAGCTGATTGTGGCAACCAGTCATTTATGCTATAGGCTGACTGTTTCACTGGGGATGACTTTGCAATCACTGATTCTCCCCCCGGTGCCCTTTCCTTAACAAGAGGAAGCCTACCAGAGCTGTATGTTCGCCAGTCTTGTATGTGATCTTGTGACTCTCTCTCTTGCTAAACCACTTGTTGGTCACAATCAAGCCATTTGCCAGACAGAAGTCTCAAATGGCCTCTCCTTCTTTATTCCTGTTGCCCCACCCATGTGGACCCAGACAGTTTTCATATCCTGTTTGCCTGTCCTGATATGTGTATTCAGGTTACCTGTTAACAACACCAATTCAGGTTTCCTACTTTATCTATTAGGTCCTGCAACTGCTGTCTAAATGCACACTCTTTTCCTTACTATAACAACACTGCTGTGAGGCGTAGGCTGAGATTATGAATACTGCCCTATCATTATACTAGTGTCTCATTTTCATGAATCTTTCACTAATTCTGATGAACTCCCTCACAGTCTTCTGAAGCCCCTCCTGCACCACCATTCCCATACCATTTTTAGTCTGTCCCTGTTCATTCACCTTTGTTTTCTGTTCCTCTCTTCCATTGTTTTGCATTAAATTTTCATATTCTTTTAAGTGTTGTAAATCACACCAAATATGACCATCCATATTATATTTCCTTGAAAACAGTTTAAAATCCTTACACAGTTGCTACTTTCCTCATATTGTTCACATTTCCTTTTGTCACATTTTTGGATTGTCTGTATCTGAACCATAAAAATGTGACATGTAAGTGTCCCTTCCATGTTGCATCTCCCCTTTTTCTGTTAATAACAATCATACTGGGCAAATTTACAAAATTTTCACTTGGTGCACTCAAACTCATCCTCATCTCTAAAGCCCTGCTCCCCAATAAATGATCTAATGCATTTTTAATCTCAAACACATTTTGAATAATTTTAGAGAAAAAAGTCCTTCATTTCAGTTTCTTCAATTCTAGTACTGCAAAGCTGCACATTTTTTTTCTTATTTAAGTTATGTCTTTTTATCTCATAGTCTGACCATGGACTGCAAAAATGTTTTTTTTTAATCAAATAATAATAAGTGTAGCTCCCACTGTATTTCAATGTAGAAGTAATAGACTATAGTTTTTCATTATACCACAAGGTGAAACTCTTTTCAGGAATATAAAAGACAATTTTGAAAGTGAAAGAGGAGACTGGAACACTAGCTAAAGGAGGGAAGACTGAAACAGGGAGCTGAAGGGAAAATGGGCCTAGCAGCATGACTGGATTTTCTTTTCTAGTGCTTTGAGGACAGGGAAGTAAAGTAGCAGATTGTGTCTGTCTTTTGCTGAAATCCTGGATGATGGTATTTTGTGGAATCAGGAGAGAAGTCTGAAACCAGTAGTTTCACGCCTGCGTATGATTCAGCACAAAAGGAGTTCCTTTGAGCCTAATACAGAGAAGCCATAGATGATTACCAGAGTTCGGGCAGGTGATTTTTCTACTTTTTCCATCAGAGGAACCATGGTGCCTGGTCACTAGGATATTCTGGATGGAGTGGTGAGAGGCTTTGGCCGTCATTTTATATTTTTATAAGACTGTGGACCCCCCCAAATGCTTTGTGGATTACAAATAACTGGAATCCACATGAGCTACAACTTGGGCCCCATCATGTCGGCAACAAGACTATAAGTAGTCACTGGCCAGTGAACATAATATAATAGTGTTTCATAGCTGGTCTGTTTATAATTGATCAGGGGGGTTGAGGGTGTTAGTACTGCTCAATGACATTGCATTTTTCTCATATTTGTATTGTTGTATTATAAATCTTCATTATTCAATGACATTGCATTTTTCTCATATTTGTATTGTATTATAAATCTTCATTATTCAATGACATTGCATTTTGCTCGTGTTAGTACTGTTGCCTTCAAGAATTTTGCTTATCTTTTTCCTGATCCTTACCCTCACAATTGGCTTCATGAAGTAACTAAATGCTCCTTAGGTTCATCTTCATTTACAAGTTTTAGTAACTCACCATTAACCAAATTGCCATCTGCATCCCCAGTTAAAGTCTTTGCATTACTGTGTTTTTCAGGACACGATCCATATTCAGCCCTGCCACTATAAGTATTATCTCTTCCATCATCTCTCCCTCCTTCACTGCTGCCAACCTATGGCCCAGCCACAGGAAAGGGGTCAAAAAGAGTAGGGAGAGTTCCCTGATGCTCTGGCCAAATTTATTAGTCAGTATGAATACCACCTTGGATTTCCCTTGAAAAGAGCCTACTGGGACTAATCTGGATAACAAAGCATAAGTGAAATACATAAAGGCACATACCAGGTGTTAATTTTAGTCCCCTCACCATAAATAGATTTTTTACTAAATGGTAGGGTCCATTTGAAATCACAGATAAAGTGAATGAGAACAACTATAATGTTAGAAAGGTAGTAAAAGGCCAGAACAGGTGTACAATATCACCATTTTGAAGACATGGAAGGAAACACAAACCTCTATAGTTAACAAAGAAGGTAAACTACTCTCTATGCTGCAGTTTTGGTAAAAAACACTATATCTAAACAATAGAAGCAAGAAATAAGTAAGTTTCTGATAAGGAGCAAAATAGCATTTTCAGAAATGCCTGGAGGAATAAATTTAATTTAAAACCATGGCAAAGACTCTTTTAGGGGTAATGGTTAGCTTAGAATGCTACAGAATACTCCAACCACAACCACAAAGAAAGGCCATACAGGAAGCAGTAAAAAATGGCTTATAATAGACACAGAAGAGAGGTCACAAAATGGGTGTAATAACACTGTAACAGCAGTTCCAAAATCTAATGGAATGAATAGGAGTTGCAGTGATTGCAGGAAGCATAATTGACAGTAGCCCATGCATGAACTGGAGAAACTAGTAGAAAAGTTGGAACAGGCAAGATTCTTAAATGGGCTTTAAACTTCAAAGGGATTGCACCCATATTCAGCAATTGTCTAATGCTGCTTATCTCTAAATTACCAGCCTACAAGGTTTCAGCATCTTGTAGAAGAAATAATAAATATATTTTTTCCAACTTGATGCAAACTTGTAGGCAATCTGTTTAGATACAAAGTGTATAGGGCAGAACCCCCATATCAGAATGTATAAAGAGGGTGTAGCCTCCCTGCAAAAATGCTTTTAGCATGTATTAATTAACCACTTTGTTGTGTTTGCCTGTTGGATCAGTAGGACACTGTGGTTGGTTAGCAAATCATTAATTGGTGACAGTATTACCAAGAAGACTCATAATTTCTACCTTTTTTTCTTATACTATTCGGCTTAAAAGTGAACAGGCAGTGGTACCTACATTTATGAACACTGTGCTGCAAAACAACAGAGAATGGCAGCCCTTTTGGCATCGTGTACGTTTTTATTTTTATTATGTTGTTGAAATGAGTGTTGACTTTTATGTTTATTAATAGCCAGCAAAATAGTTTTGGAGGACCAGAGTTGTATTTGGTTTCTGCTTGGAAATATGTGGATATAAGGTTCTAGAAAGTGTGGAAACACATTAGAATGTAAATGTTAACATTTCTTCTACTATTACAATCAGGAAGATGAAACTGATTGAGAACATAGTTATGGAAATAATTAGACCTCTTCTAGGGCTGCAGGCAAAAGCTACCCAAGTGCTTACCTTAGTAAACTATTTCATTTATCCTGGACCTGGTAAAAAGTCCACTATGGAATTTCATTTGTTAGCCCAGTACAATGTATCCAGAGCTGGTTTAATTCTCCAGAAACACACCACTGTAATACTGGTGACTCTTAAAATATTGCATGCATTATGATTTATCACATGTAAATGTTCACCTTCCCACTTTTTAAGTTTATGGTTCCCCTTAGAATTTAATGCAACATTCAGTTTTAAGTTTCACTGCTAATTAGGAAGCTAATATGATTAGATGGTGTGAGAACATTAACATAAATCAGATTACCACAGAGATTTAATTCCCTTATAGGTTCATATGTTAATAGGAGGCCTGAAGGGCTATTTTATGCTTTGCCAATAACCCAAGGACAGACTCAGTCCCTGCACTTTGTGATGTGAGGTGAAGACCTTGACCATTATGCCAAACCTACTACTTGTCAGGGTTGTCATGCCCATGATATATTATTGTCCCACCTCACAGGTCCCTTGCTTGGTAATTGTGGTAGAAACAAGGTAAAGCTAAAACTGAAAAGGACAATTTTGAATACGACTTCCTTTTTACATCTTCTACATATAAATAAAACACATTATTTCATTTGTCTGTGACATTTTATGAGATTTTTTTGCAGTGAACTATGTACATTGTTTTCCAGGTGCAGGTCTGACAGTATAGTCCTGCTTTGTACAACACATACTATAACAAATGTACTGCTATTCTATGATACTCCTGTGCTGAACATACACTAATAGCAGCACTGCTTTCTGCAGTACATATTACAGTACACACCAATGAAATGGCATTGCTGTATTCTAACATTACACTACCAGTAGTACTGTTCTGTACAACACACTTGAATATACTGCTAAACCAGGATACTCTTTGGTTTCAGTACAGCCCAAGAATAGTCCCTTTTTGTAGAAAAAAATTTAAATCACATTATGAGGTATCATATCGCACTGAATGTACTACCGTTCCATGGTACCCATTTGCCAAATATACAATAACAGCACTACTGCTTTGTGAAATACTAATTAAAGCACTTCATACTTAAGTAACACTGTGGTGTTCTGTAAAACATTGTTTTGTGCAACACATATTTATACACTACAAGGCAAAACAAATTCTAAACAATGTATTAAATATACAGCAGTGAAGCTGATATGTTGTTCTGCATATAATCAAGAGATACAAAACAATATATGGTATTATTAAGTGTCTGAGAAAAACAATATATGCTATTATTAAATGTCTGAGAAAAACAATATTTGGTGCTGTAGTGTTGAATACAAAAGAAAGGTTTCCTGAATCCTGATTGCATTTGCGATATTTTGTGTTCTTGTATACTGAGACATATATATTTTTTCTTTAAGATTGTAGCTAACTGGCAAGAGCTATATAAAATGGCTCTGGAAAGCAACATTTCAAATTACTGTAATGAAGTAAAAAAATCTACTTACCTTACCTTTGAAAAACAAAATGTCATCAACTTTCCCTTTGAGTCCATAATATGACACCTCTCTTCATTAATATTAATGCTAAATATGCTGGAAATGTATTGTGTTACTGGTCCTTGGAGCTTTCAAATGTATGACACAGCCATTAACATTATCAATACTGAAAGGCCTATTTGAAGTGGCTGCTACAACTTTGTGGCAGGATCACTTATTCAGCACAATTCTCATTTTTTTCTAGGAACTTTTTTCCTCTTCTATCTGTGATCCATTGAGCCACTCTTAACTGGTCCCAGGCTTATTAATTTCATAGGAGTGTGAGGAATCCCATTCACAAATTCTATAAGGTAAGAATTATCTAGAGAGGCCATTGTCCAGGCTAACACTGAGGAGTTTAGTGTTCTTGCTGGCATCCTGGCAATGAGAACTGTTTTATGAATGGCCCTAAACCTTCCCCTGGGTGGTTATGTGGTCACCTATGCCCCTCCAACAGTTTCTGTCATATTTCCACTAATGTGGCCAAGGGCTACCATCATTGACCTGGGTGGCCATACCCACATCGTCCCTAAACCACCCCTCCCAACATGACTCCATCCCAACCCTGCAGTGGAGATCATACCTGGGAGCAATGGCTAATATCATCCAAGACCCACCTTCATGACAGAAGAATTATTTCAAGTTTTAATTACTTTACATACTGCAATGTGTTGCTTATGCATGCATAACAAATAAAACACTGATTATAGCTGCAGTTTGCTTCAGAACAAAAAGAAAACTGCAACTTCAGGAACTGTAGACCAGATAACTGCTAGGAACCACCACGAACAACGTGTAAAAACCAGTTTATTTTAATATAAACGAGCGCTTCCACGCACACAGGTGCGCTTCATCAGGTTACAAACTTCAGGAACTGTGTGCACAAAAATATACATACCCAGCCACCCAGGAAAACATTACCCACTATAATCAACCCCTAGAAATAAAAACTATAAAAACTATATTAGAATGAAAAAATTAAAAGCAAAAATAAATAAGTAAGTAAGTAAGTAAGTAAATAAATAAATAAAACCTTGCCCATAAATAACCAATTACAAAACAAGATTAACCATTAAACAGATCCAGTTCTGTGTTATTGAATATAAACTACCTAAAAGGAATTAAACCTTCATCAACAGACAAATAAGGCATATTGCTGTGATAGATCAATATCCTAATGTAACCCTCACCACTGGTACAAACATCTTCTACATGTCAAGCAGGGTAGCATCCTTGTCACCTTCAAGGTATACCTATATAATTGGATATGCAGCCTAAAATTCTCTCGCAGTCAGTCTTATCTTGTCTTCCTTGAAGTTGGAGGGAACCTTTGAATTGGTTATGCTTGTAATGGTCTACAGAAGGATTTCCTGGTGCTTACCTAAGAACCTAAAAAACATAAAGTATGAAATTATTAAAATATTAAAATAATCTCTGCACACTCAAATGTAGAAACATTTTAAGAACTAGAGTAGAATATTACCCATGAGACACTGCAGTCATAAAAATGTGAGCCACCTACCTAAAGCCCTCTGCAGCAAAAGCTTAGGTAATGGGTAACACTAATCTAACCAGAAGAACTGCAGAAAGAAAAATACATGAAAAAAATGTGGAGTCTGGTTTTTGTGACACATGACATATCTTGAAATGAAGGACTATGGAACTTGATATGTGACTTGTGACCGTTCCACAATGTCCCCATCAAATCACAGATGATCTTAAATGCAAGCCTCTCACATCTGTATTTGTAGTAACAGCAATAAACTACCAATCAAGAAAAAAAAAAAAACATAAAGAACGACCACTAACAAAGCAAACAGGGACCACAATTAAATCAGTGACCTATGTGTGTGTGTGTGTGTGTGTGTGTGTGTGTGTGTGTGTGTGTGTGTGTGTGTGTGTATGTGTGGGGCACCTGTTCTAAGCTTCTCCAATATGGGAACTTCCCTACACCACCTTATTATATAGACTAATCCCAAAGTAGCATAATTGGGACTACACAGCATACACCACTAAAATGCCGCAGTGGAACATTACTAAATTAAAGTTCTGGACTCTTAATGAGCTGCTTGCAGGGTATGATTCTTTCCACTTTCATTTGTCTACTGTGTAACTTTGAGCAAGTCACTTAACTAAGAAATATTTCTGGGTCACCCTTATAAACAGACAATTTGACCAGTCTGCTTGCAAGGTCAACAAATGGGTAAAATAAAAAAATAAAAAAAACTATAATACGAGTCAGCAGTGGTCATACTTGATGAAATGAGACACACTAAAATTAGGTTGATGATGTGCATGGTCGAGCAGCAGAAATACACATATGTTTAGATCAGCCATTATTGAAAGATCAACTGGGTGACCATCACACATGTGATAAAACATAATTGGCTATGTGACAGTTGATTATATGTGCTGTAAAGTCCCACAAAATGGCAGCAAAACAAACTTGCTTTTCTGACTGCTACAAAA